>NC_142313.1:32941530-33253130 GCF_054855325.1 Carica papaya
TACATTAACTAAATTATGGTAAGGATCTCTTAGTATTTCTACTAACGTTTCTAAGTATTTTTCTAGAAATTTTATTATGTGAAAATCATTAAAATGAACTACATTGCTTACTTTGTGATCCATATCGATGCATACTAGTTTGATGATTTATTTAAGATGTTTGTTATTTTATTCTTAATAAAACAATATAATTATGAGCTCTGGAACTGGCCCTTTGTCCTACCACTGTAACGGTAAAAAAAATTGTTTTAAGAAACTCCAGCTTCAAGGAATGCCCTGATGGTCAAATCCGGTGATAATGGGCCGTTTGGCCGAATATGTGATGAGTTCCACCAGACTTTGGATATGAAATTTATTCTGAACAAGTGGTAGATCTAAAAATGATAATCGTAAAAGAAAACTGAACGTAAAAGAGAAAGAATGAAAAATCTATTAGACTGTTATCTTTGAGAGGTTTTTATCTCTCATTCCTTTAAATAAATGTTGGTAAACTACTCCTGTGAATGTTCGGCATTTCCTTTGACGAGAGTGGACTCGCGAAATGATGTGATCATGGGACCATAACTTAGAAAATTATAAAACTGTACCTCAAAAAGTTATGGAACTATCCTAAAATGGGGAATAAATCAGCCCTAATGGGGAATAATAAATGATAAAATGTTTGGATCATTCACAACAATAGTTAGAATCCCTTCTACCCTCAGTAGATATATGTCAAAACGACTTTGCACGAAGGTTAGTAAAAGACTTAATAAAGATGATTTCAGTTATAGTTAAAATGATATTTATATTTATCTTGGTTAATTAGATGCTGTAGTTTCTCTATTCATAAAATGTTCCATGTCACTTTTGTATTTGCTGTGATATTTTGCTCATTTATTTCTTTCGAGCTAAAGATGATTTTCTTAAATACCTAAATCTGTTCATCTGGAAAAGCTTGCAAGGTAAGTCAACATTATTACAAAACCTATGTTTTCCTTCAAAAGTTAATCATTTTCCAAACCTTAGTAGTGTAGTTCTAATATTGTTTCTCTTATCGAGTTTACCTAAAACTCACCCCAAATCCATACCCCCTAGATGATGAAAGTGACGACGCAATCGATGTGTTGCCCCTTGAAGTTTATTTGGATCCTTTTTTGGATCTATAGAATAGTTACGAGTGCTTTTTTTGTAAAACTTGCACTCTGATGATTCTTGTAGATATTTTAAGTGACTCTATTTTGTAGATCTATATTTCAGTTAGCTAATCTTTGGCCTTAGGTGTAATGTAATCATTGATTTTGTGTAAGAGACTTTTATTCTTCAGATTTTATGTTAAATATTAGTTGTTAGCACCTGTGTATGTTTCCATCATCTTGCTCCCTTCTATCACCTGTTATTTGGGATGTAACACCCCACTCACCACCGCACTAAATTGTATTTGAAAAATCCTTATTTATTCAGGCCTTAAGGTCACTTGGACTCATCTAAATTTATTTTGTAGTTTTATATCGTAATTTGTGATTTAAACTCGTAATTTTAATTTTATTTTTAGTTTTAATTTTATATGTTATTATTTTTATTTTATAGTTTATTATTATTTTTTTTATTAAAAAATAATTTTTAGGAGAAAACGGAAAAAGGGGAGAAATCTTGCAGGAAAACACTCGTGAGAGAGGCTCACCTGCACGGGGTCGATCCTATGCGTGCGTTTTGTCTCATGCAGATAGGCCAGTCTGTGCGCATCACTTGTCCGCACGCTGTGCACTATGCACACACCGTCTACACAATAGGCCTGCACGATTAGGCCAGCAAACCTGGGGCCTGCGCGTTGTAGGTCTTGCATGCGCGTAGGCTAGCTCCTGTGCACGGCAAGGCAGACCAGCGCGTACAGGCTAGGCCAGCACCGGTAGGCTAGGCCTGCAGTGCACAGCTGGCCTAGGCGAGGCGTGTTGCCGCTTCAAGCAGTATGCCGCCACCCCCTTGGGGCCGTATGCCACCTTGGGCCGTGTGCCACCCCCTTGGGTGGTGAGCCACCGCCGGTGGAGGAATTTTTCCTCTATTTTTTGCACCGTCGTTGCGTCACGTCAAATTGAACATTTTTCACTCAACTTTCTCTCTTTATCAGATTTTGCCACTTGGTGCAAATCTGATGGTCCCTATTTTCTATAAATATGGACCTCTTTCTTCCATTTTCTCATCACTTCCATTTTATTCTTCCATCTTCCAAGAGCTTAGAGAGAGAAAGAGAAATGAAGAAGAAGAATGATGTATGAAAATTTCGAGATTTTGGTAAGAAATTTAGTATTTCCTTAAATATTTTAAGGAGTATTTCTAGAAAATTAAAATTATGAAATCTGTGTTTGTGTTTTGCATGTTCCATGTTTAATCGTTTTAATAAAGTGATTTATTTTTTATTTCAAGCATGCTATGTGATTTTATAGGCACTTGATGATTTGCATGTAAATTAAATAATATGAATCTAGTGATATTTGTCCGAAAAATACATGTATTTGTATTTACATGCATAATGCATCAAGTGTCTCGTTAGACTTTTTATATTTGAGGGGGTATCTATTTCTCCCTCCTCTATCTGGTCTGGAAAGATGTGAGAGGACTGCTTTCTGTGGATGATAGCGTACCCTCTTACGAGAGCAGTAACGTGAATATCTATTAGGAGTCACCTTTGGCTAAGAACTGCAGTGGCTATAGAATATCTTATAGAACCACTGTGGTTGGTACGACCGTAGTCATAAATCATACCATAGTTTGGCAAACCGAAAATGTGCTTGAACAAATTATCATTACTTGTATCTAATCTGGTCATTCCACATGGGTAGTTAGAAATCCGTATCTGCCTTCAGGGATGGAAATCAAAATGACTTAGTAAAGTATAACACAAAAATCTAAGCATTTTATGATTTATTTAATTTTCTCTATTGTCAAGTATGATGTTTGATTTTGATTGTTGTGATTATGACATGATCTTTCTTTTAATAAATAAAAATTATTTTTATATAGTAAGATAGGACAACTGACATGACTTGATGGTAAGTATTTGCGATATAATTATTCACTTTTAAAATCTTATGATATCATTTAAATATTGGTTTCCTTACTGAGTATATGAAACTCACCCTTTCTATACCCTCCTAGATGAGGAAGATAATGAGGAACCGACCACTAACTTATCCCTTAAAGTCTATGAGGATCCTGTAGATCCATAAACCTTGAGTGCATGACTTGTCCCGCACTCTAATGAGTCCAATCGCATAATGATAAAAGTGGCCTTTTTGTATTTTTAATATCTTGTATTTTGTTGCCACTTCTAGCCTCAGTTATATATATGTGTAATTGGAATTCATATATTTTGGTAAGAAATTTGTAATTATTTGCTCCGTTACATAAAATTTTATCATGCACTCATAATCTCTTTCTGTATCTTGCACTCTTATACCGTAATTAGCATTTGGGATATCACAGATGGTATCAGATTGGTTACGCAGACCAAATCCCTTACAACTGATATTGTAGGTAGTAAAACCCTTAGTATATCTAGGAAAATAAGTTATCTTTTTCAAATGAGACCACCAACTCGTGTCTTCCTTTCTTTGGTAGGAATGACGCGAGGAAGACTTTCTGTAGAACGTACCGAGAGACTCGAGATCTAGAACCATCCAACTAGGGCCGAGTTTGTCAAACTCTTATGAGCTATCTAAGGATTAACCGTAGCCGTAGGACAAAACCAAGCCAACCTTTGTCAACACCCTACCGCGGAATACCGAACAACTAAAAGGTCTATCTCCCACAACATAATAAAGTTTAGAAAACTTAATTCATCACACTTTGATGATAGTTCTGACTCCTTAGCAGCCAAAGCATAGATCTTGTAGATCGAGAAGTTTTTCTTTGTCCTAGACGTAATTAAGAAATAGAAAGTTTTCCTAGCAGTCTTTATGCTAATCAATGAAGCAAAACACTAGTAGCAACTTAAGAAAGAAGTCCTGCCTACCTCTACCACTTGAAAAGTTTTCATGGATGCATTCTTCGATAACTTTTTCCTAGCTTATGTTTGAGAGAAGAAGGAGGAGGAATTTCATGACCTCTGTCAAGAAAATATAACGGTTTTCCAATACGCCGCCCGATATGTCTCTAGGTTTGCTCATTTAATCATCACCCCTGAAAGTCGTAAGGTTAGGAAGTTTCTGAAAGACTTTCATGTCGATATATATGATCGTGCTGCGATGCTGAGACCCAGCTCATATGCTGAGGTGCTAAAACTTGCTTAGTTGGCTGAAGATCTCATCTCGGCCAGGCACCAACATATTTTCCGACTCCGTACCTAATAACAACAACCACAATAACCCAAAACAAGATTGTCCGACCTAGTAACTGACCACCCAGATAAACGAACCCGAGTTGCCTTTTCCCCTACTCTACCTCCACCTGTTAAACAGCTTGCCTAACTTTCCCAACCATGTTAGCATTGTGGTCGCTCACATAGTGAATCACCCTGTTGGCGTATCAATCATGCCTACTATCGATGCCAAAGCACTCAGTATCTTATATAAGACTGTCCTCAGTGGTCAAAGGACATGGCCAAACCTGTAGTCCAGGGTTGTGTGTACCACTTAGATGAACCCAGTGCCCTCCCCACTCCTGTCCTTATCTAGGATATGATTTCTATTCACTTTTGCCAAGGCTTTGATCGATATAGGTGCTACCCACTCTTTTATCTCTTGTGCATTTGTTTGTGAATTTGATATTAGACCAAAACCTTTAAAGGAAATATTAACTACAGAGACTTTCTCTAGAGGATTATTAGAAGTTCACTGTGTATATAAAAATTGTAAAATAAAAACTTCATAAATAAATGTATTTATAAACTTAATGCTCTTAGATTTCTCAAAGTTTGATGTTATTCTAGAAATGGATATTTTGGAAAAATATAGAGCAAATATTGATTGTGAAAGTAATGTTTTAACCTTACGAAATTCGAAAAAAAATAAAAAAATATTTTTCCTAATAATTGAATAAACATGAATATGTATGTTGATCTTACTGTGCACTCCATTCCTATTATTTGTAATTTCCCAGAAGTTTTTTCCGTCGAATTACCTAGCCTACTTCCTCCATGAGAGGTGGAATTTTTTTAACGAACTATTTCCTAAAACCCAACCAATTTCGAAACTTGCCTATTGCATGAGTTGTACTGAGCTTGCAGAACTAGAAAACTAGTTTTCCAAGCTTTTTGGCCAGAAGTTTAGTCACCCCAGTCACTCCCCTTGGGGTGTTCTAGTATTATTGGTAAAAAAAAAAGGATAACTCCCTCAGACTATGCATAGACTACCGAGAACTCAATCGAGTAAATAAAGAGCAACTATCCCATACCTCGAATTGACGACCTTTTCAACCAATTACAAAGAGCCACTGTATTCTCCAAGATTGACCTCAGAACGGGATACTACTAGCTGAGAGTCAAAGAAAAAGATATTTCGAAGACCATTTTTCGGTGTAGATACAGCCTGTAGGAGTTTAAGTGATGTCGTTCGGGTTAACTAATGGCCTTGCTGCCTTCATGGATCTCATGAACAGGATTTTCTGGCATGTACTGGATCAGTACATCATCGTATTCATTGATAATACCATAGTGTACTCCAAGAGCCCGAAAGAACATGTAGTCCACCTATCTGAAGTGTTGGGGACACTTTGTCGGAATTAGTTATTTGCTAAATTTAGCAAATACTCCTTCTGGTTGGATCAAGTTTCATTTCTTAGTCACGTGATTTCAAGTGAAGGAGTTTCTATGGATCTGGCAAGGTTGAAACGATGATCAATTGGAACCCGCAAACTAATGTAGTTGAGCCACATAGTTTTCTTAGCTTAACAGTTTATTATCGGCGATTTATCGATGGATTTTTTAAGATTGCTACCTCATTGACTCGATTCACTTGAAAAGGCATACCTTTTATATGGAATTTCGAATGTGGTGAAAACTTTATGGAATTGAAGCGTCGTCTTACCTGTATTCCGGTGTTGATCCTTCCCGACAACATTGAAACATTTTAAATCTACTATGATGCGTCTCATATTGGCTTGGGATGCATTTTGATGCAGCATTGTAGAGTGGTCGCTTATAGATTAAGATAGTTGAAACCCCATGAGTGGAATTACCTTACTCATGACTTGGAGTTGGCAGTCATCATCTTTGCCTTGAAGATATGGTGTCATTGCCTGTTTGGTTAAACCTTTAAAATTTACAGTGGTCATAAAAGTTTAAAGTACATCTTTTTACAAAGGGAGTTGAACATGAGACAGAGACACTGGATGACCTCCTAAAAGACTACGACTACAAGATCATCTATCATCCCAGTAGAAAAAATGTAATCGCTAATGTACTAAGCCAAAAGGAGTCAATAATATTGGCCTAAACCATGGCCTCCAATTGGGAGTTAGTAGACGCTATGCAGGCACTAGGCCTCAACCACTATGGCAACGGTACCTATCTCACTCAAATCTGAGTTTTGCCTGATCTTTTCATGAAGATTCGTGAAGCTTATTCCACAGACCAAGAAATCACTAAAAACTTGAGTAAGTTCTCTTCTGACAAATTTTCTGATTTCAAACTATCAGATGATGGGTTGTGTAGATTTTAGGACCGAATTTGGGTACTTGCCGCTATCAAGATGGATGTCCTCAAGGTTGCTCATGCCTCCAAACTATCCATCCACCTCAAGAGTAGGAAGATATACCAAGACCTGAAGCATCAATACTATGGCCGAGAATGAAGAAGGACATTGTTGAATATGTCTCCCGATACCTTACTTTATAATGAGTCAAGGTAAAACATTAGAGACCTGATAGTTTGTTACAGAGCCTCTCGATTCCAGAATAGAAGTAGGAGCATGTAACCATAGATTTTGACACCGAACTACCCAGGACCTGTTCTGGTCGTAATGCTATCTGGGTCATTGTTGACAAACTAACCAAGACTGCCCATTTCTTGCCCATCAAGACCATTGACTCCACAAGCAAATTAGCCCGCCCTTATGTCGATTAAATTATTTGACTCCATGGTGTTCCTTCATCCATTATATTTGATCGAGACCCTCGATTTACCTCCCATTTTTGGGACATCTTTTAAGAGGCACTTGGGTCTAGATTTTACTTTAGCACTGGTTATCATCTCCAAACTGATGGTCAGTCTGAATGCACTATCCAGACATTGGAAGACATGTTATGCACTTGCGTCCTCGACTTTAGCAATAACTATTATGAGTATCTTTCCTGGTATGAATTTGCTTATACTAACAGTTATCATTCTAGTATCGACACGACTTTGTATGAAACCCTGTATGGTAGGCCTTGCTGTTCCCTTACTTGTTAGAGCAAAGTCAGAAACTAGTGCCAATTGGGACGAGACTTAATCCAGAAGACTATGGAGAATGTTGCGGTCATTTATAGGAACTTGGCTACAGTCTAGAGGTGATAGAAAAGTTTTTAATAATCACATAAGACCCCTGGAATTCGCCATTGGAGACCAAGTATTCCTTAAGATTTTTTCCTACAAGGAAAAAATGCAATTCAGAGAAAAAAAAGTTGAGTTCCCATTATGTGGGACCTTTTCGGATCATGGAGCTTACTGGACCTGTGGTGTACCACCTTACTCTACCTCGAGAGTTTGCGAGTCTATATGATATTTTTCACGTCTCCATGCTCAAAAGGTACTACCCTGATCCTTCTCATATCATTCCTCACAGTGATACGCAGGTAAAAGCCGATATGACTCATGAGAAACTCTTCGTGAAAATTCTTGATTAGACTGACAAAGTCTTATGTAACAAGACAATCCCCATGGTGAAGGTGCGGTGGCAATACCACACTCTAGAAGAGGCGGCGTGGGAATTAGAAAATGAAATGAGAGAGAAGTTCCTAGACATGTTCGAAACAAATTTGGGGGACCAAATGTTTTAAGATGGGGGGTGATGTAACACCCCACTCGCCACCACGCTAAATTTATATTTGGAAAATCCCTATTTATTCAGGCCTTAAAATCACCTGAACTCATTTAAATTTATTTCATAACTATATATCATAATTCGTGATTTAAACTTGTAATTTCAATTTTATGCTGATTTCATTATTTTATTTTTATTTAATTTTATCTATTATTATTTTTATTCTATACTTTATTATTTTATTATTTTCATTAAAAAATTAATTTTCAGGATAAAACAGAAAAAGGGGAGAAATCCTGCAGGAAAATACCTGTGAGAAAGACTCGCCTGCGCGGGCACCGTGCGTTTAATGCAACCAAGCACAGGATGTGCACATTTTGTGCACGTCCCATTCGCGCACGGCACGAGGTCGGTCCTACTCGCGTGTCTTATCGTGCACAGGCAAGCTAGTCTGCGCGTATCACATCATACATGGACAGGGTCGAGTGTTGCTCACTATGTGCATGTCGTCTGCGCAGTAGGCCTGCAAGGATAGGCTTGCGTGCAACTCCATGCACATTATAGACCCTGCGATGTGCAGGCTAGCTGCTATGCACGACAGGGTAGGCCGGCACCTGTAGGCTAGGCTTGTAGTGTGCGGCTAGCCTAAGTGAGGCGTATTGTCGCCTTGGGCAGCGCGTCGCCACCCCCTTGAGCGCGCCGTCTTGGGTAGTGTGCTACCGCCTTGGGTGGTGAGCCACCATCGGTGGAGGAATTTTTCCTCTGTTTTTTATGCTGCTGTCGCGTCGCGTCAAATCAATCATCTTTCATTCAACTCTTTCTCTTCACTAGATTTCGCCACTTGCCACAAATCTGACAGTCCCTATTTTCTATAAATAGGGACCCATTTTTTCCATTTCCTCATCACTTCAATTTTAGTCTTCTATCTTCTAAGAGCTTAGAGAAAGAGGGAGTGATATAGAGAAAGAAGGAGAAAAGAAGAAGAAGAACAATATAGGAAAACATCAAGGTTTCAGTAAGAAATTTAGTATTTCCTTAAATATCTTAAGGAGTATTTCTAGAAAATTAAAATTATGAAATCTGTATTTGTGTTTTGCATGTTCCATGTTTAGTTGTTCTAATAAAGTGATTTGTGCTTAATTTTAAGCATGCTATGTGATTTTATAGGCACTTGATGAATTACATGTAAATTAAATAATATGAATCTGGTTATATTTGTTCGGAAAATATATATCTGTATTGACATGCATAATGTCTCAATTGTCTTGTTAGACTTTTTATCTTTGAGGGGTATTTGTTTTTCTGTCCCTATCTGGTCTGGAAAGACGTGAGAGGACCGCTCTCTGTAGATGATAGCGTACCCTCTGACGAGAGCGGGGACGCAAATATCTGTTAGGAGTCACCTTTGGCTGAGTACTGTTGTGGCAATAAAATATTTGATGAACCACTGTGGTTGGTACAGTCGTGGTCATAAATTCTACTATAGTTTAGTAAGTCGAAAATGTGTCTGACAAATTATCATTATCTGTATCTGATCTGGTCATTCAACATGGGTAGTTGGAAATCCATATATGCCTTCAAGGATGGAAGTCGGAACGATTACGCAAAGTATGATACGAAAATCTGAGTATTTCATGATTTATTTGATTTTGATTGTTATGACTATGATATGATATTTTTTTTAATAAATAAAAATTATTTTCATAAAGTAAGATAGGACCATGACATGACCTGATTGTATGTATTTATGATATAATTATTCACTTTAAAAATATTATGATATTATTTAAATAATATTTTTCTTACTGAATGTACGGAACTCACTCTTTCTATATTTCCCCAGATGAGGAAGAGAGTGAGGAACTGACCGCTAATATAACCCTTGAAGTTTATGAGGATCCCGTGGATCCATAAACCTTGAGTGCATGATTTATCCCGCACTCTGATGAGTCAAATTGCATAATGATAGAAGTGGTCATTTTATATTTTTAATATTTTGTATTTTGTTGCCACTTCTGACCTCAATTATATATATATGTAATTAGAACTCATATATTTTAGTAAGGAATTTGTAATAATTTACTCCGCTGCATACAATTTTATCATGTACTTGTAATCTGTTTCTGTATCTGGTATCCTTATGGCTTAATTAACATTTGGGATGTTACATGAGATGTCACAGTAACCTTCTCATCCCAATAAAAAAACAAAGCTTAAAGCATCTTTGTGGACCACTCTAATTCCCAACCATCCCTCATTCCCATCAAAAGCAACATAATTTAGTTTAAACATATTAGAAGGATGATTTAAGATGTAGTTGTTATGCCTTAAGTATGTTTATCCTCAATTATAGGAGAAGATCCAATCTCTTGTGTCATATCTGACTCACTTATATTTTACTGAAGCCTCTGAATTAATTGAAATGATGAAACCTAAAACTGATGATAAACCTATTGATTGTAGCTCTATCATAGACCCTATAAAACATACAAGAATCATATCCATGATTGATTTGTAAAAGCCAATGAATAAGCATGAAACCAAGAAAGAAAACTATCATGAAAGTAGGAAGATAACCTAAGAGGACAAAGTTTGCAAATCCTTTATATAAACATAATTTAGAAATAGATGAGCAACATGCTCCTCCCCATCACTGTACATTGGGGACATTTGATTTAGGATTGTACCTTTTTAGGGCAATCGAACTTTGATATATACGATATCCTTCACTAACCTCCATAGTATATGCTTTTCTCTAGGCAATATCATCGCATATCATATCCTCTTCCAACTTAATAAAGGAATATCTAACGTGGAACTTATTTGACTCAAACATTATTGTCTCAAGGCCACCATGTATCTAGACTTAATAAAGGGTACCCCCATCTTATTTAAAAAGCCAAATAAGCTTGTCTAGAGGGCCCTTAAAAGGCGGTGTTATGCTTAACATCTCTTTGCATCATTTGGGGAAAACAACTTGCTTTAGTAAACAAGAATTCCATATAGATGTACTCAGGATAAAAAGATTAGATACTCATTCTAAAAAGGGATCAAAAGGTCTTGTTGTTTATACTTTCCTGGGATGATGTGAAAATAACCATTTATCCTTCTAAATTTGGATAGTGTACCCATTTTACCCTCCATTGCAATTAAAAAAAAAAAAGAAGATCTCCTATGTTCATAAATTTTTCCAAGTATAACTCGCCCTAGAGCCTTTTTGTAAGGATATAAAATCACCTATTGGATAATATTTTTCCTTCAATACAGTGACCAAGAGAGAGTTTTAATCAGAGTGTAACCTCTGGGCTTGCTTAGCTAACATGGCTTTATGAAAACAATTGAAATATCTGAACTCAAGCCTCCTTTTGATTTTGCTGAACAAATAGAACTCCATCCAAGCCAATAAATTTATTTTCCTCTATTTGATGACTGCACTAGAACCTATCGTAATTCTCTATAATTGAGAATAAATGGACTCAGGGAAAAAAAAAACACTCATTATATATATGGGAATAGATTGAGCCATCAATTTGATCAAAACTTCCTTGTTGCCTTGGATAATTTCCTACAAGTGCTATCGTGAACTCTTCTAAAGATTTTGTTAGATGGAAACCAAAAGCAGATTAAGGAGATCGGTCCACCAACATCAGGAGATCTTGATATTTCCATAAAATGTCATTCATGTATCATTTTCTAGAAAGTGGTAGAGGATTTCTGTAAATTTACGGATTGTCTTGAGGCCTCTTCATATCTCTTCAAAATTCATTTGATTTCATACATTTCTCATTCTGTGACTCTCTTACAAATCATACCATCATCAACAAAAAGGAAATGAGAAAAAGACTGGGTAGATGGAGCAATCTTGATACTTCTTATATCCTAATTTTGTTTAATCATTATATAAATATTTACAATAATAATAGTGACAATTATATGTAGAACAAATTAATTTGTTTACACTTATAATTTTATTATTGTCATTATTGTTATTATTATATTTTTTATTTTTATTTTACTTTTATTTTTGCTATTACTTTTTGATCTTGTTTTGTTTTTCTTTCATTCATGGTGGTTCAAAAAACAAAAAACAAGAAAGGGGTTCAGGCCTGGACCAAAATGTCAAGGCCTGCGTCCTATTTCCTTGCTTATTGGGCCTAACCCACCCTGTTAGCGGCCCAGCTTGAAGTCTCGCTCCTCTCAACGACGTCATTTTGAGTAGCTTTATGAAAACGACGTTATTTTGAGATCTTCGAGAGCGAGACCTCCCCATTCTTCTTCCCCCGCAAGGCAAGTAGAGTCAATGAGCATGAGGAAAAGTGACGGCTTCATACTCGAGAATAGCACAGAACGGCGAAGCATAGGAAGAGTTCTCAAGTTCTGTTCCATGACAAAATGGGAGTAGATAGAAGCTACAGAGAGACCAACCTGAAGGAGACCAGACACTGTGAAGGGAAATTGTGGAAGCCGAAGTTGAAAGGAGTATTGGCTTTTCTTACTTTTGACCTTTCGTCCTTTATTGCCATGCGGCTCAAGAAATACGGAAAAGCTTTGGGAATGTTGGAATCCAGAAGGGTGGCAGTGGGAGACCCAACCATGAGGTGACTCAGCAGAGGAGGTCTCCGGTAGATGTCTTTTGTTTTTTCTCCCGATGCCTCCTACGATAAAAGGAGGAGCTCGAGAGCTGAAGCCGGGAATTGTGAAGACAGTGATCAGAAAGGAGGCAACCGAGAGCAAAAAGGAAGAATAGCTTCAAATTGTGAAAAAAGAGAAAGAGGTGGAAGCCATCAAGCCGAAGGTGCCAGGGGATTTCCAATTTGGACCCCTTCGGTAATTTCTAAAAATCTAGCAATTACAATTCTATTCATGGTCAATGAAATTTGTCAATGCATGATTCAATCGGTATGATGTAGGGAAGAAGTTGAATTTATTGAAATTTCATACTTGGGAATGAAGCCATGCTGTAATCTGTATTATGTGTAGAGGGTGTTGAGTGTGTTTCATTAAAATGTTTTGCTATTACAGAAACTAGTGAATGAATGAATGACTTTACAGAATCGAAATTGTTTGAGTTTCAATTCTTGTTGAGTAAGTGGAATAGCGTGACTTAATTTGATTGAATTTGTAAATTGAAGCATGTTTCTGCCAAGTGATGAAAAAGGTTGAAATCTTGAATGTAGTAGTTTAATGAGAATATCCATGAGTTATGATATCCATGTGTTGAAATCTTGAAGCATGTTCACTTAACTGTTTTGAGTTGCAACAAAAACCTCCTCTGCATTTTGTTTCTGTTTTAGTTTGATCCTTATTTTGCTTAAAGGAATCGTTTTTTTTTCTTTAAATTTTTTTAGTAGTAAATTAATTTTAATGCCACATCTTCCCATCTTGAATCTGGTGTCAAATTAATTTTGGGCTTAAAGTGTTTTCCCCTTTTAAAATTTGGTTGTGGGTTCTTTAAGGGACTTTAAAAAACTGACCTATGTCTTTGTTTTGACATTTCGAGTTTGTAAATTTATTTTGAGCTATATTTTGCATTGCGACAGTGGCTGTAGTGTTCCCTTGGGCATTATAAGATATATTATATTGCTAGAATATTTTAAGGCTGGTTTAATTCTAAAACTTAACGTTGTCCATTTAACTCATGCACTATCTATCGTTTTAGATTTTTTTTTAAAATTGGAATGCGACATGGCTATGGTTATGTTTTTGTACTCTTGAATTTAACATTTTAGGGACCTTAATGTTGTGTCGTAAATAAAAGAAAAGAGAAACTACAGAAACATTGAGGCTTTCACTTTGTCTGTTTTAGTGTCCATATTAGGGGCGTTCTGGTGCCGTTTGGACTAGAAAAATGATGACATGCTTGTTATTTTCAGAAGCAAAATAATGGAAATCAAGGGCTGCTTCATGTGCACGTTCACTCATGGTTTTAAGAGGCTATTCTGTGTTTGTTTTATGCATGATTTGTAAAAATAGAAAAAGTAGAATTTAAAAGAAAAAGATAGAGTTTTTGATGGATGATGTGCTTTTTTTGGTAAATCTTTGAATTACTGGTATTTTATATTTAGTTTTCATTTAAGACATTTAATTTATATTTATGTAGTTGCAACTTTTTTTATTTATTTCTCATATGTTTCTTTATAGTCATTTAAAGCCAGTGCCACTAGATGTGTGCCTTACTCCTCCCTATTTAATCTCATTTTCTGGATTTAGTTTCTCTTCATTAGACCAGTGCATGTTTTTGTGGGTATTCCCACCCTAAACAGATTAGTGATGACTTCTTTTTGCATCCATTGCAAATTCTTATTTTGCGGAGTTTTGCACCCACGTTACAGTTATCACAGCTTGGCAACCCCATTAGGGAATGAAAAATTATTGTAGGTTTTTACTTGGCCACCATTTTTATTTATTTTGGTTAATATTGTTTCTTAATTTGATTTGTCCATTATCATGATGTTCTTTTAATTATGGCTAACATCTTTGTTCTTATTTTGTTTCTTTCATCCTTGTTTCTTAATTTGCCTTGTAAGTATGTTCTCTAAATTATTCTGCTTTTGAATCTCCATATGCATGAATCTTGAACCTAGGATGTTAGGCTTTTGCTTATCAGAATTATGGGATTTAGTGTGGACCTGAACAAAACAAATCTTCTGTCAGTTTCCATATGAATGTCCTACTTTAGGAATGGGTAGGATGCAGATGCGACTAGGACATAGAAACCCGTGCCTAGTAATGTCGTTGATACCTCCTTTTTTAAGTTATTCGAAGTATCCCGTAGGAAATCCTAAAATATGGCCCTTGTGTTGCATGCATATTCATCAACTAAGCACATTTGTTCTTTTTTTATTATTGTAACTTAATCTCTACTTTTGCCAACTTTGTGATTGAGGAGAAGCTTTTTCAGTTCCAAGAAAGGACTCGAAGATCGTGTATTCCTAAAGCAAAAACTTTGAAACTTGTGGAAATTTCTTTGTAATAGTAAAATGGAAGCTTTAACTATTAAGGAATTAGAAAATTTTAAATCTTTCTCATGCAAGATTATGTTTCGAAGAATGATAAGGACCGACAACTGGAAGAAGTGCAATGTTTGTGTATGAATCTTGATCATGATGAACAAATCTCATATTTAAATGAATTCAGTAAAATCACTCTTTTTATATGCTCAACTTCATTGGAATTTGATTAAAGTAGTTATAGAACTTTTGATTTCTCTTTTATGTTGTTTTCTATTTGGCGGTATTGATTTGGTGATCACAATATTGTAAAATATTTCTTGCTCCAACAGGTTTAACAGGAAAGATTTATGTGCTTAATTGTCACATTAATACCAGGGAGACTCTGGCCAATTTATTGGGTACTACTGCGCGAAAATTAGGCCACCAAAACCATAGGGAAGGGATTAATGAGAGACTTTAAAAAGACTTCAAAAAATTTCTCTTAAACGTGAATTAAGGCATAACTTGTTGGCTTTGGGAATATTCCCCTGGAGCCTAGGATTTGTAGACAAGTGGGTGAAAAAATTTTTGGGATTCTATAGGCAGGAAAGGGTAGACATATTACTCGCCATGTTGGCCAAGACATTTTAAACTTTGAATTTCATTGGAAGACGAGGAAATGGACATCTTTGGGATTGTGCACCTATTTTTTACTTGTGGTGGTCAGTCACTTGTTTCCATACCCTTGAATAATCAAGAAAGAGCGCCCAAGATATATGAAAGTTGTGTAATCGAGAAGAGACAGTGGAGGAAAGCATTTATATCTGGAGGTCAAGACTAAATGGAATGACAGAAAATAACATAGAGTGGTTGCCACCTTGGTATGATAAAGAACAGACACTTATTGCCTGTGGATCATATTCTTGAATGCCGTTACCGGGAATTAGAGGAGCTGTGAACATCACACCTACATTAGGAATGAGGTAATACTGGGACAAGGGCTACGTTCAGTAGATGGAATCTGGGATTGCAAATTTAAATACAAACCTCAAAAAGACAAGGAATACAGAATCAAGGAAGCATGGAAAATTACGAGGGAGGAATTGAGGGAGCCCCCATTTACTAGAGCCTACTGCAGAGTACCTTCAGTGGAAGGATATCAAATTTTTAGGGTATGATGTACCAATAATACAAGAATTTCAAGAGATTAAAATTTCAAGCAGCTAAGGAAGGACAAAAGGAGTTACATAGGATAGAATACAGATAAAAAACGTAATAAGCCTTTACAAGGAGGCAACAAGAATCAGAGAGGCAGCAGATCAGAAAAAAGATGCAAGACAGTTAGAACACATCATTTACAGCAACGTCTAGAAGAAGCTTAGGAAAAGATTGTAGAATTGGAGAACCTGTAGCTTCAATCGAAGGCTGAAAAGATGGAAATGAGTATGACAATTTTAGTGTTGTAGGTGAAGTGGATGAAGCGATAACTCAAGGGAATGGCCACCAAAAGGAAGCCTGAGCCCAAATGAAAAGCCTAAAGCATAAGAGTCGTTTTTCTATTCTTTTGCTTTTGTTTCCTAAGTGTACTGATGTTTTTACTAACTTTGAACGTTGGATCTAATTGTAATTTTTCAAATAAGAATATGTTTTTTGTTCTCATAATTAAACTACTATTTTCTAAAAGTACAATAAACTTAACTTAAAAGAATATACGATCTCCGCAGTCATTCTCTTTAATCAACCACATTGGTAGAATCATACTAATATATATATATATATATTGTTTTTCTTTCCTTAGGAAATGAAGAAAATAGATTACCGGCAAGGAGGTCACTTTTACTCAATGTTCATATCTAACTTGTTGTAAAACGCACAGTATGGAGCCTATTGAAAACATTGAACTAAGAGAGGAATCATCGAACAAAAGTGATATGAAACTAATAAAAGGATAGATTGCGAGCAAGCAATGCACAGACTTGCTCGTAATGACGCAGAGGAGGTCTTGGAGCTTCTGCGCTTCTTAGGGGGAGAGGCAGGCAGAGAAGCCTTGGAAAATGGTGTCATAAGTGTAGATAATACGAGTGGGTGGTGATGAAGATGAAGAAAAGGAGGGTATAGATTAAAGTGAAGAGAGAGAGGATTTAGATAAGTGCTCATGAGTAGGAATATGGTAGGCTATGCATTATACTAACCTCAAACAATGAAAATGAGAATGTTTGGGTCATTATACAATGGTCTATATTAATCACGAACTTGAGATGACCATCATCACCTTATTAACTTTCTATAATTCTTTGATACCATGGACTTCATTGTACTATATAAAAGTAGTCATTGGATATGATCAAAAGCACGAATGTGTGAATACTAAATAAAGGATCAACAATTCCCAAGTAAGAGAGCACATGTCTTCTATGATTAATGGTTCTACCTAAAAACCATATATGTCATTGACTCCTCATTTTCTTGTCTAAAAATCAAACCTCTTCTCTTCTTATGGAAAAAACTGTACCTTCTAAAAGTCTCCTTTTCTTTTCTCTATATCCAAAACACGATGAAGACATTACAAATTCCCTTAGCTTCAGGAAACCAACTGATTGGAATGCCTTAACTAGTTTGTAAGAGTTCCTTTCCCCCTCAAGTACTATGTAGCCTTGTTAGTGAGCATAGCTTAAATATATGATGCTTGGACTATTGTCTCAGAACTGAAGAAGAAAATGATTACGACAAAAGAGTTATTTAGAGCCAAAAACTAACTTGAAGGTGACCTAAACACTTGAACTAGATCCATAATACTATCGATGTTTAACATGTTCATGTATTTTCCTTTGTAATGTAAATAAGCATTGAGTTTTGATTAATTTTAAAATCTTTTGAGGTTTGCTTCAAAATTTCAAGGACATGAACTAAGAGGAATGGTATATTTTCTCAAAATTCAGATCAAATACAATACCACCATCCCTATCAATATATTAACTAATTTCTTTGCTATAAAAACGCAATCAAGTTGTTTTCTATCTTAAATAAAGCAACCTTGTGAATCATAGATGGTGGAATTCGTAGTCTCCATTAATTTCTTGTGTAATTTAAGAGGTTTCTATAGAAATGCAATCAAAAAGTGCTCAATTAACACTTTTTGAAACTAATTTTTATTAAATAGATCTTTAATTTTATGTTTTAATGTAACACCCAAAACTTTTTATTTTATTATTATTGGAATTTTATTTGATTTTATTTTATTTTAATAATTAATTTATAAGGTTTTAATTTAATTTAATTTAATTTAATAGAAATAAAAATAATAATAATGATAAAATGGGGTAAAATTATTTTTGGGATTTAATTGAAAATGATTTTGGAAAAAAATGGTGAAAATTTAGATTCTGAGGGTGTTTTTGAAAAGAAAATCGAAAACGGAGGGTCAAAACGCAATTTAAAAAAATTGCACCACGTCAACAGCCCGGTAAGCAGTCCCGGGCAACCAGGACACGCCGCGTGGTAGGGATGCTGACGCGGGAAGCCACATGGGACGGAGCCATGTGGGCGATCCTCGTGCGCACGATCGGACGGCTGAGATCCGTTCCCGCGCGTACGGACGACCCAGATCAAACGCGCGCACGGATGGCCCAGATTGCACGCGTGCGAACGACTCAAATTAAAAGGGAAAGGTTATAAATAATCTCATCCACACCCAACCCCAAACCCTAGCCACCAGAACCCTCGCCGGAGAAGACAACCCAACTATTGGAGGAACCGACCGCCGCAACTCGCCACCACACCGGAGCACCTTCCGGCCGCCAAACGAGGTAAAATTTCTCCCATTGACTTGTTTTTCGATGCTGAACCTCTCTGTGGCCAAATCGGAGTCAAACCACCGGTCAATTGGCTGAAAAATACTGCCGAAGTCCAGCGGCGCCGTCGCGGGTTTCCTCGATTTTTGCCTCCAATGAGGCCCTTCCTGGTTCCCGTTCGATGTAATTTTTACACCACTGTCACCACCGTCCTTTTCAATACAGGTTGACTGGAGCAAAATACGAAATCGTAACTTGCGTCGGAAGAGCCGCCGCACCCGAGAGCTTCGTCGCCGGTGAGTCTCAGTTTTCTGTAATTTTTTGGCCCACCGAGGGCCCTAGGGGTGTTTATCACAGGAACCAATGCAAGTTTGGCCGAATCTGGTCGAAAATGGTCGAAAACGGCCAAGCCGAGGCGGATCGCCGCTGTAGGCGGCGGCACGTCGCCGGAGCACGGCAGAGCCGCCATGCCGGAATTCTGAAATTGGCCGAATAGGCCCTGGGTCTGATTTGAGATTTTTTGGGGACATGTGCAGGTACCGAAAGTGTGTTTTAGTTTATGAAAAAAAAAATTCAGGAAATCTAGGGACTGCCCGGAGGCGTAGTGAGAACCCGATTTCAAACTCCGAAACAAGTAAGGATCCCTCACTCTATTTTCTATCATGGCATTAAAGCCTAATAAATGATTGAACGATATTTTATGAATAAATAGATATGTATAATTAATTAAAATTGTTAATGGGGCCGGAACCTTATGTATTTGTCAGTCTGTTCTTGTTTGATGTATTTTACAGTCTAAATACAGTATAGTATTTGATTGTTTATTCTGTGGTTTCGTATGCATGAATAACTATTTAATCTATTATGGTTTGAATTATTGTGGACCTGATGTTGTGTTGCCTTGTTTGGTGTGCGTTGCTGGTTTACGTATTTATGTTGATTGGGTAATTGAGACTAAGAAAAATAAGGATGGCATGTGAATTTATGAATGGATAAGTCGACAGCCTCACTAGATATTCTAGGAGATGGTTGACGGACCGGGTCCATAGGGAACCCTGCCAGGAACGTGGTCTCTCATATCGGACGGGGTATGGAGACTTTAAATGCTATGGCGCTCATACCGGACGGGGTATGGGGACGACCCTGGAATTAAAGTGAATGGTTCACGTGTAGCAGGGACCCCTATGGATCCCCATGGATACTAGTAGGCTGATAAAAGAAGAAATTTGTTGTTTGATGATTGAAATACAAAAGTATGATATGTGTTATGTTACAGAGTATGCATGATCTTATGATCTTTATAATGTTATTGTTTTCATAAGTTGTTATAATGAATCTCACCGAGGTAAGTGGACAATAAAAGATTTTATTATTGATAAATGAATTTGTTATGAATTATGCTCCATTGGTTGTTTTTGTTTTCTACCAACCTTTACTATTGTGACAGTGAGATAGTGTGATATCTTTACTGGGCTAGTGTAGCTCATTCCTTACTTAGCTATTTCAGATCAGGAGGACTAGGTTCCCGAGCCCATTTCGCAGGAAGACGGCGAATAGAAGCCTAAAGATTTATTAGTTTTCCTTATAGTATTCATTCATAGTATTTCCTTCAATCAGTTTATTCTTTCATATCTTTAATACGTTTTGATTATTATGTAAGGGATGTTAATAATAATCTATTTTATTTCGCTTCCGCATTTAGAATAAATATATACATTTCTTTTTAATTTCCGGGGCCGTTACAGTTGGTATCAGAGTTGCGTTCCTCAGACTCGTCCCTTACACAATAATATTTAGAGAAATACCAACCGATTAATCGTTACTTAACCCTTCCTTGTGAAATGCAGGTGCAGAGAGATGAGTAGAGGAAGACCCCCACTAAACCGAGCAGCCCGGGATGATTCGCTTCGGGAAGATGTGGACAGAATATTTGAGATGCTAGAAAGGATCATTGCTGCCCAGCAAGGCCGAGAGGAGAGAAGGGAGTTACCCAACCCTCCCCCACTACCACAGGTTGAGCCACCGCTACAGCGAGCGGATCCCGAGCCACCCCGGCACGAGTCTGCTCCTCTACAGTACCCTCCGGCACAACCACCACAGTATAATCCGGTGCCCCAGCCACAGTACTGCCCAACACCGCCACAGTACAATCCAGTGCCCCCATTATATCAGCAGGTGCCACCATAGGGTCCCCTAGTTTATCCTCAACCCAGCCCAGTCCCTCTTCCACGAGACCCAGCTCCTTCCCTGATTGACTCGAGCTACGTAGAGAGGTACAGGAGACTGAACCCTTCTACTTTTGTAGGGGAGTCCTCTTTCAAAAATGCCCTGTACTGGTTGGCAGAGACAGAGAAGGCTTTCAAGACATTAGGAGTGATTCCCGAGCAGAGGGTTACCCTTGCTTCCTACATGTTAGTGGGGGAAGCAGGTCGTTGGTGGGAGCTCAAGCAGACCACCCTTCCTACACCAGTCACTTGGGAGCAGTTCTTAGTAGCCTTTCATGCGGAGTACCTCCCCGAGCACATCCGACATCCAAAGGAGATGGAGTTTGTCCAACTGATCTAGGGAAACATGACGGTATCGGAATATGCTTGTAAGTTCCTAGAGCTGGATCGATACTCCCCTGAGACATTGATAGATGAGGGTAGGAAGGCTAGGAGGTTCCAGTAGAGCCTTCGTCCAGAGATCAAGCAGCACTTATTGGTACTAGAGCTCAAGACATATTCAGTCATTCTAGCAAAGGCGTAGATCGTGGAGAGGAGTTTCAACACCCTTTCTCAGTCAGTAGGAAGTCACAAACCCTCAGCTCCACCTCGCAGACCAGCACCTACTGCTCCTGTCCAACAAAATAAGAGGCTCAGACCGGCGATCTAGGCTCTAGGGGCAGCACGTGGCAAGATCTGTCAGCACTGCGGCAGGGATCACGGGGACCGACGATACTATCGCCTCAACAACACCTGTCACATATGTGGTAGTGCCCAGCACTATGCAAGAGAGTGCCCGAGGAACCAGAACCAAAGAAAACCTCCTTTTCAGGGCAGGGTTTACAACCTCACACAACAGGATGCCGATGCCGACCCGGACGTTGTACAGGGTATGTACACTATCTGTAATCATATTGCTCATGTTTTATTTGACACTGGTGTATCGCATTCATTTGTTTCACATGTTTTTGCATCCAAATTTAATGTATCACCTGATAAACTTGATTCAATGTTATTTGTGTCTACTGCTGGGGGTGAAACACTATTAGGGGAAGTTGTCTACAGGGCTTGTGCCTTAGAGATAGCAAATAGGAAACTGAGTGTAGTTATCTACAAGGCTTGTGCCGTGGAGATAGCAAATAGAAAACTGAGTGTAGACCAAATAAGGTTAGACACGGGGGATTTTGATGTAATTTTAAGGATGGATTGGCTAGCGGCGTATCACACCACCATAGATTGCTTTAACAAAAAGGTTGTATTTAATCCTCCAAATGAGGAGCCATTTACAAATTAATAAAATTATTTGGTACTTATTTCTTGATGGCAAGTTTTCCTTAATTTTCAAGTACTTTAACCTTGTTATTTTCTCTAACTAAGCAAGCCCAAGAAGGAAATTTGTATCCAAGATATTCCAGTAGTCCAAGACTTTCCAGATGTGTTTCCGGACGAACTACCCAGACTGCCAGTGGACAGGGAAGTTGAGTTCACTATAGACCTCCAACTAGGCACCCAGCCTATTTCGGTTGCTCTTTACCGCATGAGTCGCGTTGAGATGGAAGAGCTGAGGAAACAAATCACTGAATTGCAAGACAATGGTTTTATTAGACACAGTGTGTCTCCTTGGGGTGCTGGAGTCACTTTTGCGAGAAAGGAAGATGGAACGTTGAGACTGTGTATTGATTATAGAGGATTGAACAAGGTCACAATCAAGAACAAATATCCCCTTCCCAGAATTGATGACCTCTTCGATCAGCTGCAGGGTGCGCAGATCTTCTCCAAAATAGACCTGCGATCAGGTTACCATCAGGTGAAAATAAGAACAGAAGACATCCCCAAAACAGCCTTTCGAATCAGGTACGAACACTATGAGTTCCTGATCATGCCATTTGGGCTAACCAACGCCCCAGCCATCTTTATGGATATGATGAATAAGGTCTTCAGAGAATTCTTGGATCAATTTATTATTGTATTCATCGATGACATCTTGGTCTACTCAAAAAGCAGAGAAGAGCATGCTCACCATCTAGTCCAAGTTTTACTGGTCCTCAGAAAAAAGAAGCTATATGCAAAGTTGAGTAAGTGTGGATTCTGACTTTAGCAGACCGCCTTCCTAGGACACATCATATCGAAGGAAAGAGTATCAGTGAATGCTGAAAAGGTTAAAACGGTACTTGGCTGGGAGAAGTTGACATCAGTTAAGGAAATCCGTAGCTTCTTGGGAATGACAGGTTATTACCGTAGGTTCGTCGAAGGATTCTCTAGTCTAGTGGCTCCTCTAACCCAACTCACAAAGAAGAATGCCAAGTTTGAGTGGAATGAGGACTGTGAGAGAAGTTTTTCAGAATTAAAGGAGTGGCTGACCACTGCACCCGTACTGGCTTTACCGAGTGGATCGGGGGGATATACAGTTTATAGTAATGCCTCATGTCTAGGCCTGGGTTATATCCTAATGCAGCATGGAGAGGTCATAGCCTATGAGTCCAGACAGTTAAATAATCATGAGAAGAATTACCCCACCCATGACTTGGAACTTGCCGCAATCATACACGCCTTGAAAACCTGACGCCATTATTTATACGGAGAGACCTTTCAGATCTATACCGATCATAAGAGTTTGAAATACATATTCACTCAAAAGGATCTCAACATGCATGAGAGAAAGTGGATGGAACTCTTTAAAGACTATGATTGTGATATCTTGTATCATCCGGGTAAGGGCAACGTGGTGGCAAATGCTCTCAGCAGGAAAAGTGCAAGTATCATAGCCCATTTGATGGTTTCAGAACGCAGGCAAATTGGGGCCACACAACAGGTTCGGCTTCAGGACCTGAAGAGAGTCGCATGTTTGGGTTGTCTGACCGTCCAGCCCGAGTTAATACAGAGAATAAGGAAAGCCTAGTCAGTCGACCCTGTCTTAGTAGCCCGCAAGAACGATGCAGAACAGAGAGTGAGTTCAGAATTCTGAATCTCTGCCGATGGGTTACTCCGGTTCCAGGACAGGGTGTATGTCCCAGATGACAATGAGTTAAAGAGAGACATCATGATAGAGTCCCATACCTCGAAGTTTGCCATGCATCCCAGAAGCACCAAAATGTGCCAAAGCATGCGACCCCGGTTTTGGTGGAATGGGATAAAGAGGGACATAGCTAACTTTGTATCTAAATGCTTGGTATGCCAACCGGTCAAGGCAGAGCGTCAACGCCCAGGCGAGTTACTTCAGCCCTTACCGATCCCGGAGTGGAAGTGGGAACATATCACCATGGACTTTGTAACAGGATTATCCAAGGCACGTTCAGGACATGACATCATCTGGGTAATTATTGACCGGCTTACCAAGTCTTCCCGCTTCCTAGCCATCAGGATAACCGATCCCTTGGACAAGTTGACAAAAATGTATATTCGGGAAATAGTCAGATTGCATGGAGTTCCAGTGACAGTGGTATCCGACAGGGACCCCAGGTTCACTTCTCGATTTTGAAGTAGCTTTTAGCAGGCCATGGGAACAAAGCTGTCTCTTAGTACTGCTTTCCATCCTCAAACTGATGGACAGTCAGAAAGGACAATCCGTACATTTGAGGATATGCTCCGAGCTTGTGTTCTTGACTCTGGGGGCCATTGGGACGACCATCTACCCTTGATAGAATTTGCCTATAACAACAGCTACCAAGCGAGCATTGGCATGGCTCCGTATGAGGCGTTATATGGGCACCCATGCAGATTGTCGATTTGTTGGGAAGAAGTGGGTGACAGAAAATTGTTCAGCCCGGAGTTGGTGGAGGAGACCACGTCTAAAATAGTTAAAATCAGAAAGAACATTCAGACGGCTCAGAGCAGGCAGAAGAGTTATGCGGGCACCCAGAGGAGAGATTTAGCGTTTGAATAAGGCGACTGGGTGTTCTTTAAGATCACTCATTTCAAGGAAATTAGTAGGTTCGGCAGGAGGAAAAAACTGAACCCCCGATTTATTGGACCATTTGAAGTTTTTGATAAGATTGATACTGCCGCCTACAGACTAGCACTGCCTCCAGAGCTCTCCAAGGTCTACAATGTGTTCCATGTATCCATGCTACGTAAGTACAACCCGGACTTATAACGGCCCCGAAAATTTAAAAGAAAATGTATGTATTAAAAATTCTAAGTGCGGAAGCGAAATAAAAATTCTGATAAACATCCCTTACACAATAACTAAAAACGTATTCAATGTGTGAACGAATAAATTAATTAAGGTAAATACTAGTAATGAATGCTATAAATAAAACTATTAATTCCTTAGGCGTCTACTTGCCGTCTTCCTGCGGGACGAGCTCGGGAACCAAATCCTCCTGATATGAAATGGTTAAATAAGGAATGAGCTACACTAGCCCAGTAAAGACATCACACTATCTCACTGTCACAGAAGTAAAGGTTTGTAGAAAAATAAAAACAACCAATAGGACATAATTCATGATAAATTTATTTATCAATAATAAAAACCTTTACTATCCACTTACCTCGGTGAGATTCGTGAAAATAACATATGAAAACAATAACATTATAACCATCATAAAATCATATACACTTTGTAACGTAACACATGTTATACTTTTGTACCTCAATAATCAGACAACAAATTTCCTCTTTTACCAGTCTACTAGTATCCATGGGGATCCATAGGGGGTTCTTGCTACACCTGAACCATTAACATTAATAATCTGATTCCAGGGCCATCCCTATATCCCGTCCGGTATGGGCGCCAAAACCATGAACCTCAATACCCCGTCCGGTATGAGGGTGAAACGGGCCGTCCCCATACCCTGTCCGGTATGGGTGCCAAAACACATAAGGTCTCCATATCCCGTCCGATATGAGAGACAATGTTCCCGGTAGGGTTCCCTACGGATCCGGTCCGTCCACCATCTCTGAGGATATCTAGTCAGGCTGTCTAATTATCCATTTATCAATTCACATAACATTTTTTTTTCCCATTTTCCTTGGTCTCAATTATCCAATCATACACAAACATGTAAACTAATAATGAACACCAAATAAAACAACACAACATCGGGTTCACCATAATTCAAACTATAATAAAAGAAACCATGATTCATGCATACGAAACTATAAAATAAATACATCAAATACCATACTGCATTTAAAGCTGAAAAATAGATCAAACAACAATTGACTGAAAAATACATCAGATTTGGGCTTCATTAGTAACCTTAATTAATTATACACACGTATTAATTCATAAAATGCCGTTTTATTATTTATTGAGCTTTAATACCGTGATAGGAAATAGGGTGAGAAATCCTTACTTGTTTCGGGGTCTGAAATCGGCTCTACAATGCGCCTACGGGCTGTCCCTAAATTGCCTGAATTTTTTCCAAAAAACTGAAACGCACTACCGGTACCTGTACGTGTCCCAAAAAATCCCAAATCAGACCAGGGCCCCTTTTCGGTCAATATCGAAATTCTGGCACGGTTGCTCCGCTGTGCTCCAGCGACGGCACCGCCGCGATCTGCCTTAGGTTGGCCGTTTTTGGCCGAATTCGGCCAAACTTGCATTGGTTCCTGCGATAAAACAACCCTAGGGCCCTCGGTGGGCCAAAAAATCACAAAAAATCGAGACTTACTGGCGGTAGAGCTCTCGGGTGCGGCGGCTTCTCCAGCGCGAGTCGCGGTTTGATGTTTTGTTCCAGTCAACCTGTAGAGAAAAGGACGGTGATCACAATGGTATAAAAATTGCATCGAACGAAAACCGGAAAGGGCCTCATCGGAGGCAAAAATCGAGGAAAACCGCGGCAGCGCCGCTGGACTTGGTGGTGTTTTTCGGCCGATTGGCCGGTGGTTTGGCTCCGATTTGACCATAGGCGGATTCAGCATCAAAAAACGAGCCAAGGGAAGAAAATTTACCTCGTTTGGCGGTCGAAAAACCCTCCGATATGGCAGCGGGTGGCGGCGGCCGGCTCCTCCGGTGACTGGTTCTTCTTCTCTGGCGAGGGTACTAGCGGCTAGGGTTTGGGATCGGGTGTGGGTGAGGTTATTTATAATCTTCCCCTATTAATCTCAGCCGTCCATCACGTTTTAATTTAGACCGTCCGATCACGATTAAAATGGGAATAAATCTGAGCCGTCCATCGCGATGCGATCTGGGCCGTCTGTGCATGATTCAATCTGAGCCGTCCACACGCGTGAGATTTGGGTCGTCCGTGCGCGTGAGATCTGGGCCATCCGCACGCGTGAGATCTGGACTATTCAATCGTGTGCACGCGGATCGCTCACGTGGCTTCGTCCCGCGTGGTCTCCCGCGTCAGCTTCCTTGCCACGCGGCGCATTCTGGTTAGCCGGGGCTGCTGACTTCGCTGCAGACGTGGCTGCTGAGATGGCACAACCTTCTTAAATTGCGTTTTCACCCCCGGATTCTGATTTTCTTTTCAAAAACACCCATTGAATCCAAATTTTTACCCATTTTTCTCAAAATCAATTTCAATTAAATCCCAAAAATAATTTTACCCTATTTTATCATTATTATTATTATTATTTTTATTAAATTAAATTAAATTAAATTAAAACTTTATAAATAAAATATTAAAAAATTAAACTAAAATTCTATTATAAATTAAAATAAATTAAAAAATAAAAATAATAAAATTTGGGTGTTACAACTCTCCCCCCTTAAAGAAATTTGGTTCTCCAAATTTGCCTCTTACTCTTGGTCGAACAAATGGGGATACTAGACTCTAAAATCTGATTCTAGCTCCCAGGCAGCCTCCCTTGGCGTGTGGTTCTGCCACACGACCTTTATAAATGATATTTTCCGATTGCGGAATATCTTGCTCTTTCGGTCCGTGATACCGACTGGTACTTCTTCATAAGATAAGTGCTCTTAGAGTGGAAGTGGTTCATGAGCCAAGACATGAGAGGGGTCCGGGTTGTACTTACGTAGTATGGATACGTTGAACACATTGTGGACTTTGGAGAGCTCTAGAGGCAGTGCTAGTCTATAGGCAGCAGTACCAATCCTGTCTAAGATTTCAAAAGGTCCAATAAATCAGGGGTTCAATTTTCCCCTCCTGCTGAACCTACTAATTTTCTTGAAAGGAGTGACCTTAAAGAACACCCGGTCGCCTTTCTCAAACGCTAGATCTCTCATTCGAGTGTCCGCATAACTCTTTTACCTTCTCTGATCTGTCTGAATGTTTTTTCTGATTTTAAATATTTTAGACGTGGTCTCCTCTACCAACTCCGGGCCGAACAATCTTCTATTGCCCACTTCTTCCCAACAAATCGGTGATCTACACGGGCACCCATATAACGCCTCATATGGAGCCATGCCGATGCTTGCTTGGTAGCTGTTATTGTAGGCAAACTCTATCAGGGATAGATAGTCATCCCAATGACCCCCGAAGTCAAGGATACATGCTCGAAGCATATCCTCAAGTGTATGAATTGTCCTTTCTGATTGTCCATCAGTTTGAGGATGGAAGGCAGTACTGAGAGACAGCTTTGTTCCCATGGCTTACTGAAAGCTACTCCAAAACCGAGAAGTGAACCTGGGGTCCCTGTCGGATACCACTGTTACTGGAACTCCGTGCAATCTGACTATTTCCCGGATATATATTCTTGCCAACTTGTCCAAGGGGTCGGTCATTCTGATGGCCAAGAAGTGGGAAGATTTGGTAAGCCGGTCAACAATTATCCAGATGGTGTCATGTCCTGAACGTGCCTTGGGTAATCCCGTTACGAAGTCCATGGTGATGTGTTTCCACTTCCACTCCGAAATCGGTAACGACTGAAGTAGCCCACCTGGGCGCTGATGCTCTGCCTTGACTTGCTGACATAACAAGCACTTGGATACAAATTCGGCTATGTCTCTCTTCATCCCATTCCACCAAAATTGGGGTTGCATGCCTTGGTACATTTTGGTGCTTCCGGGATGCATGACAAACTTCAAGCTATGAGACTCTATCATGATGTCTCTATTTAACTCGCTGTCGTCTGGGACACACACCCTGTTTTGGAAACGGAGTAACCCATCGGCAGAGATTCAGAATTCTGAGCTCACTCCAAGTTCTGCATCCTTCTTGCGGGCTACCAGGGCGGGGTCGACTGACTGGGCTTCCCTTATTATCTGGATTAACTCGGGCTGGACTGTCAGGCAGCCCAAACATGTGACTCTCCTCAGGTTCTGAAGTCGAACCTGTTGTGTGGCCCCAATTTGCCTGCATTCTAAAACTATTAAATGGACTAAGATACCTGCACTTTTCCTACTGAGAGCGTCTGCTACCACGTTGTCCTTACCTGGATGGTATAAGATATCACAATCATAGTCTTTAAGGAGTTCCATCCACCTTCTCTGATGCATGTTGAGATCATTCTGAGTGAATATGTGTTTTAAACTCTTATGATCAGTATATATCTGAAAGGTCTCTCCGTATAAGTAGTGGTGCAAGGTCTTCAAGGCGTGTATGATTGCGACAAGCTCTAAGTCATGGGTGGGATAATTCTTCTCATGATTCTTTAACTGTCTGGACCCATATGCTATGATCTTCCCATGCTGCATCAGGACACAACCCAGGCCTAGATAGGAGGCATCACTATAAACTGTATATCCCCCCGATCCACTCTGTAAAGCCAGTACGGGTGCAGTAGTCAGCAGCTTCTTTAATTCTGAAAAACTCCTTTCGCAGTCCTCGTTCCACTCAAACTTGGCATTCTTCTTTGTGAGTCGGGTTAGAGGAGCTGTTAGGCTGGAGAATCCTTCAACGAACCTGCGGTAATAATCTGCCATCCCTAGGAAGTTCCGGATTTCCTTAACTGATGTCAACTTCTCCCAGCCAAGTACCGCTTCAACCTTTTCGTAATTCACTAATACTCCTTCCTTTGATATGATATGTCTTAGGAAGGCGGTCTGCTCAAGCCAGAATCCACACTTACTCAACTTTGCATATAACTTCTTTTTTCTGAGGACCTGCAAAACTTGGGCAAGATGGTGAGCATGTTCTTCTCTGCTTTTTGAGTAGATTAAGATGTCATCGATGAACATGATAACAAATTGATCCAAGAACTCTCTGAAGACCTTGTTCATCAGATCCATAAAGATTGTCAGGGCGTTGGTTAGCCCAAATGGCATGACCAGGAACTCATAATGTCCATACCTGGTTCGAAAGGCCGTTTTAGGGATGTCTTCTGTTCTTATCTTCACCTGATGGTAACCTGATCGCAGGTCTATTTTAGAGAACACTTGTGCACCCTGCAACTGATCGAAGAGGTCATCAATCCTGGGAAGGGGATATTTGTTCTTAATTGTAACATTCTTCAATTATCTGTAATTAATATACAGTCTCAATGTTCCATCTCCTTTCCTGGAAAAAGTGATTCCGGCACCCCAAGGGGACACACTTTCCTGGAAAAAGTGATCCGTTTCCTCAGCTCTTCCATCTCAATGCAGCTCATGCAGTAAGGAGCAACCGAAATGGGTTGGGTGCCTGGCTGTAGGTCTATAGTGAACTCGACTTTCCTGTTCACCGGCAGTCCGAGTAGTTCGTCCGGAAACACATCTGGAAAGTCTCGGACTATCGAAATCTCTTGGATACAAATCTCCTTCTTGGGCTTGCCCTGTACCACGTCTGGGTCGGCGTCGGCATCCTGCTAGGTGAGGTTGTAAACCCTGCCCTGAAAAGGAGGTCTTCCTTGGTTCTGATTCTTCGGGCACTCTCTCGCATAGTGCTGGGCACTACCACATATGCGATAGGTGTTGTTGAGGCGGTAGCATGGTCGGTCCCCGTGATCCCTGCCACAGTGCTGGCAGATCTTTCCACGTGCTGCCCCTGGAGCCTGAGGAGGGACCTGGATCACTGGTCTGGGCCTCTTATTTAGTTGGACCGGTGCAGTAGGTGCTGGTCTGCGGGGTGGAGCTGAGGGTCGGTGACTCCTTGCTGACTGAGGACGGGTGTTGAAACTCCTCTCCACAATCTGCGCCTTTGCTAGAACGGCTGAGTATGTCTTGAGCTCTAGTACCAATAAGTGTTGCATGATTTCTGGGCGGAGGCCCCACTGGAATCTCCTGCCCTTCCTGCCTTCATCCATCAATGTCTCCGGGAAGTATCGGCCCTGCTCTAGGAACTTACTAGCATATTCCAATACCGTCATGTTTTCCTCGACCAGCTGAACAAACTCCACCTCCTTCAGGTATCGGATGTGCTCAGGGAGATACTCCGCATGGAAGGCCGCTAAGAACTGCTCCCAAGTGGCTGGTGTAGGTAGGGTGGTCTGCTTGAGCTCCCACCAACGACCTGCTTCCCCTACCAGCATGTAGGAAGCAAGGGCAGCTCTCTGCTCGGGAACCACTCCCAAGGTCTTGAAAGCTCTCTCAGTCTCTACCAACTAGTACTGAGCATCTTCAAAAAAGGATCCCCTTGCAAAAGTGGAAGGGTTCAGTCTCCTGTATCTCTCTATGTAGCTTGGGTCGATCAAGGAAGGAGCTGGGTCCCGTGGAAGAGGGACTGGGCCCGGCTGGGGATAGACTGGGGGGCCCTGTAGTGGCACCTGCTGATATGGTGGGGGCACCAGATTGTACTGTGGTGGTGCCGGGCAGTACGGTGGCTGGGGCACCGGTTCATACTGCGGCGGTGGTGCCGGGTGGTACTATGGTGGAGCAGGCTCGTGCCGGGGTGGCTCGGGATCCGCTTGCTGTAACAGTGGCTCAACCCGTGGTAGTGGGGGAGGTTCGGGTAACTCCTTTCTCTCCTCTTGACCTTGTTGGGCGGCCATGAGCATCTCAAATATTATGTCCACATCTTTCCAAAGCAAATCATCCCGGGCTACTCGATTTAGTGGGGGTCTTCCTCTCCTCATTTCTTTGCACTTGTTTTGTAAGGAAGAGTTGAGTAACGATTTATCGGTGGGTATTTCTCTAACCATTATTGTGTAAGGGATGAGTTCGAGGAACGCGGCTCTAATACCAACTATAACGGCCTCGAAAATTTAAAAGAAAATGTATGTATTAAAAATTCTAAGTGCAGAAGCGAAATAAAAATTCTAATAAACATCCCTTACACAATAACCAAAAATATATTCAACGTGTGAAAGAATAAACTAACTAAGGTAAATACTAGTAATGAATGCTATAAATAAAACTATAAATTCATTAGGCGTCTACTCGCCGTATTCCTATGGGACGGGCTCGGGAACAAAATCCTCTTGATCTGAAATGGTTAAATAAGGAATGAGCTACACTAGCCTAGTAAATACATCACACTTCTCACTGTCACAGAAGTAAAGGTTTATAGAAAAATAAAAACAACCAATGGGGCATAATTCATGAGAAATTCATTTATCAATAATAAAAACCTTTACTATCCACTTACCTTGGTGAGATTCGTGAAAATAACATATGAAAACAATAACATTATAACCATCATAAAATCATATACACTTTGTAACGTAACACATGTTATACTTTTGTACCTCAATAATCAGACAACAAATTTCCTCTTTTACCAGCCTACTAGTATCAATGGGATCCTTTGGGGATCTCTGCTATACGTGAACTATTAACATTAATAATCTGATTTCAGGGCCGTCCACATACCCCGTCTGGTATGGGCGCCAAAACCATGAACCTCAATACCCCGTCTGGTATGGGCGCCAAAACCATGAACCTCAATACCCCGTCCGGTATGAGGGTGAAACGGGCCGTCCCCATACCCCGTCCAGTATGGGCACCAAAACACATAAGGTCTCCATACCCCGTCCGATATGAGAGACCACGTTCTCGGTAGGGTTCCCTACGGATCTGGTCCGTCCACCATCTCCCAGAATATCTAGTCAGGCTGTCCACATTATCCATTTATCAATTCACATAACTTTTTTTTTCTCCATTTTTCTTGGTCTCAATTATCAATCATACACAAACACGTAAACGAATAATGAACAACAAACAAAACAACACAACATCGAATTCACCATAATTCAAACCATAATAAAAGAAACCATGATTCATGCATACGAAACTATAAAATAAATACATCAAATACAATACTGCATTTAAAGCTGAAAAATAGATCAAACAACAACTGACCAAAAAATACATCAGATTCGAGCTCTATTAGTAACCTTAATTAATTATACACATGTATTAATTCATGAAATGCCGTTTTACTATTTATTAAGCTTTAATACCGTGATAGGAAATAGGGTGAGAAGTCTTTACTTGTTTCGGAGTCTAAAATCGGCTCTACAATGTGCCTACGAGCTGTCCCTAAATTTCTTGAATTTTCTCTGGGAAACTGAAACGCACTACCGGTACCTGCACATGTCCCAAAAAATCCCAAATCAGAACAGGCTCCTTTTCGGCCAATATCGGAATTCCAGCACGGCGGCTCCGCCGTGCTCCAGCAACGGCACCGCCTCGGATTAGCCGTTTTCGGCTGAATTTGGCCAAACTTGCATTGGTTCCTGTGATAAAACAACCCTAGGGCCATCGATGGGCCAAAAATTATGAAAAATCAAGACTTACCGGTGGCGGAGCTCTCGGGTGTGACGGCTTCTCCGGCGCGAGTCGCAATTTGATGTTTTGCTCCGGTTAACCTGTAGAGAAAAGGACGGTGATCACAATGGTGTAAAAATTGCATCGAACGGGAACCGAAAAGGGCCTCATTAGAGAAAAAAATCGAGGGTAGCCGGGACAGCGCCGTTGGACTTTGGTGGTATTTTCGGCCGATTGGCCGGTGGTTTGGCTCTGATTTGGCCATAGGCATATTCAACATCAAAAAATGAGCCAAGGAGAGAAAATTTACCTCGTTTGGTAGTCGAAAAATCCTCTGGTGCGGCGGCGGGTAGTGGTGGGCGGCTCTTCCGGTGACTGGTTCTTCTTCTCTGGCGATGGTACTGGCGGCTAGGGTTTGGGGTCGGGTGTGAGTGAGGTTATTTATAACCTTCCCCTTTTAATCTCAGTCGTCCATCACGTTTTAATCTGGGCTGTCCGATCGCGATTAAAATGGAAATAAATCTGGGCCGTCCATCGCAATGCAATCTGGGCTGTTCATGCGTGATTCAATCTGGGCCGTCCGCACGCGTGAGATCTGGGCCATCCGTGCGCGTGAGATCTGGGCCGTCCGCACGCGTGAGATCTGGACCGTTCAATCGCGTGTACGCGGATCGCTCACGTGGCTCCGTCCAGCGTGGTCTCCCGCGTCAGCTTCTTTGCCACGTGACGTGTTCTGGTTGGCCAGGGCGACTGACTGGGCTGCTGACGTGGCTGTTCATGTGGCACAACTTTCTTAAATTACGTTTTTACCCCGATTTCTGATTTTCTTTTTAAAAACATATAATCCAAATTTTCAACCATTTTTTCCAAAATCAATTTCAATTAAATTCCAAAAATAATTTTACCCTATTTTATCATCATTATTATTTTTATTTTTATTAAATTAAATTAAATTAAATTAAAACCTTATAAATTAAATATTGAAAAATTAAACTAAAATTCTAATATAAATTAAAATAAATTAAAAAATAAAAATAATAAAATTTTGGTATTATAGGACCCCTCTCATGTTTTGGCTCATGAACCGCTTCCACTCCAAGAGGACTTATCTTATGAGGAAGTACCAGTCGGTATCATGGATCGAAAGAGTAGAATACTCCGCAACCGGAAAATATCATTTGTAAAGGTAGTGTGGCAGAACCACTCGCCAAGGGAGGCTACCTGGGAGCTAGAATAAGACTTTAGAGCCCAGTATCCCCATTTGTTCGACCAAGAGTAAGAAGCAAATTTGGGGGACCAAATTTCTTTAAGGGGGGGAGAGTTGTAACACCCAAAACTTTTTATTTTATTATTATTAGAATTTTATTTGATTTTATTTTATTTTAATAATTAATTTATAAGGTTTTAATTTAATTTAATTTAATTTAATAGAAAAAAATAATAATAATGATAAAATGGGGTAAAATTATTTTTAGAATTTAATTGAAAATGATTTTGGGAAAAAGGGGTGAAAATTTGGATTCTGGGGGTGTTTCTGAAAAGAAAATCAAAAATCGGGGGTCAAAACACAATTTAAAAAAATTACGCCACGTCAGCAGCCCGGTCAGCTGCCCCGGCCAACCAGGACGCGCCGCGTGGAAGGGACGCTGACGCGGAAAGCCACGCGGGACGGAGCCACGTGGGCGATCCGCGTGCGCGCGATCAGACGACTGAGATCCGTTCCCGCGCACACGGATGACTCATATCAAATGCGCGCATGGACTGCCTAGATCGCATCGCGATGGACGGTTAAGATTTATTTCTAATTTAATCTCGATCGGACAGTCCAGATTAAATCGTGATGGACGACTCAGATTAAAAGGGGAAGATTATAAATAATCACATCCACACCCAACCCCAAACCCTAGCCGCCAAAACCCTCGCCGGAGAAGACAACCTAGCCACCGGAGAAACCGACCGTCGCCACCCGCCGCCGCACCGGAGCACTTTTCGGCTGCTAAACAAGGTAAAATTTCTCTTTTTGGCTCGTTTTTTGATGCTGAACCTCCCTGTGGCCAAATCAGAGCCAAACCACCGGCTAATTGGACGAAAAACACCGCCGAAGTCAAATGGCACCGCCGCAGGTTTTCTCAATTTTTGCCTCCGATGAGGCCCTTTCCGGTTCCCGTTCGATGTAATTTTTACACCACTGTGACCACCGTCCTTTTCTCTACAGGCTGATCGGTGCAAAACACCAAATCGCAACTCGCGCCGGAGGAGCCGCTGCACCCGAGAGCTCTGCCGCCGGTAAGTCTCATTTTTTTGTAATTTTTTTGCCCATCGAGGGCCCTAGGGGTGTTTTATCACAAGAAGCAATGCAAGTTTGGCCGAATACGGCCGAAAACGGCCAGAAACGGCCAACCCGAGGCGGATCATCGCCGAAGGAAGCCAGAGCCGCAGTGCCAGAATTTCGAAATTGGCCGAATAGGCCCTGGGTCTGATTTGGAGTTTTTTGGGAACATGTGCAGGTACCGGAAGTATGTTTTAGTTTTTGAGAAAAAAAATTCAGGAAATCTAGGGGTTGCCCAGAGGCGCAGTGAGAACCCGATTTCAGACTCCGAAACAAGTAAGGATCCCTCACCCTATTTCCTATCATGGCATTAAAGCGTAATAAATGATTAAATGAAATTTTATAAATAAATAGATATGTATAATTAATTAAGATTGCTAATGGGGCCCGAACCTGATGTATTTGTCAGTCTGCTCCTATTTGATGTATTTTACAGTCTAAATGCAGTATAGTATTTGATTGTTTATTCTGTAGTTTCGTATGAATGAATAACTGTTTAATCTATTATGGTTTGAATTATTGTGGACCCGATGTTGTGTTGCCTTATTTGGTGTGCGTTGCTGGTTTACGTATTTATGTTGATTGGGTAATTGAGACTAAGAAAAATAAGGATGGTATGTGAATTTATGAATGGATAAGTCGACAGCCTCACTAGATATCCTGAGAGATGGTGGACGGACCGGGTCTATAGGAAACCCTACCGGGAACGTGGTTTCTCATATCGGACGGGGTATGGAAACTTTAAATGCTATGGCGCTCATACCGGACGGGGTATGGGGATGACCCGCTTCACCCTCATACCGGACGGGGTATTGAGGTTTATGGTTTTGGCGCTCATACCGGACAGAGTATGAGGACGGCCCTGGAATTAAGATGAATGGTTCACGTATAGCGGGGACCCCTATGGATCCCCATGGATACTAGTAGGCTGATAAAAAATGAAATTTATTGTCTGATGATTGAAATACAAAAGTATGATATGTGTTATGTTACAGAGTGTGCATGATCTTATGATGTTTATAATGTTATTATTTTTATAAGTTGTTCTCATGAATCTCACATAGGTAAGTGGACAGTAAAGGGTTTTATTATTGATAAATGAATTTGTTATGAATTATGCTTCATTGGTCGTTTTTGTTTTCTACTAACCTTTACTACTGTGATAGTGAGATAGTGTGACATCTTTACTGGGCTAGTGTAGCTCATTCCTTACTTAACCATTTCAGATCAGGAGGACTTGGTTCCCGAGCCCATTCCGCAGGAAGACGGTGAATAGAAGCCTAAAGATTTATTAGTTTTTCTTATAGTATTCATTCATAGTATTTCCTTCAGTCAGTTTATTCTTTCATATCTTTAATACGTTTTGATTATTGTGTAAGGGATGTTAATGATAATCTATTTTATTTCGCTTCCGCACTTAGAATAAATATATATATTTTCTTTTAATTTCCGGGGCCATTACGTTTAATCTCATTAGAAGTTGAACATTCATATACTAATATGATCATGCAAATCTAACAAGTATAGTGAACATGTACAATATAAAACCTAAACTATTTAAGGTTTAAGCAATATTCCTTGCATTACACCATCTAAAGTTCTTGATCAAGTTTAATTTCTAATATTTAAAATCTTTGCTTTTTCTTTATGAACTTGAGGTAAAAAACCTCATCTTAGGTGAAATCATGAAGAGAAAAGCCTCAAGAAAAGAAAACTTTTTTCTCATTTCTCAAACCCTAGGATATCTTCCTTGATGGAAAAAATCTTTCAAGATAAAACGAAGTTAGAGACCTACCCAATCCAACAGGTTGTATGTGGTATGGAGAGAAATCTCTCTTCATGTCCATATGATATCCCTCATTTCCTTTTCCTTAATGCTATATTCTTTATATCTAGTATGAATATATTTCTAATCAAGTCTAGGTCTATTATTTAGTGTTCATACAAACAGTAAAGTTGGGCAAAACTTTATCCCTAAAATTAATCCAATTAAAACTAATAATTTTATTTCTCAAACCTTGAACTTTGATCTATTTTTCATTTTAGCCTTAAAATAATTTTTTTATTAGAAAAAACTTAAAGTCTTGTTTGGTTCTCTCTTCCCCCCTATAAATGAAAAAGAGCACCCAATTTTTTTTTTGAAGTAATAAAGCAATAAACAATCCTTCCTCTTACCTTTTCTTCTCTCTTCCCTCATTCTCTCTCCTATTTCTCTGTAAAAGGAAAAGAAAACCCTGATGATGAACCATAGTTGGGTCAAACAATCCTCTTTTTGTCTCCTATTTCTCTCTCTTTCTCTTTTCATCTGTCTCAGTGCGATAAAAAAATGCCATGTTAGGATCCTATTATCTGTGATCTCTTAAGTCCCTTGTCAAAGTCCATTTCTCTTTTCCTCATATACTTATATATATAAACATACACATATCTATAGTATGAATGGTTGTAAAATCTGTAAAAGGAGATAAAAGTAGGTAAAAAAAGTAAACTTGTTGAATTGAAGTAAATGGGTTTTATCCTGCTAGTGTAAAAGCAATGAACACATAAATTTTGATTTTTGCATTTAGAATATGCAATTTGTTGAAAATTAATATAGAAATTATAAATTATTTTATTTATTAATTTGAATTCAAATAGAATTTATCTTTATTTAGATTTAAAATATGTTTACTTTTAAAAATTATTATTTTAAAACTCATTATATTAGTGGAAGTTTATCTTTTAAGATATTTGATATATATTTATCTTTTAAATAGTTATAAATTATTTTTAAAAAATTTAAATTTATTTAAAAACACTTTAAGTTTTTAATTTTAGAAGTGAAGTAAACTCAATAAAAATTTAAGTTTTTTTTTTTCATCTATAAAAAATCCCAACAAGTAGTATTAGAGTTTTTTTGGTCAAAAATATATGAGAAAAAAAAATTATAAAGAGAAGAGCAATGAGAAAAAGAAAAAAAAAACTATAGAGGGAGTTTTGTTACTAAGATGTCAAACAAATCTTCATCAACATCAAAGAGAAGAAAATTTTTACCATGTGGAGTATGCAAGAAAAACAATCACGATGAAAAAAATTGTTGGCATAAACGTAAATCACAATGTTTTTATAGTAAAAAATTTAGATATACAAAAAAAAAGTTACAGATTGAAAAATGAACAAACAAATATTGTTGAAGAAGAAGAAACTTTTTTTAAAAATTTGGAGAGAAGTAATCTAAAGAGTTTTGATGAGAAGTGTATCAAATAATTGAAGATTGATGAAAATTCTATCAATAATTAGAGGTTGGTGGGAAATGTATCAATAATTGAAGAGAAATATTTCAAAATATGAAGATCAAATAAAAAATATTGCAGAGAAGTATTCCAACAAAATAAATTTGGTGATTATAATTTTTACGTTAAGAGAGAGTGTTGAAGATTAATATAGAAATTATAAGTTATTTTATTTATTAGTTTGAATTCAAAAAAGATTTATTTTTAATTAAATTTAGAATATGTTTATTTTTAAAAAATCATATTATTAACGGAAGTTTATCTTTTAAAAGATTTGAATTATATTTATCTCTTAAATAGTGATAAATTATTTTTAAGAAATTCGAATTTGATGTAAACCTATTTAAAAATATTTTAAGATATTAATTTTAAAAGAAATGAAGTGAATCAAAATTTAGATTTTCTTCATAAATAAAAAAATTCCAACACAGTTGTGCTCTCTCTCTCTCTCTCTCTCTATTCTTGGTATTTTTTGTTCCCTTATGAAATTGTTCTTTTCTTTTTCTACTCTTGGCATTATCTTTTCTGTCCACCCACTTTCTCTTTGTTTGTTTTCCTGGAGTTGGGCAAGTTCCTTCGTTTGCTTTTCTCTGTTTGGATTTCGAGAAAGTGAAAGGGAAATACAAGAAAAAATTGTAGTTTCTTTCAAGTAGGTAGCTATAGGACCCAAGAGGTCCTTTTTTTCTTTATTTATTTGCCTGGTGTTTGATCATTGTCGCCATGATCTCTTGATGTTGCCTAGTTTTTGAGGACAGTGACGGTGTGTGATAAAATTAGAGAGATAGATGATGGAGAGAGAGAGAGAGAATGAGGAAAGAGAAAAGAAATTGTTTACAAGTTTAGAGTGTGAGTAATTTGAAATATTTTGAAAATTTCGGGGATTATTTTGTAACGAAAAAGTATTTAGAACGGAATTATATATATATTTATATATATTAATATATCTAATATGTATATATAAATTTTATGTATATACAACAAAAAGTATATATGATACAAAAACAATAATACTAATATGTTATGTATGTATAAATTATATATAGATATAAATTCATAAATAAAATATAGAATGTAAAATATATATTATATTTCCATGTAATATAAATAAATATTATATATATATATACACACACATTTATGAACAACAACTTCTTGGGTATATATATATATATATATGCGCACATAACTGATGTTTCATTTCGAAGCACAACAGCTACTTTAAGGAAAACTCAGAGCAAGTTGGAGATATTAAAAAAAAAAAACACAACAAGTATTTAAAAAAAACACAACAAGTATTTAAAAAAAACACAAAGCAGTTTGTGTAAATATAAATATATACATGTGTCATCATTATAGAGAGAAAGAGGAAGCTGAAGGTGGCGCGGAAAATAGGCCAAAAAAGTAGACCCAGTAAAGGACGTTGCTGGTGGCGCATTGGCGGCCGATCGTGGTGGCTGATAGTCGAAGGTGGCTGCTCACGTCCGGGACGCCAAAAGAGGTGCGTGGCTAGGACATGTAGTTTGGGAAGATATGGAAAATGAAGGATTTGGATATATATATATATATATATAGGAAGTATTTGTGTAATTATAAATATCTTAGTCTACTCAAAAAGTAGAGAAGAACATGCTCATCATCTTGCCCAAGTCCTACAGGTACTCAGGGAAAAGAAGTTGTATGCAAAGTTGAGCAAGTGTGGATTTTGGCTCGAGCAAACTGCCTTCTTAAGACATGTTATATCGAAGGAAGGGGTATCAATGAACCCGAAAATGTAACGGCCCCAGAAATTTAAAATGAAATATGTGTATTAAAAATGTCAAATGCGGAAGCGAAGTCAAAATTTCGATTAACATCCCTTACACCAAAATTAAAAACGTGCTCAAAATATAAAAGATCAAACTAACTAAAGGAGAAACTTGAAAGTAAAAGCTATGAATATGACTATGGAGTCTTTAGGCGTCCCCTTCGTCGTCTTCCTGCGGAACGGGCTCGGGAACAATGTCTTCCTGATCTGAAATGATTAAATAAGGAATGAGCTACACTAGCCCAGTAAAGACATCACGATATCTCACCGTCACGGAGGTAAAGGTGGGTAGAAAACACAAAAAGACCAATGGAGCATAATTTACAACAAATCCTTTTATCAATAATAAAACTTTTACCATCCACTTACCTCGGTGAAAATCGTAAAACCGTATACGAAAGCAATAACATTATCATCATCATGAAATCATATAAACTGTATAACATAATACTTATCACGCCTTTTGTAATTCAATCATTACACAATATATTTTTCCTCTTTTACCAGCCTACTAGTATCCATGGGGATCCATAGGGGTCCTGCTACCCGTGAACCCTTAACACTTGTAATCAGATTCCAGGGCCGTCCCCATACCCAGTCCGGTATAGGCGCCAAAACTATAAACTTCAATACCCCATCCGGTATGAGGGTGAAACGGGCCGTCCCCATACCCCGTCCGGTATGGGCACCAAAACACATAGGGTCTCCATACCCCGTCCGATATGAGAGACCACAATCCCGGTAGGGTTCCCTACGGACCTGGTCCGTCCACCATCTCCCAGGATATCTAGTCAGGCTGATCACATTATACAATTATCAATTTACATACCCTTTCATTCCCCTTTTCCTCAGTCAGCATTATCAATTCACACACAAACAAGCAAAACAGTAATTTATGCCAAACAAGACAACATACAGCATCGATTTCTCAGTCATTGAACTCATAATCAATAAAACAGTAAAATATGCACACGAAACAATGAAATGAAAACATCAGACCTCATACTGCATTTAAAACTGTAAAATATGCCAAATAACAGTTAACCGACCAACACACTAGACTCGGGCTCCATTGGCGACCTTAAGCAATTTCACACATTCGTTGATTCAAGAATTACCATTTTATCATTATTGAACTTTAATACCGTGATAGGAAGTAGGGTGAGGGGTCTTTACTCGTTTCGGGGTCCGAACACGGCTTCACAGTGCGCCTACAGACTGTCCCTAATTTTCCCTAAATTTTTTTTCCGGGGAACTGAAACGCACTACTGGTACCTGCACGTGTTCTAAAAAATTTCAAATTAGGCCCAAGGCCCCTTTTTGGCCAATATTGCAATTCCGACACGGCGGCTCCGCCGTGCTCCGGCGACGGCGCCGCCACTTGCGGCGGCGATTCGCCTCGGGTTGGTCGTTTTCGGCCACACTTGCATCGGTTCCTGCGATAAAACAACCCTAGGGCCCTCGGGGGGCCAAAAAATTACGAAAAACCGAAGCTTACCGGCGGCGGTGCTCTCAGGTGCGGCGGCTCTCCGGCGAGGTTCGTGTTTTGGTGATTCGGCTCTGATCAACCTGTAGAGAAAAGAATGGTGATCACGGTGATATAAAAATTGCATCAAACGGAGGCCGGGAAGGGCCTCATCGGAGGCAAAAATCGAGGAGGGGTGCGGCGGCACCGCTGGGTTTCGGCTGTGTTTTTCGGCCGTTTGGCCGGAATTTTCGCTCCGATTTGGCCACAGGGTAACTCAGCGTGGAAAAACGAGTCGGAGGTATGAAATTTACCTCGATCGGTGGTCGAAAATCTCCCCGGTGCAGCGGCGGGTGGCGGCGGCCGGCTCCTCCGGCGTCTGGTTCATCTTCTCCGGCGAGGGCAGGCAGCTAGGGTTTTTGTGGTCAGGTGTGGGGGTTCTATTTATACCCTTTTGCCTTTTGATCTCAGTCGTCCATTTTGATTAAATCTGGGCCGTCCGTTTTTTGATTGAATCTGGGTCGTCCGTGCGCGTGCATCTGGGCCGTCCGTGCGATTGCATCTGGGTCGTCTGTGTGCGCGGGGATGCATCTGGGCCGTTCGATCGCGCGCACGCGGATCGCTAACGTGGCCGTCCCCGGGTCGACGTGGTCTTGCCACGCGGCAGGTCCTGGTTGGCCAGGGCTGCTGACTGGGCCGCTGACATGGCTGCTGACGTGGCGCTTTTTTTTTTAAACTTAATAAATAAAATTCATAATAAAATAACAAAATTGCCCAATTTTCTGGGCGTTACATATATATATATATATAGGGAGTATTTGTGTGATTATAAATTTTGAGAAAAAGTAATTTTGGGATTTTAAATATGGATTTTTAATAAAAGCTAAAATAAGTTTAGAAAAGCTGCCTGTTATAACTTTTGATTTTAGAACTATTAGCAAAAGCACTATTAATGTTAATTATGAAAAATTTTAAATTTTATTATATCTACCCTATGTGTTCATATATTTACATGACCTATCACAAGTCTCTCTACTTTTAAGAGATACACTCAACCAAAAAAAAAAAAATCTAAATACATTTGGTTGGGGTGAGGCTCAAAATAATAGCTCTTGATACAGAGGTAGATTAGTTTTCAAACATGGAATAAACAAAAAAGACAACTTTATAAGAACTCATCTAATTGATTATGTAGTGTTCTATAAAAAAATGGGAAATATGATACTTGTAGCTGTCATGCGGTTGGCTCATAAATCACTTGAAACTGTTAATTTTTATAAATATTTTTTTAAGAAAGATAAATATACAAATGTATTGGATTATATATATATATATATATATAGATTAACTACATGCGGTAATCATAGTACAATTGAGAAACCTCTTAAAATACCTACTTGATTCCCCTAAAAATCAACCCTAACAACAATAAAAAATACATTTTCAAAGATTAGAAAATTAAATAAAAAAAATTCAAAATATCTGTGACTTATTAACTTCAAATTTTAGTTTTTTTTTATCAAACACGTCGATTTGTCAGAATTATCATATAGATATAAAGATGTTGAAAGTTTTTATTGAAATATTTGTCTATATGATTTCTTTCACAATAACAATAGAATCAAGAAAATTCTAAAATCTTCAAGTTGATTATGAAATGATTTACTCTATATTTATCACAATCTTTATGACATCAATGGTCTCCCTTATTGCAGAAGAGTATTCTTTTGGATGCTAGGTTTAATCATCCCTCCTAGAAGGTGCTGAAATCGATTGATTATTGGGTTTATGGCTAATTCTAAATCCAAGAACTTCATAATAACCAAGACAATAATCGAAGTTTATGTGACCTTGGATCCTTCTAAGGATATCATGGTAGGCTAACTAATTTGCAACTTTCTGCTCTATCTATTGGGGATTACTTTGTCTATTAACACCCTGAGTAAAGGGGTCCATATGCATACTGCCTCCTTACTAGATTTGGAATATATTTAAAATATGATTTATTTCTCTATTTCATCTTGAATAAGGCCTATTAGGGTGCAAAGCAAGTCACGACTTTGCCCCTATAGTGAAGCTATTTGTTCTCATTTCTTTTCTAATTTACTTTCGTTTGTTAGATATCTATATTTTATTGATTATAGTGTTTTCTTTTGTTGCAAGTGTGAAAGTACAAATACTGTAGTTTTACTAGCTTGATATTGGCTACTGGAATTTTTTCGACTTTCTTTTTTCCAGAGATGGTTCTATTTACACTATCAGACTTTTTTCTCCCGCAAGGTTTACCCTATCGAGGACACTTATTAAACAATATTCATTGATTTTGATAATTGGTAAAAATTTAATTTCACACTAATAATATTATTGATTTAGTTTTTGAGTTTGCTAGCACTATACAAGTTAAGAAAATGGAATGGAATGCTATAGACCATAATGCTAGCGGAAGAAAAAAAAGTAATTGAAGATTAAAATTATTTTATTGTTTATCTTCCTTGTAAAAAGATATTTTAATTTTGAAAGCTCAAGATTTTTCATTATTCAAGTTTTCGATTCATGAAAATCTCTTTGAAAATATCTTCTAGAAATATTTTTCACTAATTTTTCTAAAAACAATTTGATTGAAAAATAAATTTTTGAAAAAAACTTAAATTGATTGTTGTTTTATAATTTTTTTAAACATTAAAAGTATATTTAAATTAATATTAATGTGTCTACATATGTATTTCTTCAAATCATGACATTTTAAAATTAATTTTTTATTAGTGTATACGAGCATGTGATCTTTAGATTACACCTGAAATCATATCAGACATAAATCTTAAAAAATATAACCGTTAGTACCGCACTAAATGTTGATATCTCATATCTCTGTCACTAATGACTAGTTTCTTTAAATATCTTCTTCCACATTATTCAAAAAGAGAAGGGAAGATTTTGAACATTATATTGGGATTTGAAGAAAAACTTTTATCTTTAATCTTCATATTTGAATATTTTATTATGCTTCCACTTGCATATTCACTACTCAAGAAAGAATTTTTAGAAAATTTTTTCAAAACTTCTTTAGGTTTTTTATATGTTGAAAATTCATTCTTCAAAAAGGATTTTCTATGAAAATCTTTTAAAAAGTTTCTTAAGCTCTTATATATTATTTTATATACAACTTTTGAAGTTTTTAAAAAATCTTTTTGAAAAATTCAAACCAAAATTTTCATCATTTTCTCTTGAGCTTTTATTGAGTCTTAAATGTATTTTCACTTGTAAATCAATTCTTAAAAGAAAAAGTTATAATTTTTTCTTCTACATTTCTGGGGCATTATAATAATAGTTTGTGGAGGACTTTTGAGAGTTTTTGTGTTGAGAATACAAAAAATTTGTTAAGTTAGACACCAAGAATAACTAGAGTGTAGTAAGAAAGGTTTGAAGAGGCCTTGAGAGTTATTATGTTAAGGAGACACAAGTAGTTAGATAACAAGACACCAAGAACAAGTAAGTTCATTAAAAGACAAAAGAAAGTAGTGAAAACTTTAAGTAGTTGGTATGAGAAAGAGGAAGTAAGCATAATGGTGTGGTTGAACTTATAAACCAAGTTTGCATTCTCTTTCCTTATCTGTTTTAATTTATCTTTGATTTAATATTGCTTAATATCTTATTTTAGCACACATTTCATACACAAACTTAGAGATTTATTAATAATGCTAAACTCTTTAGTATCATAAATTTATTCCATCATCATTACCTTAACAATTTGATTAGAAAATGAGATTTTCACTATTATTCATATATTTTACTCATATTATTTAGTGAAAAATCACAAAAAGAAGATTGTTTTACTTTAGGAAAAATACTGAATGTAAAGAAAGTTACGTAATTGTTTAGAAGTTTGAAAATTTGGAAACTTAATTCATCCCCCATCTTGGGTTTTCTTAGAATTTGGCCAACAAGACTCAAATCAAATTTTGGTGGAAATGTTAAGCAAACACATTAGTTCATAAAACTATTCATTTCATGTACTTGATATTCTCATTGTTATCTCATTTTTAAGTTATTTTCTACTTCAAATCAAGTGGACCTGGGGGCAAAATAATTTTTTCTCGATTTCATTGACTTCGTGTTTTTTTTTCGGTATAGATGTAAATTATATTTAAGGAACTTGATATTCACATATCTTGAGTCTTCAAAATTAGTCTAAATCCATGTTTTGAGTAATCTACTTGATGGCAAAGAACTTTTATGGCCTTAAATAAGAGTTAAAAAAGGACTTAGTGATGGACGGATTTGTAAGTGCACAAAATCTTTCAAGTAATAAAATGATGAGTAGAATATCGTCTTATAGAGATTGTATATTAAATACTAAAATTGTAAAAAATTCTATTATTATCTAAAAATCGAAATTAAATTTTTATAAAAAATTAAAATAATTTAATTAAAGTAAAACAATTTAAACTGAGAAAAACTTATTAGCAGAAATGCACCAGAATAATTAATTTCACTTGAATCTTAGGTATATTCGTATTTTAATTTTTGCAATCGATTTAATCTAGTTTACAATGGTTGAACTATCCTAATATATTTTTAGTTTCCTTCTCAATATCCCCTAGGTCTATCAATTAATAATTGCTAACCTTTTATAATAACTATTAATTTGATTTAACCAAATATGTGATAATATGATTGCTCTATATTAATTCGACTATATTGCTTTCGTTCAAGTCTCTATTACCGCTTCTAATTGATAGAATTTCACTTCCAGTACTTTAAAATTATCAATTACAAATAAAGTTATGAGTTTGTCAATTTTTACAACATAATTAAGTTTAATACTAATAAATTGCAACCAGAAGAAAACTAGAAATTAATTCTTAAACACATTTTCAATTTAGATTATGTCAATCACTCCAACAAAAAAAATTTAGCCGGATATAGTGGATTGAGCAACAACAATTATATTTTAGAAAAATATAATCATGTAATAATCAATAATAAATTTATAAAAAATTTAAAACACTTCGGGTCTTATCATAAATTTTTTTTGAAAATTTGTATTCCAAAAATACGCTAATTGAAAATTAAATAAATATATTACTTGATTAATTCCCTTTATATTACTTGATTAATTCCCTTTTTTTTCAGCTCTCTCCTAAAACTTTTCTACCTCCCCATTTCAGCTTCTGTGTCTGTTTATGCAAATTTGTTTTCTGCTTCTCTGCTTCAGTTCTCAAAGCCTGGATATGTTTCTCTTTAAATTTGCCGTTATTCTTGTCTTCTCCACTAGTTCTGTAATATCCTCCAAACTTTCTCTCTCTAGCTCACATCTCTCTTTCTCTGCAAGTTTTTTCTCGTTTTCTAGTTCACCCTTTTGTTGCCTCTTCCTCTATGTCTACAGATCTGAATTTTCTATAACCAAAAAAAGAGAGAAGACAGGGGTTTTTTTGGCATCATCTCTTCATTTTATTTCTTCTTTTTTTTTCCTTCTTTCCCTTCAAGCCGCTTCTTCCTATTCTACAATTTTTTTTCACTCTTCAAAACAGCACTGTTTTGGCGTCTGGTTTCCAGACACAAAACAATGTCGTTCTGGAAGGTTGGGAGTGGCTTTGAATGGATTATGGCCTGGGTTGCTATAGATCTGGGTTTTGGCCTTCTTCATCTTTTCTTCTTCTCTTCTTCAGCCTCTTTTTTATCTTCTCTTCAACTATTTAACCTATATAAAAAAATTAATCCATAAATTAATTTTTAACTCAAATTAATTTCAAAATTATTTCAAATTTAAGTAAAAAGTATATTAAAAATGTTATAAAAATACAATACATCAAATAATTCTAACTTAATTTTGCTTGTTGATGTGACCCTAGGAGGGCCTCCCAGTTACCTAGGAGGTAACCATCAGATTTCACGCCAATTCGAAAACAAAGCTTGAGAGAAGCCCGGACCAAGGAAACAGAGTCGAGGTTCGACAACAAGACCAATCCCTTGAAGCCCAAGGATCCAGTTTGTGCAAGGTTATATTGGGTAAGATGGATCATCGATGCCATCAAACCACGAAGCCTTATGGGTCACCGAGACAACGAGCCCAAAGAAGCATATAAGACAATGAGTTGTAGGCTTTTAGATTGATCCTAGAAGACGACGGTAGCATGTCCAAGACGAAGCACGGAGGGGAGGTACTTGCGAGCGGGCGACCCGAGTCACCCGGCCCGTTAGGCCCCACCTGCGACCTAGTAAGCCGTGTGCCCGAGGAGAACGTGTGGCCCATACCGCATGCCACTGCAAGTGGGCCGAACGAGGCCCATCAGGGAGACCCAAAGATTGGTCCTCATCCCAAGGCCCGATCCAACAAACCCGCACCCGAGAGAGAAGGAATCGGGCCAAACACCCGACCCAGCAGCAACCGCGGGCCCAACCGAGGAAAAACCTGGGCGGGCCGCAAACTCGTGAAGCCTGAAGGACGTGCACGTATGTGCGGGCTTCCCTAGTGCGCACGGGTGAGGTGTGTGTATGGTAAGTTTTTGGATTTTTTTCCTCCACATGGCTTGTGATTTTTCAGCCCAAAATTTACAAAATTCACATGGTAATTATCACATCATTATTTAATTATTATTATTTAAATTAAGCATTAATTATATAATATTTTAATCTTGAGATTATACTAAGTTATCATTTTATTATATTTTAATCTTAATCATTTATCCTATTATTTTAATGTAATTTTCATATGTGTTTTATATGAATTTCATTTGGGATAAGTATGAGTTTATTTTAATTAATATTTTATTATAATTTTATCCCTTAGGATTATTTAATTAATATATTTGGGATAGAATAATTATTTTATTATGTATCTATCATAAATTAAGATAGAATTTTATTTAGGATATTATTTTATTAAATTATCTAAAAATTTTGTACTCATCTAGATTACCCGAGAAAGGTTATAAATATACCTTTGTTCTTATGATGTAAACACAATTTTTGATAATTAATTTGAGAGAATTTTTGAGAGGTTTGACTTTTCTTCTTTTAGTATTTTTGCTAAAATTTGCTTTCTCAAGTTTTTCGGGAAGCAGGAGTCTTCAGAAATCTTATTGAGCCAAGGAGTGGGGATCAACTTATCAGTAAGTCCGTGGTGTTTTTTCTTTTCTTATTTCATTTCTCTATTATTTGTTTTTGCATTCTTTTTAGGATTGTAAATTCAATTAGAGAGAGGGGTTTAATTCTAGGTGATTATAGTTTTGGTATTGGATACGTGAGTGGGTTTCAGTTGTTGATTCTATCCTTCCCATATCCTTCCACGTCACTTGTCCTCAAGCAAAAGACTAAAACGAAACACTTAAAAGCAAATTTTTTCTACCACGTTCATCTATTCAACTTAATAGTATTGAAATTCTATTTCTTTCTTGCAATTGTTAGTCACTTGAAAATTTAAAAGGATTATTGCAAAATATAAATAGACTATTAGCTTTTATACCATCCAATAAAATTTGCATAATTTCAACACATAAGTTCTCTCTCTAAGTCTCTATTCTTGATTCATAAATTATGTTTTGTTTAACCTTACGCTTTTGCTACTTCAACTAAGGTAGTGAAGTGAACAATATTTTATAGATACATATATTCATAATTTTTTTCTTTGTGAATGCAATTTTTGCTCTATCTTACACTTTTACCTCAAACATATTTTTGTACTTAGTGAGTACGGTTTACGCTCCATATCACCCGTCACATGCTAGTTAATTTATCTTATTTACTTAAACCTTAGTTTATGACTAGTTAATAGACAAAAATCAAACTCATATTTTCTCTGTCATAAGTGTAATGCCTTATATTAGGTTCCTATGCAATTGTCCTCATACTGATTAGGTTAAGAAAAATAATCGCCAATTATTCTAACTATTACTTACAAACATATCATATTTTCTTTTTAAAGTAACAACAATATTAATCAGGATAAAATATTAATTCTTCCATAATTCACTGACTACTAATGGTGAAAAGCCTAACATTTTAGTGCATATAAAAAAAGAGAAGATAAACTTAAAAAAAAGTGGCAATATAAACTCTAAAGACCTAATGCCCCCAAACTTACTATGAACAGTGTTCTCACTGTTAATTAACATATTATACCCAAGAAAAAAAATAAAACAGTGAAGAATGAAATACTCCCCTTCTGTGGTGCCCATGTAGCATGCTGTAAAAGTGATCACTAGAATTTTGACTTGAGAATTATTATAATCCAAAGTAGATATCCTCAACATTGAAAAGCATATTAGTTGGTGTTGAGTTTTAATCAATTGTGTAAGTTTATATATCGGTTTATTATACATAAAATACTATTATATTTAATACGGTCAGTTTAAAGTAATCTAGTATAGTTAAAAGTAATTTGGGCCTTAATGCATCAAATTAAAGTGTGAGCTTTATTTTATATACAGAGATTAAAAGCGTAATTTCTGATTTTGTGATTGGTAAAATTAGAAATAATAAAAATAAAAACCTAAAGATATAAATAGATGGTTATGGTCTCCAAATCATATGTTAGGATTTTTTTATTTTATTATCCTATTACCAGAAAAGAGAAAGTGTGAAAACTCCAAAAGATCAATGTATTGATTTAGAAGATATGCTGCATAACATGCAGATTTCTTTCGCTATGCATTCAAGTACGTTTCTATCTCTAGATCTATATCTCTTTAGTTTAAAATGAGTATATTGGCCATTTTAGATTCAGATCTAAATTTGTTTTATGTATTTTTTACAAGTGGTATCAGAGCTAGTCATTTTAAATTATTGCGATTGATTTTTTTTTTCAAATTCGGTATTCAATTTTGTTTTACGAAAAAATTTCAGATTGAAATATATCTGGTGTTTTGGTTTTTGATTTTTTAGGATTATTTTTTTTTAAAAAAATTAAGGATTCAGAAAGAAGAAAAAAATTGAATATGGTTTTGAAAAGGCCGACCTTTTGGTTGTAGTGACAGAAGGAAAGTGGCAGCGAAATGCTGCTGCATGAAGAGAGAAGCTACAAAGGCGGTGGTTGCAGTCACAAAATCGCAAAGCCGCCACTGTCAGGACAAGTGTGGTCTTATGATCGCGTCGATGAGATGACCGTGGTAATCTAACTATGGCAACACACGCAGCATCAGGTAGGGAGGGGTTGACAGGTGGCAGCTGAAAGGACCCCCTCCCCCCCACGTGCTAGGAAAAATAAAAAAATGAGTTTTTATTTTTGTGGGTTTCTTCTTCTGATTCGGGCTTAGGCCATGGGCATAATTGGGTTTGGTCATTTTTTAAGATGTGGGCTACGACCCAACCCAGTTGGGGACCCACCCAGACCTGGACCCCTAACTGGCTTAGGACCCGGTCAATAGTCAATGTCCAGGTCAATAGTCAATGACCCGTTCAACCAACCGGTCCAATCAGTGTTTGACTAGTGAACAATCGACATTGACCATTGATAAGTCATTAGTCAAACTTTGAAAAAAATTAAAATTTCATTTTTAATTTTTAAGGATGTTTTAGATAATTTGAATGATATTTTGGATCTTTTTCTTCCTTATACAGTATAAATTCAATATAATGTTGAATTTAAATATTGGTGTATATGTGTACATTTAAAATGAATTGATTTACACATGTCACTAAAGTGACATCTCTTGTGTCAAGTTGTTTTATTTTAAAATGTAAATGATTGTATGAGTGTAATTTATATGAACGTTAATCGGACCAAAGGAAGGTTAATGTTTAACATGATTGCATTCCTACCTATAGTAATAAATGTGTGACAGTTATTTGGTTTTGCATGTGAACTATAAATCGATCCAAAAGTAAGTTTATTATTTGGGGTACTCTTACAATCATTATTTAATTACTGTACTGAGATATCACTTATAAGTTAATATTCTGTCTAAAGATAGAGTATTAATAGAATATTCTGTATCTTCAAATAAAATTTACTGTTATTTAAATTCATTATTATTATATCTTATTTAAAATTTTACGTGAGTAATGATTGACTGGTTGTTGTCTGCTTTTTGTTCAGTTCCTGGTTCTACTGTAAATATCTTCGCGAGTGTTAATTCCAACCCAATGTTAAATGACATAAACTTCAAGGCATGGAAAGAGAATGTGTTCATTGTTCTTAGGGCTATGGATTTGTACCTTGCCTTACGAGTCGATTAACCCGATCCGCGTACTATTGAGAGTACTTTTTATTATAAGAGGGAGGTTGACAGGTGGGATCGATTGAACTGTATAAGTTTGATGATAATTAAACATGTTATTTCAGAAACTTTTCGAGGCACTATGTTTAGTGATATCACTACGACTAGGGGTTTTCTTGATGACCTCGAGAAACATTTTGCAAAGATTAAGAAGGTTGAAGAAAATACACTCTTGGCAAACCTTGTTTCCATGAGATATAAAGGGAAAGGAAACATAAGGGAGTACATTATGGAAATGTATCATGTTTATTCCAAACTTAATGCACTAATACTGGAATTATGACAAGAATGACTAATGCACTTGGTTTTGATATCTCTTTCGCCACAATTTTGTTAGTTTAAGGTGAGTTACAACTGTCAAAATGACTTTTAGTCCCTTAAGGAGATCATTTCTCATTGTGTTCAAGAGGAGGACAATGCATGAGAAGATAAAGAGTGCACTTAGCACGGTCTCAAAGGACACAGAAATAAGAAGAAGAAAAAGGATAAACATGTTGCGGTTCCAGCACCATAAAAAAAAACATAAGGTATAAAATACAGATATTTGTTTCTTTTATAAAGCTCCAAGTCATTGGACAAAGCAATGCACCAATTATCACGCATGGGCGGGCAAACAAATGTGTGCTTCTTCACTTTGTTTGTTCTGAGGTTAATTTAAGTTTGATACCTAGACTTATATGGTGGATAGATTCTAGTACAATAGCTCACATTAGTGTATCTCTGCAGAATTGCCTGAGTTGTCGAAAGTTAAGTGAAGATGCTAGATTTATTTATATTGGCGATGAGAAATCATTAGAAGTTGAGGTGATTGACACGTTAAGATTATCGTTAAGAATTGGTTAGTATTTAAATTTGAATGAGACTTACATTGTACTGTCATTTAGATAGAATTTGATTTCTATTTATGTTTTGAACAAATTTAGTTATTCTTGCTCTTTTATAAATGAAAATATTAATCTTTTTCATGATTCAAATTTGGTTAGTACTGGTTCAGGTCACAATAATATTTATTTACTTGATACAGTTATTTCTTTTAATGAATAAGGCATTTGAGTGCACGAAGTGTCAAGAGAAAATTGACCGGTGAGAATTCTGTCTCATTATGGCACATATGATTAGATCACATCTCCAAAAGGAGAATTGAGAGACTTGTGTCAGCTGGAATTTTTGATACTCTTGATTTTACAAATTTTTGCATTTGTGTTAATTGCATCAAGGGAAAACAGATAAACATAAGGAGATTGGGTGCTAGCAGGGCTACGAACGTATTAGAAGTTATTCATACGAATATATGTTGACTATTCCTTATAACTTCTTAAAATGGTTAGCAATACTTCTAACATTCATAGATGACTATTTTAGATGTGGTTACTTATATCGTATTCATGAAAAATCACAATCATTAGATATATTCAAGAGTTTTAAAGCTGAAGTTGAGAATCAACTCAACAAAAGAATTAAGACTATGAGATCTGATCATGATGGTGAATATTATGAAAGACATGATATATAAGGCGAACAACGTCCAAAACCATTTGCTAGATGCCTAGAGGAATGCAGTATCGCCCCGCTGTATACCATGTTAGGTTTGCCTACCATGAATGATATTGTTTAAAGGCGAAACAAAATGTTTAAGGATATGGTGAAGAGCATAAAAGATTGCAAATATATACTCCACAAAGTTTCAATTAAAGCGACTGAAAAGATCCTTTATGAGCTTTGGAAGGGCAAGAAACCTAGTATAAATCATTTACACATTTGGGGATGTCCAACTAAGGCTAACCCTTATAGGCTAAATGAAAAGAAATTGGACTCAAGAATTGCCAGTTGATATTTTGTTGGCTATTCTGAAAGATCCACGGGTTATAAGTTTTATAATCCCATTACTAAGTCAATTTTTCATATAGGAAATGTTAAATTCTTTGAGGATGTTGAGTTTGTGGGGACGAAAGAGTTTGATACCTTGTTTTTTAAGAAAAATATGTTGATATTCTCTCAATTGCCCTTGATAATGTTCAAGATTAGATTCTTATACCTGACATTGCTCAAGAAGTGATTTCAAACTTAGATAATGTCATAGTACCTCCCTCCATTCTCAAGAAGTTATTCCAGCAGAGCAGACTCCACAAACTCAAAAATCAATGCCATTAAGAAGATTCATTAGAAAGAGGAAGTGCAATTCCAGATTATTACATCGTATTTCTCTAAGAGCATAAAGATGATATTAGAATGATGAAAGATGATCTAATCAAATTCCGTCAAGCCGTAGAAAGCTCTAACTCTCAAAAGTGAATTGATGCCATGAATGAAGAGATCAAGTCCATAAGAGACAATGACTTATGAGATCTTATCCCATTGCATGAAGGTGCAAAACACATTGGTTGTAAATGGATATTTAAGATCAAAAGGAATTTGAAGGGCGATGTGGAGAGGTACAAGTCCTATTTTGTCACTAAAGGCTTTATATAAAAAAAAAACATCAATTATAAAGAGATTTTCTCTCTAGTTTTATTGAAAAATTCTTTTAAGACTAATAATGGCTTTAGTGGTGTATTTTGATCTTGAGTTGCATCATATGGATTTTAAGACAACATTTCTCAATAGTGACATTAATGAGACAATTTGTATGGTGCAACCAAAAAAATTTGTATCAAGTGATGCGAAGCAGATGGTTTACAATATAAAGAAATTCATTTATAGACTTAAGCAAGTTTCTCGTTAATGGTATCATAAATTTCATCAGGTTATCATCTCATTCAGTTTTGAGATGAATATAGTTGATGATTGTGTATACCATAACTTTAGTGAGTAAATATATTTTTCTAATTTTATATATTGATGATATACTACTTGCCAATAATGATATAGCCTTATTATACAAAATTAAGAGATTTCTAACAAAAAACTTTGAAATAAAAGATCTTGGGGATGCCTCTTTTTTATTAGGGATTCAGATACACCGAAATCACTATTGGGGTATTCTCGGATTATCACAAAAGAGTTATATCGAAAAGGTTCTTAAAAGATTTGGCATATAAGATTGTAAATTAGATGACACATCTGTATCTAAAAGAGATAAGTTTACTGTAAGTCAATGCCCCAAGAATGACTTTGAATATAAGAAGATGCAAAAGATTCCTTATTCTTTAGCTGTAGGGACTCTTATGTATGTGTAGGTTTATACGCGTCTGAATATTACGTACATTATTAAGATACTAAGGAGATATCTGAGCAACGCAGATATGAATCATTAGAAAACAACCAAATGTGTGATGTAGTACCTACAGAGAACGAAGGACTACATGCTTACATACAGGAGGTCAGATTAGTCAGAGATTATAGGTTATTATGATTCTGATTTTGGTGGATGCCAAGGCAGTAGAAAATCCACTTTCCAGGCTATATCTACTTGCTTACTAAAGGAGTTATTTTCTAAAAAAGTGTTAAGCAAATATTCATAGTCTCTACCACCATGGCAGTAGAGTTCATAATATGTTATGAGGCATCCAATCATAGAAGGTGACTGTGAAATTTTGTCACTGGCCTGTGCATTATAGATGGAATTGAAAAACCATTAAAGATATTTTATGATAATAAGTCTACAGTTATGTATTCTAATAACAATAGGAGCTCAACAAAGTGAAAGCATATAGAAATCAAGTTCCTAGTTGTTAAAGAAAGAATTCAAAGTAAACATATATTAATAAAGCACATTGAGACGAACTCCGTAGTTGCAAATCCGTTCACTAAGGGATTATCACTCAAGGTCTTTTATGAGCACATTGCTCATATAAGTGTTGTATCTCTTGGGGATGTATAGTTTCAATGAGAATTTTGTATTATAGTTACTTTTATAATATAAACATATCTTATGTTAAAGCTTTAGATATGGTTATGTATATTTGGTTATATTTTCAGTTATAATGAATGTGATTTATATTTTATATATGAATTTACTTAAAGTTGATCTCACTAAAATTAAGGTAGAACCAGTTAGAAATAGACATGCTCGTATTACATAGGATGTAATTTTTATGCTGCATATCCATATTTGATCCATGTCATTTAGTTATATTGATATACGTGACAATTGATGGGTTTAGCTACGACAATTGTAGCAAAGACCACTTTGATCCTATGTTGATATGGCTGATAGACAAAATTATTTAGGGATGCATTCAGGTATTGATAGCAAAATTCTAAGTACTCATAAAGTTATTAGTGCACAATTATAAGGTGACACAAATAGCCCACATGGGAGATTGTTGGATTTTAATTAATCGTGTGGATTTATATGTCGGTTTATTCTGCATAAAAGGTTATCAAGTTTAAGTGAGCTCGTTTAAAGTGATCTAGTATAGTTAAAAGAACTTTGGACCTAAATGCATTAAATTAAAGTGTGAGATTTATTTTACGTGCAGAGACCAAAAGTATAATTTATGATTTTATGATGGGTACAATTAGAAATAATAAAAATAAAAACCCAAGGATATAAATAGACGGTTATGACCCCCAATTCATCCACTAGGATTTTTCTATTATATCATTCTATCACCACAAAATAGAGAGTGAAAACTCCAAAGGACTAACGTATTAATTTGAAAGATCTATAGTAGAATGTGCAAATTTTTTCTGTTATGAATTTAAGTACGCTTCTGTTTCTAAATCTATATATCTTTGGCTTAAAATGAGTATATTGGTTATTTTAGATTCAGATCTAAATCTATTTTATATATTTCCTACAATTAGACCTCAATTAAGAATCCATAAGTGTTAGTGAAACAATTATAAAGTAAGAAGAAGAGATGCAAAAAAAAGTAAATAAATAAAAAAAATAAAAAAATAGAAAAAAAATCTATGATTTTATCAAATAAACAAAATAAATAAAAAATAAAAATAAAAATAATTGTATTAAACTATTTAATATCATCTACATTGGGTCACCTCTCAGTCAGTGCTTTGTTTATAGTCGTTAGCAGGTAACTTAAGCGGGGCTAGGGTGGATATCAACATCTCGAAATCTCCCTCTAAATATGAGAGACCTTTTCTCAATTTTTCATGTCTTACCTTGTCCTCTTCTTGATCATTCTCTTCATTTAATTTGGCTACTTCCTTGCCATCAAGGTCTTTTTCTATCTTGGTGAGCCTTTTGGATACATACTCATTAATTATATCAGTATTAAAGCATTCATCAGTGTCCAAAGAAAATTTTGAGGCATGAAAAATGCTAAAAGTTACCTGTTCGTCCCTAACTTGCAATGTTAACTTACCATCCTACACGTCGATTAATGCTCTGCCTATTGCGAAAAAGGGGTCTCCTAAGTATGAGTGAAACTTCTCTATCAACTTCCATGTTTAAAACTACGAAGTTGACAGAGAATATGAAGTTCTCCATCTTTAACATCACATCGTCTACTATTCCCAAGTGGTATCTCACCGATCTATTTGTTAGTTACAATGACATTATTGTGGCATTCATCTCGCTAATTCCTAACTTTTCAAACACAGAATAATGCATTAAGTTAATATTAGTACCAAGATCACAAAGAGTATTTTTAAAATAAGAATTGCCATATTGCATGATGTAGTAAAACTCCATATATCTTTCACTTTAGGCAGTAGCTTATTCTAAATAATGACATTACATTCTTCAGTAAGTGTTACAGTCTCATGATCTTTTAAGCTCCTCTTCTCTACTAGAATCTTCTTAAGAAAATTCACATATTTTGGAATTTAAGTAAGAGCATATGTAAAAGGAATATTAATATGAAGTTTTTAAATATATAAAAGAAATTTAGGGAAATTCTTATCTTTATTATGTTTTTTGAGGCATTATGGAAATGGAACGAGTGACACATAGGGCTTTAGTACTATTTTCTTCTTCTCCTCTTATTGTTCCACCTTTTTTCTTTCAATATTTTTCTCTTGGGTTTCTCCATCCATTCTCGCATCTGTTAATTTCTTTTTGCTTCTCAAGGTGATAGACATAACATGTTCTTTTAGGTTCGTCTCAGTGTTACTCGGTAAGGTAATTTGAGCTCTCCCATTGATCATTCTTGCCAACTACCCCATTTAGATTTCCAAGTTCTTGATCGACGTTTGATGGTTTTGTAACATTAATTATCGATTCTGTATGGTTACTTCAGTTATTGTTACAAATCTGTTGTGTTCTTTTGAATGGTTGCGATCATATCTTTAAGTGAGGGCTTCTTTTCTTGAGGCTGAAATCGGGGGAGGCCCGATCACATTTTGTTGATTCCTCCATGAAAGATTTGGATGATTTCTCATCCCAGGATTATATGTATTGGAGTATAGATTGTATGGTGCTCTACCCTGCCAAACTATAAAACTTATTAGCTCCACCTCATGTCCTTGAAAAGGATTTTCAAATAAACCCTACACATGAGAATTAACAATATTAACACTATTTTGATAATTTTTTTAAAATAAACAATTAATTTTTGCATTAAGAGCAATTAAAGTATCAATCTCATGTATTTTAGCGTTTTTCTTGGGTTGAGGTCTTTCTATTGGCCACTGATAGTTGTTCATGGCCATCTCTTCTAATAGCTCATAAGCATCATTTGTAAACTTCCCCATCAAAACACCTCCAGCAGCTGCATTGATTGTGATCCTAATTTGTTGGCTCAATCCGTTGTAAAAGGTTTAAACCAATAACCACTTAGGTAACCCATGATGAGGGCATCTTCTAATCAACTCCTTGAATTGCTCTCATGCCTCATACAATGTTTTTCCATCTATTTAATAGAAACTTGTGATGTCGTTTCTTATCCTTGGCATCTTGACTGGTGGGAAAAATTTAACCAAAAGTTTTTGAGCTAGGTCTTCCCATATAGTAACTATACCTACAGGAAGAGAATGCAACCAATTCTTAACTTTATCTCTTAAAAAATAAAGAAAAAGTCTAAGTTTAATTGCATCATTAGAAACACCATTTTGTTTAAAAGTATCACAAATATCCAAACAATTAAAAAGATATGTATGAGGATCATCATTTGGTAAACCCCCAAACTGAATTGAGGTTTGGATCATCTGAATGATAGTAGGTTTAATCTCAAAGTTGTCAGCATTGATACTCGGTTGAACTATGCTTGTTGAAGCTCCTAAAAGTGCATGAGTAGCAAAGTCCCTGAGTGTTCTCCCATTATTCTTGTTCATAACATCCCCTACTTGTCCAATTTCTTTGTGTTAAGCAATCTCAACTCTTGTTTATCTTTCTGCAACTAAGCATTCTCTTCTCTCTCGATTCGGTTGTCTATAAGTCTTTTCGATCTTTATTTTTATAGGAAGCAGTTCTACATTGTCCGATCGACTCATATACAAACTAAAAACTGAAAAACAAATGACGTGATCTGCTCTCAAAAAAAATAAAATAAAATAAATAAATAAATAAAATAAAAAAATTGTGTTTAAATTATTCTCGTTCATCTCTCTAGCTTACATCTCTCTCTGTAAGTTTTCTCTCTTTTTTTACTTCACCCTTTTGCTGCCTTCTCCTCTCTATCTACATATTTGATTTTCTTATAGTAAAAAAAAGAGAGGAGATAGGATTTTTTCACATCCTCTCTTCCTCTTTTTTCTTCTCTTTTTTTCCTCTTTCCCTTCCAACCACTTATTTCTATTTTGTAATTTTTTTTCTCACTCTTCAAAATAGTGTCGTTTTGGTTGTCTAGTTCTTAAACTCAAAACGACATCATTTTGGAAGGCTGGGAATGGATTTGAATGGATCTAGTCCTAGGTTGCTACAGATATGTGTTTTGGCCTTCTTCCTCTTTTCTTCTTTTCTTCTTTAACCTCTTTTTTATCTTCTCTTCAATAATTTAACTTACATAAAAAATTAACTCATAAATTAATTTTTAACTCAAAATTATTTTTTTTTTCAAATTGAAGTAAAAAAGATATTAAAAATATTATAAGAATATAATACATCACTTAACTTCTCTTAGTTATATGGGCTACTCGGAGTTCTATGCTCAACACTTGTTAAGGTGATTCCCTTATGGGCTTTTAGTGCAAAGATAGTGGTTCTTAAGCTTTTCCTTCTGCATTTTTTTTCAACTTTTTTTTGATATTCTTGAATCAATAAAGCGCAAAATTTCTTTATATATATATACATATATATATGCCATACTTATTAGGCTTTTGATTAAAAGTGACGAAAGATAATCATAGCTCTATGATTGAGGTCATTCTTTAAGGTGTAGCTAAAACTTGCTCTATATTTATGGCCTTCACTGAAGCTTCAAGAAAAATTTCATATTATAATCTAACCTTGTAGTCCACATATTTATTCTTCCCCTTGGTGGAGGTCATTCACGTCAATTTCTTTTTTTGACTTTTCTCACTTAATTTTCTTTGGAAAAGTAGATTTCATATTCTTTTTTTTATAGGTCTCATGTTTGTTTGATTATTGGAGTAGTATCTTGTGGCTTCTTTTCTAGTTCAAAATAAATTAAATCGTGTTTATGTATGCATGAGTTTTGTGCTTAAATCTTCATTCAATATGGATTTTTCCTATAGAACGTGGTGTATGTAAAATATCCTATTAAGAAGAGATTGAACATTTTGGTGACAATTAAATGAGTATGGCTTAATTGTTTTAAAAGACTTTAATAAGATGCCGATAAAGAAGGTGATGATGACAAAGGATCATAGCAAGAAAGGTGATGACTAGTTGTTTTACTTTTCTTCTCTCTTTTTTCTTTCCAGTTTCATTTTATTCAAAGATAACTTGTGTTGTATATATTCTTGGGGCTTGTTTGATATTTGAGACATGTTGAAAGTTATCATTTTGGCTTTATATTTGCTGTTGAGTTTATTTATATGTTTTTGCTATAATTTGTGGCCTTTTTTTAGGTTGTTTTCTTAAAAATCACCTAGTTTCATACATTGTTCTTTGGTGGTAGGTGCACTTTGCCATGTAAAAGTCATTTGTTTGTCTTGGTATGCATGTGTTTATTACAAATAATGAATCCCACTTCCTTTTCCTTTCCTCCTTTTGGATTGCTCCATTTCCTTTATAGGTAAACACACAATAGGCTCCAAGTTTCTCAAACTTAAGTTTCTTTCCTAAAGATCTTTAAGGCTCCTCTATTCAATGTTGTATTAATAAAAATGAGAGCATGATATTTGAATTCGATTAACTAATCATGACTTTAATAAAAATCTTTTTAACAAATCAACTGGACATGAAATTTTAAGGCAGTGGCTGTGCTTTAGGACTTAAAAGGTTTGGTTTTATGATTTAACTCCCAAGAGCTTTGCATTTTATATGAGGAGTTCAACATCATTCTTGGCTTTTACGCTTACATTTAAGATTGCATATATACTCCTAATTTCATGGTTCCACATCCATATTAAATGGAAAAGAATTTTTCCATGCCCTTACGAGAGGTGACTCCTTCATCAACTTACCTTTCTTGGATTTTACTTTCTTATGTGATTCTAATCTTTAAGAGTAATATAGGACTAGTAGCTTAGTCTAGATTGTTATAATTCTATATCTTGTCTAGCTTCTACTTCTTAGAGGATAAATAAAAGGCTTTAACAAGGTGTCAATGTCCTAAATATAACATGTTTAATTTTTTAAATACAACCTATTTTTGTTTTATACTTTGTGTAAAATTATAAATGAGAGTTGTAATAAATTAGAATATTGTACACTATAAATCGATAAGTTAGAGGTGTAAATAAATCATTTAAGAAATATTTTTCAATTGTTAAGTTTTACATGGCATTACGAGCATTACACTGGTAACCTGCAATTTCTTTTTCCACCATATCTAATCCAGAATCTACTTTTAGATGTAGTAGTTGAAGTTGTTTAGAGTAGCCTTTGCTCAAAGAATTAGTATACTAGAAGATAATGTAAGTGCAATGTCTCTCATAATGGATCCTATTTTTCATGGAGCGACTAAACATGTGAAATTTGATTTTCATTTTGTTCGTAAGTCAATGGTTGCATAGAGACTTCAATTTCGTTTATCTCTTTATTTAACAAACTGTAGATATATTTACCAGCCTACTATTATAAAAAAGCTTTCATAAGTTTAAAGACAAACCGTTTCACTATCCATAATTTGAGGGGGCTATTAAAGAATAAATGCAAGCCTTTTACAAGCTTTCTCCGTCTTTAATACAATTTATTCTGGTTTCAGACATGACCTATTTTGATTTCTTAGTTTGTCTAAAATTATAAATGAGAGTTGTCATTAAATTAGAGTATTTTATGCAATAAATAAGAGAGTTTAAGGTGTAAATAAATCATCCAAGAAATATTTTACAACAATTAAATTACATATGATTAGTCTCTGACTATGGCTTTAAAGATGCACTATTAGTTAAGGTAATTTTATAAGCATGTGGAATGGAATTCAAAACATTTTCACAAGTAGTTATGAAATTATGATCACATTATGGCAAGTTTTAACTTAATCAATGTTGACTTAGTTGTATGATTAAAGAACCTTGAGACATGTAAATAATTTACATAAGATTATTAACTATTGAAAGGAATTATAAAATCATACTAAGGAAGTTTGAGGTTAAATCTAATTAAAGAAAAACTAAACACCCTAAAGAGATACCTTTTAGAGCCCATGATTGCTAGGATTTCTTAAGGAACTTTTTTTCCCCATTCTTTTATCCTCTTGTGCAATCCTAGCAAGTTTTCTGAGGAATTTTTAATATTCTTATATAGACAAAGGATCTATTTTGTGATCATCTATAATGATTCTCACATAACCCTAACTTACCATAATTTCTATCAAAAACCTCTTTTTTATGGCTGATTTTTACCTTGATTTGCAAAAATACTAGCGAGCACTCACAAGGATCAATTTAGAGGTAACAAGTAGAGAGCTTAGGATGCTATAGACGTGAGAAAAATAAAACATTATTCAATCTTCCATATAGCTAATTGGTTTGGGTAGAAGCAATCTCCCTAAAATCCATGCTATAGTTTGCCAAAGAGGAGAAACAACTTATATAAAGATAGTATCCCTAAGAAAAATGATTTTAAATCACATGCAACATACAAACCCTACCGCATAAAAAAATGCCCAAAATTCTCCTAGCAAGCAATATAATATGCAACTAAAGTTTTGGAATTAATCTATTATTACTTTATGGTCAATATCTGCGCATGCTAGAGACAATTTCTTTATCTTCTTACTTTCAAGGATGGTTTCTCTATATCTACACTTTTGTATGGTATGCAATAAATTGGTCAAAATTTTGGAAGACCTTTGTAGGATAATAGGTGTGTGATTCCTAATGGCTTTAGGAATCATTATTCTTTTAGTATAATTGGTCAGAATTTTATTCTTGCTCCATTATCGTTCATATAAGTGATTAAAGATCAAATAAAGATAAAGAAATTAGTTGGGGGAATACGTGTTGTAGAGATGAAAATAAAAAGGAAAAAGAGGAAATAAGTGAAAAAAAGAAGTGTTACTATGCAGAAAAAGAGGAGTTCAAGAGTATTTTTGTGAGCAAAGAAATCTAATTGTACTTAGCTATAAAGAGACTTATTAAATTTGACTAACATTAACTCTTCTTAGCCTAATGGTCTTATTTTTCTCATGTAGAGTTTTAAGGATATTTTTTTCAAAGAGATGAAGAAAAATAGAGTTGGTTAAACTAATACATGAAAAGGTCCCTATTTGAGGACATATCTTTTTTAGGAAAAGGGCAATGATGAAGATCAAAGTGGCATAAATTATAATAGGTCACATGAGATCTTATGGCTAAAACACAACTCAAGCTCACGACCAAATGGGAGCTCACGATCACATGTGGGATCACATGAGAGCTCACAAGCTCATAAACTTAGGAGGTCACGGTTTGGCTGATTCTCACCCTCAATCTAGAGAATAAGAGTTCTTCTCCTATAACAACATGGTTGTATTTTAGCTCATCTACAAAAGCTAAAATGCCTATTAACTTAAGAGTCATTATCGAAGCATTCTTCTACATGATGAATGACTTCACATCATTAAAGAGTCGTTACATATTGTCTTTGTTTCATCCAAGAGTAAATAATATTTAGTCATGTGTAGCTTATAGTCATATCACCCAATAGTAGTTGTCATCAAAAAGTCCTTGTTATTAGGTAAGAGTCCTACTTTAAAGTGGTATTTTTTTATTAGGTTTTTTTGCTGATTTTGCCTATAAATAGGCTTTCTTTTAAGTTTTTTATTCATTTAATCAATTTAGAAAATAAAAATCATCAAGTTATTCAAGCTTAAGGTAGCTGACGACTAGATTGCTCTTGGGGAGGTTTCTTCAACCTTTTTGTTGAGTGAAAATTTAATTTCAACTGATTGAGGTAACTTTTGTGACATTTTAATAAATTCATTTTCTTTTTCTCAATTACTTCAGCTCTAATTACAGAATGATTGTGGTTTAAGTAGCGAAGATTTATTTAGGGATAAGTCTCTATATTAATTGTGTATGTATGAGTTTAAATTGCATTGTTTATCTTGAGTTCCATATCAAACCTATCATTACATTTAGTATGTGAGGTAAAATCTACTGTCTCATGGGTGCTTCTAAGTCATGCTAATGACTTATAGGTATGGCATGGTGATAGGAAAGACCATTCTACTACGTCTCTTCAGCTGGGCTTCTGTATGAAAATTTCTGTTGTTTTCTGGCTTGTATTTGTCTATACAACCCTAAGGAGGACCTTTCTACCAATATTGTTAATAAAGTTCTTTTAACTTTCAAAAAAAGAAAGAAGAGAATTCAATCTAAGTCCATCTCAAAATTCCATATGCACAGTTGATGGTAAGAAACTAAGTTCTCAATGCATGAATATGGGGTATCTCAATTTAGATAAAGCCTTTAAAGATAGTATGCTTAGTAAAAGTAAAAAATTTTGACTCTTTGTGGAATAATAAAAAAACAAAGGAAAGGATATTGCTTATATTATCATGATAAAACAATTGGTTTCTTATTCAAGGCATGCCATTTTCTTTAAAGAGCAAATGCTGCTAGGAGAGGGCAATGTAAGGAATGTAGAACTTGAAGAAATTAAAAAAAAAAAAAAAAAAAAAAAAAAAAAAGCACAAATTGCACTAAAAATGTAGGTATCTCCCTAACTATAAAGCTGATACAATTTTTCAGTAAATGTACATGGTATAATTATGTTGGCACCATCTAGCTAATTGTGAATTTAATTTTTCTTACTTGTACAAAATATATTCAACTAACTGATTTTTATTTTCTTCGAGAAAAAATTACAGATAAACAGTTTGAATAAAGTTCATCAATATTGCTGATGAGATTATGTTGAGTCACTAAATCATCAAGACATTGCCAGTTTATCTAGGTATGAAATAGTACATTGTTTTCGCTGTGACCACTTTATGCTTGAAGAGAGGTCTTTTGCCTAATATATCCTACATTATCAGGGATCACTTGTTCATTTCCATGGTTTATCAATTATGTTTATCATTTATCTAGCTCAAATTTGTCATTATTTTATGCATATGATGGAGTTTAATCATCCACACATACATTGATATTATAAATACATTTTATTCCAACATGCAATAGAAAATCGTAGAATATTCTTTCATATATATATATATATATAAAATTATAATTATATATGTATGTACAGACACACACGTAAACCAACTGGACAAGTCAATGTAGTGATACTTCAGGAAATTTGTATTACGGAGACAATTGATGAATCCCCACATCATATTTCTAAAACTTATTATGAATACTCTTCTGTGGATTCAATTTAGAAACGATTATTATTCTCTGCAACGCTTGATACAATAGCCGCTGAATAAAAGAAAATTAATCACTAAATTAGGTTTTGGCAAATAGTTTATATTGAAACTTATCAATCAAATGTTATTTTTCGTATCTAAATCCATATTTGTAAGCAACCATATACGCTTTTAGGATCACATGTCTATATTTAACAAAAGAATATAAATAAATTAATTTTAAGGAAATTAACTTTAAACACGTGCCTTGATCTAGTTATTGAAAAGCACAGCACATAATTCTAAAGGCTCGTACTTCTGTATCAAGTATTTTGGTGTTCTTAAGTTTACGTATACACACACACACACACATATATATATATATATATATATCAAATTGGATAAATTAAATATATACCAATACGACAAGGTTAGCCAATTATTTTTAAAATGGAATGAAGATTTGGCTTTAGTTTAGTGATCAACACGCCCTTCCATTCATGGGTTACTACTAATTAACCCATATTTACCTATTAATTGGAGCTTAAACAAGATCACACATCACATATATAATTAGCTTAGTTACTTGGGTGTAATTCAAAATCATGCTTAATTAATCAGTTTTTATCAAATATATTTATATAGTCCTAATCTTCCTCTTAATTAGTTGCCTGCGAGTTGGATAAGAAAGTTAAAAGAGTTATTGTTGGCAAATAATTAGGTTCAACCATGTGATTGTTTGGAAAGGACGGAAACATGAGTATGGAAAATGCTGCAAGGACATACTGCTTTTATTTATAGATAGTTACTTAAGCTACAAATAACGTTCACATGAACTAGTCCTGATCCAAAGCAAGCCTACAAGGAGCAGAAAATATAAGTATTGTGATTTCAATTCCACATCATATATATATATATATATATAATTATTAAACTCCAGTTAAATTATACACCATAAATAATTAGAACCATATTTTTAAGTACTAATAATTTGAGTCTGAATCAGCTGATTTTAGACTCTTGAAATTTTAAAAATGATATAAGAGTATGTTTCAATTGTTATAAACATAATAGAGATTGAGAAATTCGGATGGCCTTCTCAATTAAGTATTATAATTAAAAAGAAAATAAAAGAACGAATGAAACTTGGAAAGAAAGGATTTTGGTAGATAAAGGTGATGGCTTTGTTGTCATTTCAAGTTACCCATTTAAGAGTAGGTTAATTTGTTGGTTTCTCATAAATGGCCAAAATAGATAGATACACTGTATATACGAGATTATCAAGTATATGTGCTTGGGGAAAAAAAAAAAAAAAATGAAAAGGAAAAAGAGAATGTATGCTTTGAAAATGGGAAATTGCGCATAACTACGGTCAACACAGTGCAACCATGTTGATGTGTGTGTGAGTGTGTGTATATATATATATATTTATGTATATTTATATATGTAAATCCCTCAGTGCGTCAAAATAAATGGGCTCAAAGCCTCAACCTATAAGAAATTTCTCTCTCATAAATTTATTACTAAAATATTTCAAAAAGGTATGCTTCAAATTACATAATATTCTCATTATAAAATTAATTATGATTTAAAAAAATAATATCTAGTACTTGTTCATGTAACAGTTAATTTTATTGCTTAAACAAGTTTCCAAATTTTCCCCTTTCTCCAAGTAAAAATAAGTGAATATTTGACATTAAAGGCGAATTATTTTGGTGCATTGAATTCATCTTCAGCGAAAGGGGATCCTCTTAAATGCATTGAATTCTCCTTAAGAGACTCAACAAAGCAACTGCAACTTTGCAACTCCTCCCAAGAACCCAGGCTGTTGGCAGAGATACAAAACAAACACATATACACACACAAACAAACAAGAAAAAAAGAACTTACCTCTAGTTGGGCTGTTTTAACACCTACCTATAGCTATATATGTCTGCTATATTTGATATATATATATATATATATATATATATTTTCTTATAGACCAATTGTTTTTGTACGTACATATTGAATCAATAAGTAAATTTTAAATTCTCTAAACGGATATTATCCAAATTCTTATGTCTAATCATATTACTTTGGCGACCCAAAGAATCACAACAGTTGATAGCTAAGCTCAAACAATTTCCATTTAGCCTACCCACTATAAGTTATATATATATCATATGCATAGCAAACCTTAATGTTATATTTTTAAAAAATTAAAAGATTAGATTGAATATTAGTTTATTGTGATTATTTTAAGTAGAAGAATTTAGCATTCATTAACTCTTATTTTTGTAAGATATGGCAGGCCTTAATTGTTTTCCACTTTTTTGGGTTCAAGTCGATCATCCAGAATTTTCTAGCGAAGTGTACACAAAATCGATGGAAGGAGAAATTGACAAAGAGAAGGTCTTGAAAATTTTTGCCTCCGATCTGATTGGTAAAAGCTATTATAATATTCACAACGTGGAGTGAAACTACATCAAAAACAAACTATTTTGTAGTGGTAGATTCTAGTAGCTAATAGCAAAACAAAAAACTCAAAGACCTAACTTCAATAATATATATATATATATATATCTATATATAAAAGCCTGTGATTCTTTTTCTATATATGAGTACTGAGTAAGAGCAGTGTTTTAACACATGACATCCTTGAGGAGCTTGTACCTGCGCGTAGAGGGGCGAGGAGAGGGAGTACCTGTAGGACTCTTTCCCTTCTCTGCGCTGATCTCTTCGAGATGATGATGATGATCATCATCATGTTGCTTGATTTTGTCGCCTGAATATTCTGATCGGTTTGTGCTCCCACTTTCGTTTGCTATGGAGGATTTCTTTGAGGACCCACCTCTTGATGAGCTTCTCCCTTCACTTTGGCACCAATCACATACTTCAATTGATCCAGATAACTCACTGTAGAAGTTACTACAGTACCTGCAGATAATCAAGAAAATGTTTTTGAGTATTTAGATCACAGAAATTCAGACAAGTAATGAATCCAGCTATATGGCATCCTCATATCTATATGGTCAAGTTGGACTTAGTATCAGAAATTTTTCTTTTACTTTTTTGGGTGAAATGGAAGTTCTAAAACGGGTAAAATTTTCATAATTGAACTAGTCACGATGAATTAAAACCCAAACTTACCTTTTTTCCTTAAAAGAAAAACTTTATCATGGTGGAGATGATGACTGCTGATACGTAGTATGATGATGGTGATGATGATGATGATGTCTAGGGGTTACTGGGATGGGGCTTGATGGAGATGCGTGTGATGATCTATAGTTGTGATATGATGCAAAAGATGCATGAATTTATGGGCAATTATCAAACATGATCATAGATGTCAACAACGATACATACATGAAGGTATATAATATATACACACAAACATAAATTCACGCATGTACGGATCATGGATGTATGAATATACATGGCATAATTAAGTCATGAATGTGATGATATAACAAAAAGAAGTTGTGGGGAGGGATTAAATTCATACGAATGTTGAAAGCGGTTGCGGCATTTGTTGCAGCGAAAGAGCTTGTCAGGGAAACCAACGTCACCGCACATGCAACACACAGTTTGAAGATCCACCATTTCGGAAAGCTGAAATGGGTAATTTGCAAAACCACAGGAGAGGTAGAATATGTGTATATATGAAGATGAAGAGAAAAACCAAGAAAAGAAGTTGAGATAACTACAAGAGAGAATTTATATAAAGAGAAAAAGATGAGTGAGTAAATGACTTTTGAGTCGGTGTACATATAAAACTCATACCTGTTTTTTTTTTTTTTTTTTTTTTTTTCAATATATATATATATAGGAAATGCATACATAGGTAGACCACAGGTTGCTTGCAGTCGTTTTCAGTTAGAGAGAGAGATATGAACCTTAAAATTTAGAAGGGGAAAAAGACAGTTTTGTCCTGGGGGCTGAGATTGCTTGATTTCATTTCTAACCGATTTTAATTAAAATCTCGTCCTTGTCTGTTTCCACACTGTGCCTCCTCATACGTAATATCCCCACCTTCATCAAAGGTGCGTGTTTCCCCCTTCCATTACTTAATTGATAAGTTAGAATTTCAAAATTTTTATTGAAACTCTTAAAAGAGGATTTTTGTACTTAAAAATATGTTTAATTTTTTTTTTTGAAAATATTAAAAGTTATAGAGCCTTTAGCAGGAAAAAAAAAAAAGTAAAATTAAAAACAAAACTGAAAATAGTCTAATCATTAATTTAAAGAGAAATTATTTTCACTTAAAGAATTCTTGTTTAAAAGAGTAACTAACTCTACCATTCTTGATTATTTTATTAAAAATTTTCAATTTAAATTATTAATTTTATGAAAAACTAGAATTTTACATCTAACACTTAGAAGATAAAAACCAAATATTTCTACTTTGTAGGAAGGGTAGTGATTGGATAAAAATAAGCAAACACCTAGAAATAACACATAAGACAAACACTGGGCATGCAATGAATTCTAACAACTCATATCCTAAAAAAAAAAAAAAAAAAACCAAGTTTAGAGGCTACAAGGTAAAAAACAATAAGCCAACTCTAAAGGTGATCAAAGAATCAATTAATGATCATATGGATTTTTACAAAAAATGAGAAAGAGATTTCATTAAAGGAAGACTTCTCAATTTTTTGTTGAAAAAATAAAAGAGTATTAATGAGAAAGTAACAATTAAAAAGGAAAGAGAGATCAGAGACTAAAGGAATGACTTGATGGCAAGAAGAAAAGCAAACCTTTCTCATAAATGATAGCTCGAGAACAAAAAAAGACATTGGTCCGTAAACAAGGCAAGATTTAATTAACAGATGAGGACAACTCATTATTATTGGGGATTTTAGATTCTAGTATACTATATGAATAGTATAATCAGAGAAGAAGCTAATAAGACTTGGGAAGCAAATAAAGGAGTTAGAGTTATATGCAATGAATTAAGAATATGACCTTATTAAGAGCTAGAGAGAATAAAGTTGAGGGACTAAGCACTTTTTATTTCTAAGATTAGTAAAATTTTATTTAAAATCAATGTAACAATTATGTGTTTAATATCTTATAATGATCTTGTCATGGAATGTTAAATGTCTAGGCATAAAGGAGAAGAGAGTAGTTGTGAAGTCAGTTATAAAGGAATCAAAACTAATATGTATTTTAATACTGTAAGTTAGAGGAGGTAGATTCCATGATAATGACCCAATATGGCAAAAAAATGATGTTTTTTCTCTTTCAAAGCATCAAATAGGTTTTAAGGGTTCAACTATCTTGGGTAATAAGATCTTTATTTGTCTAATAATCAATTGTAAGTGATCATAATTTTATGACCACAGCTGGATTCCTATATAGTAGTAACCTATAGATTGTCCATTGTAATTTCTATGCTTGAATAATATTGAATAGAGTCGAATTAGGAGAAGAATGGATCAAATTACATATTAAAACATTTTTTTTTGTCATTGGTATTTAGGGATAACTTCGATGTAATGTTGTATCTTAAAAAAAAGCAAACGAGTTGATTCAAGGCCTAATGCAACGTATGATTTACATGACTTCGTAGATGAATCATGGTTAATGCACTGGGTAAAAGTAGTTTGGAATTTCACATGGTGTAACAATAAGGAGAGCTCCAATTTTAGTTGGCTTGATAAATTTTAATTGATATGGATGGGGTAAAAAGATTATAAGAATGAAGGAAATTTTCCATCCCTAATATGACATTGGATTATGTGCATGTTCATTTTTTTAAGGAAAATTAGAGCCTAACGCCTTGTAACATATCCAATGCAATTTTAGGAACGAAGGAAATGGGCAAATATAGTTGAAGAAATATGGAGTACCTATTATTTAGAAGCTTAATAAGCTTTTCCTTAGTAAGAAGATTAAGAAACGTGAGAGTAATTGTCAAGATTTAACAAATAAAGAATGTTAATTGCATTAAAACCTAGATTGATAAACTATAATAAGAGGTTAATGATTACATGAGGTTTGAAGAGGGAATGGATAGGCTTTGTAGATGGTGTCTCATAAGGTAAAAAAGTGGGGCTTATGGTAAAGAGTAAAGATTAAGGAAATTATGCCTAGACTAAAGTTGAGATTAACGTGGTTAAAGGAGGGGAATAAGAATGGTAAATTTTTTGCGTATTGATTAGGGGCGAGGAAAGTCTAGGCATTCATAACTTTAACGGATCCCCCAATGTCTAATTTAATTGAGATAGATAGAAAGGTGAAGGAACACTTTTAGAACCACTTTATGAAAAAAGGGGTGGTAAAAATGGTGTTTTTGATTTAATCTTAAAATTTTTATTAAATGCAAAAAACAGTCATTTAAGGACCATTTGCAAGATTAATATTTAGGAATCAATTAATGAAAGTGATAGGAATAATAAGAAAACTCGTCAATTTACTTAGCAAGATGGGTCAATGAGCATTCTTCTTCAACTTTGGGAAAGCTTAGGACTCAATGGAGTTGAACTTTTTGATGCTCTTATTAGAAGAGATGAATTTCAATGGGAGATGGAGAAGAGAGTAGCTGTGAAATTAGTTCTAAAGGAGTTGAAACTAATATGTATATTAATGGTATAAATTAGACGAAGTAGATTCTATGGTAATGACCCAATTAGAAGACATAGCCACGCACATGCATCAACACAGTAGATGAGGCCTTGTACTCGTAGAATGGGGGATTTTTTCCATGGGACGAAAGAATCCTTGTCCCGCAAGGATTCCTACAAATTTGACTCCAAAGTTGATTTAATCTCTGGTCCAAGGGGGATTCCTAACCCAACCTAACAACAAGGGAGGTGACCCAATAATAGTTAAGTCCATGAGTTTGGGACACATGAGGTGACCCATGGGCTTGGGAGGTTACCTAGCATGAAGAGAGGCCCCAGGTTGGGCCAAGAGGAGCTTAAGCTCGATTCAAATAGCTTTGGGACCCGACGGTAAGCACATGCCATGCATGTGATCAACTTAGCTCACATGTGCAAGCTCGAACGTGTGGGAGGAGGATAACCTGCACATGCAACATTCTCCCACCCGTAAGGAAGATTCCTCACACACTTCTCCTTCTCTCAAGATTTATTCAAAGAGTCTTTTTTGGACTTGACTTAGTGGCAAGAAAAAGATAAGGATAAAAAGAAACTCGATGAAAAGTCATAGAGGAAAATAAAATCGTGAAGCGAGTTTGAAGGGAAAAAGACTCCCACCCATGTGGGAAAGTCCAAACCGAGGGAAGTCTTTTTCCCACATGCTTCACATGGTTTTTTCTTGTATTTTTTATTCTTTTTTCAAGTGGGATTCATTTTATGAAGAATTCTACATGACTTGAAAAGAAGAATCCAAAGCAAAGGAAAGGGAAAAGAATTTCTTCTTAAAGGGAGAATCAACCAAGGGGTGGATTTCCTTCCTAAACCGCCCATAAAATCAAGAGAAAGAGGAAAAGAATCCATGCCTTAATGGGAGATTGAATCTCATGGATTTTGGGAGATTACATGAGCAATTAATCATTTCCTAAATTGATCATAATCCTCCTTAATTCTATACTCAATCATCTCCATAATTAATTAAGATATTCTCTATTTAAAAAGGGAGATCGTTTCTATCATATTTTAGAAAACAATAATTTTAATTGTTGCAAGCTTCTTCTTATATTTTATATTTAATTTTCTGTATAATTTTTCTATTAAATTAGGAGATTATTTTCTTTATTGCTCACATGCCTTCACTATAAATAGGTCATCAATTCCTACTTGTCATAATTGAATTTTTAAAAATAATAAAATTACAAAATTTTAGTTTTAACTAGTAAGGTTTTCTTTAACCTTCTTGTTGAGTGGGGATTAGTGTTTACTTATCAAGGTAACTTGTAATATTTTCATCAATCTCTTTCTTGAATTAATTTTAACTTATTAAGATTTTCCATGTGGCTTTTCTAATTAATTTATTTATCTCTATTACCTTAGTTTTTACTCTTCTGTTGAGTGTGGCTCAAACAGGGAGAGTTTACTTAGGGTTTTGAGTTTCTAATTACTAATGTATATGCAGAGTTTTGGATTATGTTATTGATCTCGGGTTTTGCATTATAAAGGCAAAATCATCAAGAGAAAAGATAAAAATCACATGGTGAATTCGACCAAGAGTTCAAGACTCCTTGCCGAATTCTCCCACTCCAACCTCAAAGAATTTGAGTCTTCTTCAACTCAAACTCTTCAAGATAATTAATTAGTTAAGGAGAAGTCCAAACCATGAAGATGTTAAACATTCAAACTCGAGATGGACTCAAAAAATTGGCCAGGAGAGAAGAAGCACAATCCTAATTAGATTTGTTTCTTTAAGTTATTATTTTAATTCAGTTTTAGATAAAAATGATTTAAGTTTTTAATTAGGATTTTAATTTTTGAATTTCATTCAAATAAGTACGATGAAAATCTATAAATAGGCTACACCTCTTCAGTTATAAACATAACTTTTAGAATTCATAAAATTTCAAATTATTTGCTTTTAGCTTGTTGCTAATTTTGAGTGAGTACTCAATCAAATAAAGATTTCACAAATCGTCTTGTCGAACCAAACAATTGAATCTACTTATTAGGTAAGTTGTGGCATCTTTTTCATTCTAATTTTATTCTCAATTACCTTAGTTTGCATTCACAGGTTGAATGTACATTAAGTAAGAAGAATTTATTTAGGGTTTTAAGATTTTTGAATGCTAATGTTATATGCAGAATTTTTTATTACACTGTTAATCCTGAGTTTCACATCAAATTTTAATCAGATTAGGATAAAACCTGGTGATGAATGGAAAAATGCTTCTTAAAATAAATATGATTTATATGAATGGTTAGTTACGCCTTTTGAATTGTCTAATGCACTTAGCACTTTCATGAGGTTACTGAATCATGTTTTAAGATTATTTTTTGGTAAATTTGTTGTACTCTACTTTGATGATATACTAATTTCTAGTAAATCATTGGAAGAACATATTCAACATATCAGGTATGTCCTAGAGGTCCTTAGAAAGGAATAATTATATACCCATGCAAAGAAGTGTACTTTTTATTGTGAAAAGCTCATATTTTTAGGATTTGCAATTAGTGCACAAGGCATTGAGGTGGATGAGGATAAGGTAAAAGCAATCATAGAATGTTCTACCCCTAAATTAGCAAGCAAGGCAACAAGTTTTCAATGGTTGGGTAGTTTTTATCACAGGTTTGTTAAAGATTTCAATTCTATAGTAGCTCATTTAAATTAATTGGTTAAAAAGAATGTGAAGTTTACATGGACTAAAAAGTAAGAGCATATTTTTACTTTATTGAAATAAAAACTATATTCTGCACCTATTCTTGCATTGCCTGATTTTAACAAAACTTTTGATCTTCCATGTGATGCCTTATGTATAAGTATAAGAGAAGTTTTAATGCACAAAGAGTGCCCTATCGCCTATTTCAACAAAAAACTCAATGAAGCACCATTGAATTACTCAACTTATGATAAGGAGGTATGACAACACTACCTCTTGCAAAAGGAATTTGTGATCCACATTGATCATGAATTACTAAAGCATCTGAAGGGCCAAGGTAAATGCAACCATTGACATGGTAAATGGGTTGACCTCATTGAGTCATTCCCTTGTGTCATCAAGTATATGACTGATGCATTATCTCATAGGTATGCTTTAATTTTTATTCTTTGTCCTAAGTTGTTAGGATTAAGGCATATTAAAGAGATATACATTGATGATTTTGATTTTGCTTCTGTTTATAGTACATGTGAGTATTATGGATTTTTGAAATTTTATAAGCATGATAGTTTTCTTCTTAGGGATCATAGACTTTATGTGTCTTATTGTTCACTGAGGGAATTGCTAGTGCGAGAAGCACATAATGGAGGACTGATGGGCGACTTGGGGTAACAAAAACTCTATACATATTACATGAACACTTTTATTGACTTAACATATGAAAAGATGTTGAATGCATCTATAGTAAATGCATTGCATTTAGGCAAGGCAAATCTATGGTTTTACCTCATAGTTTGTAGACACATTTACCTATTCCTATAGCTTCTTTGATAGATATTTCCATGGATTTTGTGTTGGGATTGCTTAGAACAAGGAGAGATAGTGACAACATATTTGTCATTATGGATAAATTTAGTAAGATTATGTACTTTATTGCATGCCATAAAACTGATGACCTGAAAAATATCACGAATTTGTTCTTTAAGAATGTTGTGAGATTGCATGACATCCCTAAAATGATAGTGAGTTATAGGGATATAAAGTTCTTAGACCACGCTTGGAGTGCGTCACAATAATGCTTACAAGATCGATCTTCTAGGTAAGTGCGGAGTGTTCGCTACTTTTAATGTTTTTAATCTTTTTCTTTTTAATGTGGATGCAGATTTGAGGATGAACCCTTTCGAAAAATGAGGGATAATATGATCTCAAACATAAGGAGACATTTTATGGACACCTAAAAAGAGAATACTCGCGAGCAACCCAATTCCCACGAGATTACCCATGGGATACACACAAAAGGAGGCTTATACATACATAGAAGTAGACTACATAGATATCTGAGTCCACAAGGGAACAATGCGTAAGCGAATAATGTATATGCCGAAAGTAGCAGTGTGAAGGACAGTTCCCGTGGGAAGGAGAAATCCTACTCCCACTTGGATTCCTGTGGCTCTAACACAAAAAAAAAGTGATTTCGCTCGAATTTGTTTTCCCAATCTTTCTCAAGTTAAAGAACAATCCAAGATCATTCAAGAAAATGGGCTTAGAGAGTTAGAAAAATATATCTAAATGCCATTAGTACTAATCACAAGAAACTTTAACAAGTTTTCAATCATTTAGCCCAATAGTGGATAAGTGAAGAGCTCAACTTGGAGGCCCTAGAGCTCGCAAGAAAAGGCCCAAATTCCATTGACAACCCGTGGTCAAAGTGAATGGCTCGTTCCCAAAGTGAGGAGCTTTTCTTACTCATAACTTCTCCTCCTTTAACCAAGAGTCCTTTTAGGACTAGAAGATAGGACATAAAGAAGATAAAAGAAAGAAGAATCAAAGATGATCACACAGAAAGAGTCAAAGAGTAAGAAGACCCTACAGGTAAACAAACTTGAGAGGGAGAAGGTCTCTTACATGTGCAACGAGTCCAACCCGAGAGGGACACGATTTCCCTATTTTCCACATGTTTTTCTTGTTTTTTTTATGTTCTTTCTAAGTGGAATTCATCAAGAAAATTCCTACATGAATTAAAAAAAAGATGTACAAGAGAAAAGTAAATTCATCAAGAGAAGAAAAAGATAAAGGTTATACGGAGAAATCGACCAAGAATCCAAGACTCCTAGTCAAATTCTCCCACTTGAACCTTAAGGGAATTTTGTTCTTCTTCAACTCAAACTCTTCAAGAAAATTAATTAATGAAAGAAAGATAATTAAAAAAGAATCAAAATACTTCAACCCGATTTAGACTCAAAGATTCAACCAAAAAAGAGGAGATGCAAGTCCAACTTTAATTTTGTTTTGTTTATTATTATCTTAATTCAGTTTTAGATGAATATGAGTTTGTCACTAGAATAGATATGTATTTAGTTGTAATATTATGTTGCCTTATTTGTCAATATTATTGTTGCAAATAATTAGTTTAATTATAGGCATAGGTTTTACTAAATAGTGGACTTATTAAATTAAGCATAATCAGCCTAATTAGAGGCATGTATTCAGAAAATCTTTTTCATTTAATAGAAAAAATACTCCCAAAGAGGGGCATTCAGTGGAAACAACATAGTTTTCATGGTATTAGAGCCTAAAATTCAAATTAGGTTCATCTTGTTTGGAATTTAGCTTTTTTTATCTTTTGTGGTAGATGGGTTTGATCTTATACCAGAAGGCTAATCCTTCTTTTTAGGTTCTTTTTAGCGGTGTTTTTCTGCAGATTCTCTATGTGGGTAGTTCTGATTGTAGTGGCTCTTCCCTTTGTGGTAATATTCTTGGATTTACCTATCTCATCTAGTATGTTTACTGTCAATTCTTTAGACAACTTTGATGTGCGATTTACTAGTAAGAATTATTTTACTTAGGAGTTTTAATTTTAGCTATTTGTTACCGGTAAGGATTTTTGGGGTCATATTGATGGTAGTTCTCCAGCACCTACATATGCTAAAGAATTAGCTCAATGGATTGTAAAAGATGCATGTGTAATGACATGAATTTTAAGTTCTGTTGATCCTGTTAATGTGTTTAATTTAAGGCCCTATAAAACTGCTAAAATAATGTGAAAATATTTGAAGCAAGTCTATACTCAAAACAACATTGCACATTGTTACCAATTGGAGTATGAGATTGCTAATTACAATCAAGGAACTCTATCTATTTAAGAGTACTTTTCAGGTTTTCAAAATTTATGGGGAGAGCTTTCTAACAGAATTTATATAACAATACCAGCTATATCTCTCTCTATTATTTAGAAGGTTCATGAACAAAGCAAGAGGGATTAGTTTTTAATGAAGTTGCAACCTAAATTTGAGATCACTCGCTCTAATTTGATGAATCGAGTTCCTTCTCCTTCTTTGGATGATTATTTTTAGTGAATTACTTCGGGAAGAGTAGTATCTTCTCGCACAGGCTGCACTATAGTTAGTTCCTCTCAATGCAGTAACATATGCAGCTCAAAGGAGAAGACACAATAAGGATATGAAAAAATTTAATGTTACAGCTGCAAGGAGAATGGCCATATTGCTCTACAGTGCTCTAAGAAATTTTGTAACTATTGCAAGAAATTAGGTCACACTATTAAAGATTTTCCTACTCGACCTTAAAATCGAAAAACTACTGCTATTGCTTATATAGTCTGAAAAACACTATCCTTTACAGTAGCATAGAGTACTCTCACTCCTGATGTGGGGCGACAGATGATTATTTCAACCTTTTCTACCTTGGGGCTCCAAAGTAAGCAAATTTCTCCATCTATAACTTGTCTAGTTGACTCAGGTGCTTTTAATCATATGACTAGTTCTTATGATGTTCTTCACAATGTTCACTCATATAATGGTGCTATTGATATACAGATTGCTAATTGAAGTTATTTATCTATTCATGTTGTTGGGGATCTTAGTTTATCTTTTCGTGATTTTTTGTATCTCCACAGCTTTGCTTTATTCATATTTCAATTGGTTGATTAGTTGATAACAACTATGATGTTCAGTTTTTTCAGGATGGTTTTCTTGTGCAAGATTAGTGTTCGGGAAGATACTCACGAAGGGGCCTAAAGTTAAGAGATTATTTCCTTTAAAATTTTCTATTTCTAGTTATTTATCTTTAGCTTTTTGATAGTTAATAATAAGAATACAAATGTGGCACAAACATTTAGGTCATCCAAACTCTATTATTTTGTCTCATCTACTAAACTCTAGTTTGTTTGGAAATAAAATTCATATTTCTCCTCATTTTTCTATTGACTGCTCTACATTTAAAATGGGTAAGAGTAAAACTCTTCCTTTTCCATCTCATGGTAGTCATGCAAAATAATACTTTGATATTATTCATAGTGATGTGTGGGGCATTACACCTCTTATTTCACATGCTCAATACAAGTATTTTATGACATTTATTGATGATTATAGTCGACATAGTTGGGTCTACTTCTTGCTCTCCAAATATGAGGTCTTTTATGTCTTTAAATCCTTTATAGCTTATGTTGAAACACAATTCTCTACCGGTATTAAAGTTTTGAGATCAGACTCAGGTAGCAAATACATGTCCAATGAATTCCATGCCTTATTACAGGAGAAAAGCATTATTTCTCAATGCTCTTGTTCTTATAATCCCCAACAAAATAGAGTGGTAGAGCAAAAAAATCGTCATCTTTTAGGGATGGTCTGTACCTTATTAATTGAATCTTTAATTCCTTATAAGTTTTGGGTTGAAGGTTTATTTACTGCAGTTCATTTAATTAATCGATTACCTTCACAAGTCTTAAATTTTGATTCCCTATATTATCATCTTTGTAATCAGTATCCTAGCTACCTTGAGTTGCACACATTTGGATGTGTTTTTTTAGTTCATTCACCTTCACATAAACTTCATAAGCTTTCTACACAATCCGTTAAATGTTCATTCATGAGTTATAGTGTTTCACATAAAAGGTTATATGTGTTATGATCATTCCTCTAATAAAATTCATATATCTCGTCATGTTTTTTTTAGCATTAATATTTCTTTCTTACACATACTACCTGTAATCAGTATTCTTCCTTACTTTGATGATCTATCTTATATACCTGAACTGTTGGAACCTAGATTTGTGTATTCTTGAGATCACTCAACTTTACATCTTCTAAATATTGACCCATCATCTAAGCCTGTTCAACCGAATATTATAGAATCTGACGTGACATCTATAGTTGCTTCAGATTCTAATCCTCCTGCGCCAAGTCTTAGGCATTTTACTAGAGTTTCTCATCCTCTTAATCTATATGGCTATTTTCCTGAATGATATGACTTCTCTCATATTTATCTTCATGCTACTTTGTCTTCTATTTTTGTTCCCAATTGCTATTCAGAGGCTATGAAATATGATTGATGGCAGAAGACAATGGATAAGGAACTTAAAGCTCTTAAGATGCTTGGGACATGGTTTCTTGTCCTTCTAATGTCCAAGCAATTGGTTACAAGTGGTCTACTCTATAAACTTCACTCTGATGGCACTCTAGACTACTATAACGCAAGATTGGTTGTTCTTGGTAATAAGCAGGAATATAGGGTAAATTATGAGGGAACATTTGCTCTAGTGGCTAAGATGACCACACTACGTACAATACTTTCTATTGTTGTCTCTTGAGGTTGGTCACTTTATCAGATGGATGTCAAAAATGCCTTTTTTCATAGAGAGCTTGAAATGAACTATCATTCAATTCATGAACCTGTAGACAACCAAGTTATCTCCCTTCTACATGTTTCCACTAATTTACAAATTGTTGACGTGTTTGCTAAAGCCTTGACTCATCAACGATATTCCTTTATTATAGGCAAATTGATTCTTCTTGATCGACCAACATCAATTTAAGGGAAGATGTCACTAGAATGGATATGTAATTAATTATAATATTTTGTTACTATTTGTCAATATTATTGTTTTAAATAATTAACGTAATTATAGGCATAGATTTTATTAAATAGTGGGCTTATTAAATTAAGCATAATCAGCTTAATAGAGGAATGTATTCAGAAAATCTTTTTCTATTTAATAGAGAAAATAGTCCCAAAAAGGGCCATTCACTGTAAACACATAATTGTCAGAGTTAAGCATTTATAGGATTTTAATTTTCAAGTTCTACTCAAATTTGAACGATGAAAGTCTACAAATAGGCTGCACTTTTTCAATTATAATAATAACTTTTAGAATTAATAAAATTTCATATTACTTACTTTTAGCTTATGCTAATTGTGATCGAATGTTCAATCAAGTGAGGTTTCTTCAACTGTCTTGTTGAGCCAAGAAATTGAATCAACTTAACAGGTAAGCCCGTGGCATCTTTTTTATTTCAATTTTATTCTCAATTTTCTTAGTTTGAATTCACAAGTTGAATGTAAGTTAAGTAGGGATGATTTATTTAGAGATTTAAGATTTCTGAATGCTAATGTCATATGTAGAGTTTTTGATTGCACTGTTGATTTTAGGTTCTGCATTAGTAAGAAAAATATTTAGAGTCATCATAATTAAATTTGATATTTTAAAAGATTAAAGCATTAAATTATTTGGATAGAGGATGTCTTACCACATTTAATTCATCCACAATTCCTTTAATCTCCTTCTAGTATTCTGCATGCAAACATGTGTAAGATTATCATGATCAAGAAAATTTGGTGGTCGTACTATGGAAACATCTTTAGAGAGATGATCTTGTAAAAAGACATTGTTGACATCAAGTTGTCGAAAAGATCACCCATGAGTAACAAAAAGATTTAGGACCAAGAAAATAGCGGTAGGTTTGATAACCAGACTAAATTTATCATGATAATCAACACCAGTACCCTGATGGAACCCTTTAGCAACTAGTTGAGCTTTGTACATGTTAATCAAGCCATTAGGTAAATGTTTAATTCCAAAAATCCATTAACAGCAAATAAGATTTTATGTTGAATCATGTAGGAAAAGTTACCATATTCCATTCCACATAAGAACATCATAATCTTAAGACATAATCTGATTCCATTTAGGATCTTTGAATGCTTGGGTCAATGTGTGGGGCTCAAGTTAATGGTTTGAGATAGTGGTGGCAGTAAGATCAAGTTTTTGGATCTCTTTATGAATTTTCTTTTTAGCACAAGTGGTCATGGTGTGTGACATGATATCAAACATGCTTGAAATTTATCCAAAAGGTGAAACCCACAAAGACCAATGTATTCATGGACATAAAGCCAAGTCGTAAGAAGCTAGTTGTGCCCACGTGCCCATTTACCCAGCATGTCGCGTGTAACCTTACATGGCAGCATATGATGTGCTTATGCAGCCCAAAATCTAAAAGAAGTCATGACCAAAAAAGCAAGCTCAAATTCGAGAAGTGAAGCCTAACCCATCTAGGCATGACGATCTGGTCCATAGAAGCTTAGACCATTTTAGAGAGTTTATTGACAATCTCAAGCAAAGCTGACCTAATGGGCCTCTATTTCGATTAGTCCAATAAATGGAAGAGGAAGAAAAGTGAGCTTTTAGGGCAATCTGAGAAGCCAAAGAAGAAGGCCCAAGCACATTGATTTTTTGCCTTAATGGGTCTCGACCCAAAAGCAGTGCGTAGGTAGGAGGCCTTGCGCGATGGATTGGGTCTGCAAATGCGCGAGAAGTCCAGCCTGTGTTAAAGAAGAGTTCTACGCGTGCGTTTGCGAGACAAGCTGTCTAAAAGTTTGTGCAGGGTACGCGTGCACGTGAGGCAAACGTGTTAGACTACACGTGACACACGCAGGAGACCCATGAGTGGGGAGTGTGTGCACAAACTAGTCTGCATGCGTGACCCACCCCAGTTGTGGGAATTTCACTCGCGCAATTGAGGTGTGCAGGAACACCTTCCCTCATGGGTTTAAGCATGTGGGGTTTTGGCAATTTTCAACAAGGACTCTTTTTTTTTTTCTTTTTTTGACATTTGACTTTTTTGGATAATTTCTACAAGGAGTCTGCAACAACTTTACCTCAAAATTCAGCACATGAAAAATGAGGAATTTATCTACTAAATCATTTTAATATTTATGTATTTTAATTTTATGTTTTATGTTTAGGATTAAATATTTATTATTTTAAATCTTAGGATTAGACTAAGCTATTATTTAATAATTATTTTAAGTGTATTTTAGTCCTAGGATTATGATAAATTATTATATAGCTAGAATTTGGATTAAATTTAAATGTTTGTATTATAGGAGAATTAATCAAGTGAAATCTTATATAAAGTCATCATCTTAGGTAGTAAAACATACGAATTTGAAGATCAATAAAAAAAGCTTTTAAATTAGCTCTGCTAATGTTTCAAGTTCTTTAGGCATCTTCGAGGTAGGAGCTTTAAACTACTTCTTTGAGCAAGAGAATCAGGGATTGACTTATTGGGTAAGTCGTGGTGTGCTTCTCTATTCTTGTTTAATTTTTTCAGTTACCTTAATAAGCCTTCAATACATTGATTGTAATTCCAGTAAGGAGGGTTTTAATTTAGGTAATTAAGTTTTGCACGTTGAATATAATGTCATGATTGAGGTTTTTTCAATCTGTGGAGTAAACGTTCTCCACCACACGTCAGATGGGTGTTGGTGGGTGGTTTTGAAGGAAGGATCTTAAAAGAGAGGTAAGGAATTAAAGGGTGGATTATGTGGGTTATTGTTGGTGTCGGTGGAATGTTCTTGTCTATTATATGGTAACGTTTGGTCTGCCGAAGTTTGGCTAAGAGGAAGTTGGGGTTCAAGTATGGGACGTGGAGTTTTGGAAGGTATGTTGTTGATAGATGATGTGGAATGCTCGAGCAGAGATTTGCTATGAGATGGATATGAGCCCAAGAGGTGAAGCTGTGGAGGCCATGTTGAGTGGTGTAACCTTAGTAGGAAGAAATGACACTGAATGAAATCAAATTAGGACTATTTCTAGGCTTGGTCAACTAAGATAATTTTAAATGGATTTGAATAGAAAGATAGATTTCACAAATTTGACATGATGAGATGCGTAGATTTTAAAAGTGGAAGGATCAAGACAAAATTAGGCACTTTGGGTGAGAGAATACCCAACAAACACACTGTGGAGGGATCGAGACTCAAGTTTGTGACTAGAATAGGGATAAAGCCATAAATAACATACACAACCAAAGATATAGAAATTTGTGTAGTTTGGTGGAGAGAGAAAAAGGGATTCATAAGGAGAATAAATGAAAAGTGTGGGTGGAGGCATGTGATTAATGAGATATATTGCAATTGTAAAGGCATAATTCTAGTATGTCAGTAGAAGTGAGGAATGAGTGAGGAGAGACATACTGGTTTTAATAATATGTCGTTGGCGTTCAGAGAGACCATTGTGTTCAAGTATATATGGGGGAGAGGTGAGATGAGAAATTTCATAGAGGGATAAAAATTCATCTAATGTTTGATATTCCCCATCATGGTCGGAGTAAAGAGTCACAATCGAGTGTTCGAAGTAATTTTCTACTAGTGCTCTGAAACAAGGAAAAACGTAACAAATATAAGATTTCTTTTTTAATGGGTAACACCATAAATACGTGTAAAGTGATTAAAAGAAATAATATAATACTTGAAATCATTAATATAGTAAATGGCTGAGGTCCAAACATTAGAAAATATGATTTGTAAGTGGTGAGATGAAACAAGTATAGATGTATAAAAAGGAAACTTGTGACTTTTATTGCTTAAACACGTACTACAATAAGTATTTTGTGAACGTAGAATAAGGTAAAGAAAATGTTAACATAATATGATGAAGAATAGGTGAGGATGGATGACTTAATCTAGAGTGCCACTATAAGGAAGTGGTCTTGATGCTATAAAAGACAACGAGCAAATAAGACAAGTTTGGAGAGGAGGTTGGTCACTCATAAACGCCATCTTTAGTGTTTTTTGTCAAAACGATTACCCCCGTGCTCACGTTCTTCACGTAACAAGTAATGGATAAAATATCTATAGAAACATGATTAGTACTATAAATTTGATAGATAAAAATAAGGTTCTTCTTCATGTTAGGCACGTAAAGGTATTGTATAAATTAAAAATACGAGTAGGGGTAGAAAGAGTCATGGAACCATTGTGGATAATATAAAAACCCGAGCCATCACCAATGATAGCATCATCAGATCTCGCAAGGAGTGTAAAGTGAAAGATTATTCAAGTCTATGGTGACATGGTGGAACACCCCACTATCAAGTAGCCATGTGGTGGTGTCGGTGATCTCAAGGGATGTAAAATGTACACACAATTGCCATTGAGAAGTAAGACATGGAGCTTGTGGCGTGCCATCAATGGAGTTTATGATGAGTAGGCATTAACAAGTCGTCAAAGAGAGCATCATTTAATAGTCTCCTTGAACACCTCATCATTGGTGATATCCCAATACCCAAGATATGGACATGGTTGAATGATAATGTGCAAAAACAACATCTTCATCATCCGCTTTTGAGTGCTTAATTGAATTATTTAGTATATAATTTAAGTTATTTTATCCATTTTGACACAGGATAGGAGACAGAGCCCAAAATCTAGAAGAACAACATAAAAGGAGTAAGAATTGCATAACAATTATCTATCATAGTGTAAGCCTTTGGCAAGACTTAAACCCTGCAATGGTAGCAAACTTTGGCACACACACTCGACCCTTGGGCAAGGTTAAGGCATCAACAGGATCACAAATCTTGGATACGCCTAAGTAAGCCTTGGCCAAGGCTTATGTCTCAACAAAAGGGATAAGAGTATCCAACCCTTGGGTAAGGCAGCGAGAGGGAGACAAGATTACACTCGACCAAGCCTTGACCAAGGCTAAGGTAACATATAAGTTTACAGACCCCGTGCGTAACCGAAATAAGCTTTGCTTAGGGCATGTCTCGCGCACAGCTGTTAATTTAAAGAAAATGTGTTCTTTTTGAATTTAAAGAAATATTTTATTCCAGCTGCGATCTAAGGACCGAAAATCAAGAAAAGATTATTTTAGAAAGTTGAGGATAAATTGAAGTCTTTAGGAAAGATCCCAATCAAAGAAAGAAGAAACCCTCCTAGGGTTATAAAAATTAGGACTGCCAAGTAGAGGGGACATCTCTCCTCCTCCCAATACAGTTCACAGCAACATTTATCACTTTCGCATTTTCCCTTCATTTTTTTTCTTCTTTTTATTCTCAAGAAACTCGTTTTGTATTAAGAGTCTGTCATGAGTGGCTATTTTGCTTTCTTTTTCTAGTTGACAGATTTAACAAACTTTAGTGATGTATTCTAACATCGAATTGAGTTAATCTAAGTTTTATTTGAATCTTGGTATTTACTTACTTTCTGCACCTATATATATTTGTTGTCTTTGATCAGTTTGAATAAGGTCTGTTAATCAGGCAGAGAAGTAGCAGGGAGCCAGTCGTACTACTAAAATCCGTAATTGTTTGAGTGGTTCTGGCACCTAGTGGCAATTAGTGTTGCACTAAAGGAGGTAAGTAATCTAGTTGATCGATTTATACGGATGAATTCAGCAACTTGAATCAGGTTATTCTAGCTCTTAAGGCCATTGGTAGATTAAGTATTGCAGGTGTTCCCAGTACTATTTGTTCAATGAAGAGCCAGCTAACAAACATTTCTTAGTTGATTTAGAAATAAGGTAGGATTTATTGGTAGAACATTTTCGACAACTATAACTGGTTTATTGTATTTTTAAATGAAACTGATCTTTACATCTATGATCAACTACATAACTGGAGCTTAGCTATTTCATTAAATAGGAATCTTTTTTTATAATTAATCTATTTTTTAACTTGCAGATATAAGTTTTGTTGATTATTCTCTTCTATTTTTATTATATATTTTTGCATAATTCATATTGATATTGGATCTTATAAAAACAAACCCCATTATTGCTTTTCATTCATTGGTCAAGAAAGAAAGTCAAACTCCAATTCCCTGTAGATTCGACCTTATTCACCATAACTACAATATTAAATTTGTTATTAGAATAGGAACTTATTTTTGGTAGATTTGACACCCATCAGTGGAGGACAATCATTACGAGGAGATTCGATTGTTGTTTGTGATTACGAAAGGCAGTTGCAAAAGGGCACTAAGGAGGAGATGGTTGCCAAGATTGAATGTTGTGTCGATTGATAGGATTGGTATTGGGGAAAAAATGATGGTGGTGCGTGTGATTGTTGGAGAAATGCCTCATTGTTAATGAGTTTTTCATGAATTTTATCAAAGGAGATAAGTGTTTCACGAGCATTAACTACATCAACAATTTTTCATTTATTTATCTCTAAGGCCATCAAGAATCTTATCAATGAGATCTTCTTCATCAGCAGGTTTTCCAAGAAGAGCAAGTTCATGAACTCGATTCTTGATAAATTGCATATATTCTTAGATTATTTTAAAACCCTTTAGACAATTTTTATTGGCCTTTGAGCTGTTTGATGTGACCACAAGATGGTTTGGCATAAGTATTAGCCAAAGTGGTCCACACCTCTTGAGAGGTGGTATTGCAGCCAAGAAAAGGTTGGATGGGTAGAGAGACTGCACCATGGAGTGCACTAAAGAGAAAACAATCCTTGCACTTCCATGCTGTGTAGATCAGACTTGGAGCCATTTTACCATCAATAGTTATAGTTGGTATTACACTGGGATGAAAACCGTTGAGAAAGCCATAGAGATCATATCCTTCTAATAGACTTTAAATATAGATACTATATATGATGTAGTTGGTGGTGGTCAATTTTTTATAATATTTGTAATGTTGATGGTAACAAGAGAATTATTTGGGTCTTAGATATTTTGAGTGATGGTATGAGTAATGAAAGATGTAGAGATGTCTTCCAAAGCTATTATAGTTGAAAAAGAGTGTGGAGAACTGGGAGAGAAAAAAAAAAAAGAAAAAAGAAAAAATAGATCAAGAGTGTGGTGGCATATATACACGTACAAAGAAAAAATACTATATCTAATACTATATGAAATTGAAAATAATGATGATTTTAACGGTCAATCAAATATTTTAATTTTAGCAATCACTTAATTTTTGAGATTTATTATCAATAACCTAATTTGTAAAATTTACTATTAATTAAATTATCTACAACAATATAGAAATACACAATTAATTGACGTACCAATTACTAACTTACATAATAATTGATAAATTAGTATTCATTCTAAAGTTCACAATCATCCATATGCATATTCATTCATTCATCGGATGAATAAACCTATCCAAGAACCTATAAATTTAATTTGGATTAAATTAACAGCAATCAATTTCTTGATATGATATGAATATTATAATCCATACCTAATTTCCTCCAATAATGTTTTCCAAGAATAATCCCTCCAAGTTGTCATGAGAAATCAGAACCTTGAGTTTTACCCCTTCTGAGTTCGTTTTCCCGTTTTATTACAATCTCCAAACTCCCAATTAAAATATTAGTTGCTTGTTACTACAAAAACCAAGAAACAAGAAATCTGAAATTTATTCGAATTAGAAATAAAATTTTCTTTTCATTCGAAAATTTATTAGAAAATTATTCTAGGAATTTCAAAAATAGTAATTATGTATTTTTTAGGAATCTAAAAACCATGAAGAAAGTGAGAAAAATCAATATTTGCTCCCTCATGAAGCCTTTTTCTGTCAGTTTGGGGTGGCGCCCAGGGTACTGTGTGTTAATAAAACTCGTCCTTTGTCTTCTCATGTGTTCTTCTTGGCTCATATTTTTCAAGATCTATTACATTAAAATAAATAATTTAGACTAAATATTTTGAAGTATGCATCATGTATCTATCTGTATGAAACTTATTTTTTTTTTTAAAAAAAAAAGAGAACAAAATAAAATACCTTTAATTGTTATTTGATCCAATTAAATGTTATGCTCTTACATAATGATTTTCTTAACCTAAACCACCGATCATATAGAACTCAAAACTCAAATAATTAGCAAATTAAATGTCTACAAGGTCCAAAATTGCATCAGTTTAAAATTATCTAACTAATATTCTCAAACTTAAATACCACTAATTTGGAGAGTAATAATTATATGTATTTCCAATGTGAGGGATCACAATGAAGGTCTTTAGTATAATTGGAAAAAAAAACTATACCTAAGATTTCTTATAAGATTTTAAATCATAAAAAAACTAATTTATTTCTTATAAAATCTTAATTCAGTTCGATTAAAATTTTTAAATTTTGTTTAAAGGTCACAAACTATAATGTCATTAAAAATATATAATTAGTCACTTTGTAGACGCATTATTGACTAGCAGTGAACAATTTATAATGTTTGATTCAGCGATACCAATCACTTAATTGAGTTTAATTCATGCGAGCCATGACTTAATAAAATGAAAATAAATTTTATGATGATTAAATTCTTTTAGTTGGGACAGCACACTTGAGCAAAAAGCTAACCTAATTTTTTAGAAAAAAAAAAAAAAAAAAAAAAAAAAAAAAAAAAAACTATCCAATCCTAAAAATATTCGCCTACTTTTGTTGATGCAAATTGGTTCTAAAGAGAATGCTCAATTCTTTATCATGAACATCCAAAGTATACAAATTCACATGATAGGTGATTTATTATTTAAAACATTTCGAACATTTTTTGCCGCTACTAGCAATAAAAAAAGTGTTTTTAAGTGCCAAAATACAATAAGTTGCTACAAACTTCTTAGAATATGAAGAAACATCTGTTTTTTCCACTGCTAGAGTTTCTGCATTTGTAAATAAGGAAAATCTTAAAGCCAACTTCTAGATCTTTGTATAAAAGCTTGAGGCAAAATATTTTCTTCTTATAGAGAAGAAAGATACAATAAGCCAATTAATAATAAAACTAGTTTATGTTCTTTCAAGTCTTTTGACAGATTTTAAGATCATGTTTGGATTCTGAATTAAACTTTTCCTTGTGAAAAATAAAAACATTTATTGAGATTAAGAAGAAAATACAAGCACTCCTAGGAGAGTGTAAACAGAAATTAAATTAATTAACTTTGTAACTTTTTAATCTATAAATTCTAGTGATTTTTTTTTTTTAATACATAAGAGAATTAAATTAAAAGAGTCCAATTACCTTGTTGGATTAGGAGCAAATTACTAAATGGTTTAGTTTAATTAACCACCGACCAATTTAAGTTAGTTCCAATATTATTCAATGTACTACGGCAGGATTATCCAATGTCCTGCACATTTATAGCATCCATCAATCGGCTAACAATGTGTACTAGTCTTTACAGATTGATGATATGTCATCTTATGAACTTATAAGCTATGAATATTTTAAAATTATGCTAATAAATTGTTACGTTGCCAATTTTTTAGATCAACATAACCATAAATTTATATCACGTAATACTTGATACAATTACATATTTGAAAAAGATTGCATTGAGCAGTGTTCATCACAGAATAGAGGATCATTAATGTGTTTGAATTATATTCAGTACCATTCTTGGTTGCATCTTCAATCCATAACCACAAAAGAGATAACAAGTCTAATTGTTGTGATCCCATGAAAACAAAGTGGCTCTAATGATAAAAAAAAAAAAAAAAAAAAAAAAAAAAAAAAAAAAAAGACCTGCAGCTCTGGCTGACTGAGTATGATAAAAAAAGAATTATTATCAATAAAAATCTAGTAGAAAGTTTTTCTTGAACATCCTGCATCCAAGACTCGAGCAGAACCATCAACTACCACCCACACTAGACCATCTCATTCCAAAATAGTAACGACAATAATAGATATGTTTGCATGAGGGAGTAACAAGGACATGAAGATTGTCAATCATAAGTATCAAAGACAAACACAATAGCAAAAACAGGAAACTATACTATGTTTCTTTTGTTTTCAAACTATATCGCATTGTGAAGAAAGAAAAGGCCATACTAATCTAATTTAGTTCTTAGTATTGAAAAGAAACTGAAACATACTAGTTGGTCATAATCAACTTCAGGGTTACACCTATCGACAATGTTAATAAACAAAAGAGAAAGAAGACGAGATAGCAGTGAAGCAAAAGTGCCAAGTTTCCTGCCCAAAGATTTAACACCAAGAAACCAAGAAAGTTCCTCTTTTTTCTTGCTGAAGACCTCCTTAAACTTCGTTTCTTCCGACAAAAAAGAAACCCATTTCTTCTCCTAGGCACCCGGAAGAAGAAACCCAGATAAAACCCCTATTGCGTCTCTCTCTCTTGCTTCCCTTTCAGCTTCGTTTCCTAAAATGGACCATCGAAATTCCCAAAAGCTCCCCCATATTCTGATATTTCCTCACCCTACTTTCCTCTTTTTGCAAATTTGAACACCATTTCTCTCCCACATATTATTATACTATCCAGCCATAACTCTACAAAATAAAAAAAAATAAAAAAACAATCTTCTCCCTACTGATTGACTCCGAGGCCCACGTTTATAAATTTTTTTTCAGCATGAAAAAATCACTCATACTCTGATTGTCATTCTTGAACCTGTAACTTGTCTCAATTTGAATCTCCCCTCCTACTCGCTTGTCTTCTTCTCTTTCTAGCGTGGATTTGCTCGCTCCTTGGTCAACTCCCTTTTGCAGCTTTTTCCCACGCGCAGGCTCATGCTTCTCCTTTTTCTTTTGCAAAATATTCCTTTTAGTACCAAAAAGTATAGGTTATATTTTATTTTAGTGCCAATGTTTTTTTCTATTTAAGTTATTTATCTAGAACTTTCACATTATGTTAAAAGCGTAACACTATTTAAAAATTAAATCTGACTTATAATTTATTTGGAGAGAGAAAAGTTATTTTTAATTTTTTGTTGTTCATAATTTTTTAATTAACATCAAAATTTAAAATATTAAATTGACATTAAGTTTTTTTTTTTTTAATAATTTTTAACTATATTTTTGGTGATTCATACTTTTTTTTTTTAAAAAAAAAAAAAAACAACAACTCTTAAATTAACTCTAAATTTTGAATTCAAGTTTTGATAATGTTACATTCCTGAAATAATTTTAAAATTTGAAAACTAATTTCTAATAAATAATACATAATTAAAGTATAATATTAACTCTATGTTGACATTTCCTTTAGGTAGTAGAAGAAGAAGAACTTGAGAAATATCAACAGTTTTTAAGTGCAAAAGAGGCCTTTGTTATAATGAGTATTATAAGATAGGCTCCCTTTCCTTTCCTACTTGATTTTGGATCGTTGACGGCAAGAGTTGATGTTGATAGTAAGGTATTGAATACGCACAACCTGTTAAAAGCAAATCCAAATTAAGTTAACATAACTTTTCTAACTTAAGAGGCCTTAGTGTTTCATTAAATCCAATTAACTAAATTTACTCAACAAAATTCGGGATTATATTCTCATCTCGGGTCTTTTACAATATTTTAATATTATTTATGTAAATTAAAGCAATCATAAAATTAATTCTCAAAATCCAATTAATACTTTCAACCCAATCAATTTATAAATTAATACCGGTACAAATAAATAAATAATCATAAACATAAAATTTATGTGAAAAATCTTTTGGTACAGAGAGAATAATTATGAGATATAAATTTCGAGTAAAATCTTCAATAATAGAAATCGAATACACAATATTTACTAAGAAATACATAAATACTTCTTTAATCAAACTCATTTTCTCTCTAGTGATTACACCAAGAAATTAGAAAATAATTATTTCAAATTGATTCAAAATAGTAAAAGGAAAAATTACCAAACTTTGTCAATAATTTTTCCTATCTCGATTTTTGTCTATGAAACAAAAAACAAGCACTTCTTTTTCTGCTTTTCTCGATTCCCGTGCAACTTTAAGGAGAAGAATAAATTACAAAAAAATTGCTTGCTTTTTCTGCTGGTCAGCTCTTTCTCCCCTTCTTAGTTCGCATGCTTGAGAATAAGAGAGAACCCAAATATGATGATATTTTCCTTTTTTTTTTTTATTCTTGTGCAAAATAAAATTAAAAACTGCAAGCCCCAACTCTTTCTATGTTGGTGCCTATGCACGTGTAAAATTAACTGTCAGCCAAATTTCTTTTTTTAATTTTATTTTATTAGCCCACATTAGCTGGATAACCAACAATCTACCCTTCAGTCCATTGGAAGACGTCCACACATCTATTTCTCAATTATAACTCAGTCGTACCATCTTGGTACAACACTGATGTTTATCACGAGTCACCACTTTTATCAGCAAATCAACTGGATTTTTATCAGTGTGAATATTTTTCAATAACATTTCTTGATTATTCATTACTTCATGAATCCAATAGTATCTAACATCAATATACTTAGTTTGACAACGATATGTGACATTCTTATTAAAGTTTAGAGCACTTTCACTATCACTATTTATCACATGCTCATCTTGCTTCAAATCCAATTTTTCGAGAAATCTTTTTATTTAAGGCATTTTTTTATCTGTTTTAGTTATAGTTATATACTTTATCTCAGTTGTTAATAGAGCAACACTTTTGCAATTTATACTGCCATGATACAACTCTCTTTGTAAAAGTAAACACATACTCTAAAGTAGACTTCCTGCTATCAAGGTCACCTGTTATATCCGCATCTGTTTATTTTTATAAAATTAGTTTTTAGCCTCCAAAATCTAAGCATATCTTAGAAGTACCTCTCAAATATCTTAGAATCTATTTTACTACTTCCCAATGATCCTTTCCAAGATTATAAAGCATCATGCTGACCAAACCAACAACATGAGTAATATTTGGTCGTGTGAAATCATAACATATATCAAATTCCCAACTACAGATGAGTAAGGAAAAACTGTTATTTCTTCTTTTTTCTTTTGAGTAAAAGGACATGATTTCTTACTAAGTGTGAAGTGATTAGAAAATCTCTCATATTAAAATAGGTAAACAACTCTTTTTTCAAATCATTAGTCTCTTTAATGTTTTGCCCTACTATTAGCTTAACATCCACATAAAGTAAAAGAATGACAAACTTACCATATGAGAATATTCTCAAGTACACACAATGATTTACACATGTCTTAGAGTAACCATGACTCACTATGAAAGAATCAAACTTCTTGTACATTGTCTCAGAGTCTATTTCAACCTATATAAACTCTTTTTTAACCTACAAAACATGTGTTTTTTTTCCTTTTTTTTCAAATCCCTTTGTTTGATCCACGTAGATTTCTTCCTCCAAATCACCATGAAAGAATGCAATTTTCATATTTAACTACTCAAGCTCAAGATCTAAACCAACAGTCAAACCAATAATTACCTTAATGGAGCTCATCTTCACAATGGGAGAAAATATGTCATCAAAATTAATCCCTTTCTTCTGATTGAAATCCTTAACTACCAAACTAGCCTTATATTTCACTAGCTTCTCACCATGCATCTTAAGCTTGTATACCCACTTATTTTTCAAAACTTTTCTATCTTTTGGAAGTTCAAATCACTCATAGGTATTTTTCTTCTCCAAAGTTTTCATCTTCTCTTGTATTACTTTTAACCACTGAGCTTTCTATTTATGATTCTAAATTTTTTGGAGGCTTTCTTGCTCCCCCTCTTCAGTAACTATAACATACTCAGAATTGAGATATCTAGTAAAATAATCATTTATATTTTAGTTGATCTTCTAAGTTAGAGTTCTTCTATAATTTAAAGTGCAAGGGGCTACTCCCCCTACCTAACATCATCTGGTGTTGACATATCATCAATCACTTGTTTATCATGTAACTCTCCTTCATTTGTGGCATCTCTACTTGATGGAAAAACTAGTGCAATAAGAGAAATATTTTCACTTGTAATCTTTTCTAATGTCTTAAAGTCTAACAAAGTCTTCTATTCATCAAATATTATATCTCTGGACTGATGAATTTTTTTTTCACTAGATCCCATAACTTGTATCTAAACTTTACATCTCCATAATCCAGAAAAATACACGAAATAATCTTGTCATCATTCTTCTATCTCTATTTCTTAGGCACATGCATAAATGTCTTACACCCAAGTACTTTTAAATGAGAATAAGTGACATGCTTCCTAGATTATATTCTCTGAGGAATATCAAAATCTAAAGGAGCTGATAAAGATCTATTCATTAAGTAGCAGGTAATGTAGAGTGTTTCATCCTAAAATGACTTTATTAGATTAGCCATTTTTGACATGCATTTGGCCTTCTCTAAAAGGTTTTGTTTGTTCTTTCAGCCACATCATTATGTTGAGAAATACTAAGAATAGTATTTTCATGTCTGATTCCATATTATAGACTGTAATTCTTTAACTCTTTTAAAGTGTATTCACCTCCATTGTCAGTGTGAAGACACTTCAAAAATGTTCATTTCTCTCTTTCTACCATGATATAGAATTACTTAAAGTATTGAAGAACTTGGTCTTTTGTTTTCAACACAAACACCTAAACCTTTCGTAAAGCATCATTAATAAAACTAAGGAAATATCTATTACCCCCCCATAGTTTCCACATCAATAGGACCACATATATTAGAGTAAACTAATTCAAAAAGATTTTTTCTTTTCAGATAGACAAGTAAAAGAAATTATATATTATTTACCATATAAACAACGATCACAAAAGTTTAAACTCATACTTTTGACAAAGGGAATAAGGTACTTCTTTGCCAAAATTTGCAGCCACTTCTCAGTCATGTGATCCAGCTTCTTATGCCATAAATTTGGTGAAAAATCATCTTCACCTGCATTCAATGTACCTCTAATAGTATTTATTTGAGTCTTATAAAGTGTATGACACAATCTGCTTCTAACAACTACAACTGAACCTTTAGTGAGTTTCTATTTTTTTATCACCAAATAGATTGTAATAATCATCTAAGTCAAGGACATGAGTAAAAATTAGATTTAAATACAAATCTGGCACATACCGCACGTTCTTCAAAGTCAAATGCAACCAACATCTGTCTGCACACAAATATCACCAATCAATCTGAATTGAGATAGGGCATGGCAAATTCAAATTTAATTGTGAAAAATCTGTCTGAACTTAACCTGATACTCTATTTATAAAAAATATGATATGTTTGAATGTTTATTTAAAAATAATATATATATATATATATATACTAAAATCCAAAGAACCATTTGGGTTTCAATATTGACTTTTATGGCAAAGGAAGGGAAAAGGGGAGGCTAAGATGCGACAAGTAGTTTTAACTCGTAAATTGCATAGTTGAAATGAAAATTATGTTTTATAACCCATTTTGAGATTGGAGAGTGTTCGAGTTTATATATTATAATTACGAATCAGGTTTGATTCTACAAAATCTACCCAGAACCCTACCTATTATCGTCTCTATTTATATATCTTCGTCAATGAAGTTTTGAGTCATTGTACCTCAATGAGATTTAAAGACATAAAGGCAAATACGTTGTTTTTTCACACTATAGGAAATATAATAAGAAGATTTTTGAGGATATGTAGTGGGAACAAATCCAATGTATGTCTAGCTAGTAACTTGCTAGCAATACCACCCAAAGTTGGTCTAGTAGATGAAAGAGTTATAAAGAAAAGACATCCAAGTAACTCATGAATCTTAGTTACTAGAAGTTTTTATATTCATTGTAAATTATGGCAATTCATTTAATATTTGAGGCAATCACAAGCAAAAAGAAAATGTAAGTTTCATACAAGTAAAAAGAAAATGCTTCTAGAAAGTAGCTTACATATATCTTACTTGATTATGTATAGCCCAATTGAAGTTTCAACAAGAATAACTGGGTTAAAAAACTTCTAGCTATCATCTACTACACCAAGCATTGAGTAATCTCCCCATGTAATCCCATAAAGTAAAAAAAATCAACCTAAGAAGTAGAAGTAACCCATACAAAACAAGGTAAAAAAGTTTTATTCTTTTTTTTACAACTGAAATCAATATGGGAAAGGAACTCATAAGGGACTCAACATTAAAAGAATAACCTCTAAAATAGGTATATTTAATAAAGCGACCATCTTACTAGAGTAAGAATCAAGAGATATAAAATCACAATTTAACCTTCTATATTAAAAAAAAATTAAGAATGGAATCTTAATAGAGAAGGAAAATGTTAAGATTGTTATAACTAGATACATTATTCAATCCTTGAAACAGTATCAATATGAAAATAACTTAATTTTTAGGTTGCCTATTCCAAATTACCTATTTATAGGATTATAACCAAACGTTAATAAAAATAAAGGCAAATTACTAATTTAATCACTGAACTTTAGCTTATTTTTACTTCAATCCTAAATATTTTTCATTAAAAAATAGCCTCAAAACTTCCCATTTATCTGAAAGCACCCATCTCATTATCAAATCAAATAACCCAAATCATCATTAAAAATCTACTTTCCTTTAGAAATCAAAATAAAAAAATTCAAATCATCATCACAAATATGGATATTTGTAAATTAGATCAAAGTCACGGTTTCTTTTTAACTTATGTTGCATAGGCTAAAAAATGTAATAATTAAAATTGGTTTACTTTCACAATCATCTAAAAACATGAGAGAAGTAAATAAAAATAGAAATAGGAGGGAAATGCTAACAATCAATCTCTCAATTATTGTTTTGATCACACTCTCTCTCTTGCCTCTTCATCACTTCTCTCCTTCATATTCATCATTCTCTCTCACTTCCCTCTATAAGATCCACCTTAACAATCATACAATCTTGGCCATGCTGAGGACCACTAGCATGTGCATCATCTCCTATTCAACCTTTATGTTGTCAATCTTGGTGGAGGACATACTAGGGACATGAGCTATATCTAACCCTTTTGAATCTAGTTCATGAGGTGGATGGAAAAGCCAATGACATGGTTAGATTATGTTTAGAAACTTTAAAAAAATATCTCAAAAAATTATTTTAACTAATTAATTAAATTAATAAATTAAAAACAATAAAAATATATATACTATTCTTATTAATTTATTAATTTTATTAATTAGTTAAAGTCAATTTTTAAAGGTTTTTTTTTTAAATATGCAAACATGGTTTAATTATTTTAGCTTTTTTTTATATAAAACTAAAAGAAAATTTGATGTTTAAAATAAGTAGAAAGTGTCAAGGGGTCAAATAATAAGGAAAATACATTATGGACAATACTATAATAAGTAACAAACTTCGGGAACTAATTTAATAATTTGCTCTTGCTATTATTATTATTTATTATATTGTTATTTTTTGTTATATTTGTTGAAGAAATTTGCTTTTGATAGAAATACAAAACACATAACCTGTGCTAAATAACTTTGTTAAATGTTCTTAATATAAACAACACTAGAACTTGAAGAACCTAAGAATTAATGTATATCAGGCACAATCAAGAGGAAGCTTGAAAATTAGAGCTTTAATTAACTCTGTAAGTTCTGCATTCATTTTCAAATCAAGATTCATGAATAACTTTTCAAGTATCATGTGTCTTGAGAAACAAAATTGCATTTGACTTCTAAGAAACACAAAAGAAAAAATAATCTTTCCCTAATAAAAATTGATTTCAAAGAGAACTTATAAAATCATGAAAAATTTAACTATGAGTAAAAAGTTTACTTAAACAGTAACAAAAATAAATTCAATAATTCATTAGTAGAACAACAGACTCATAAGAAGTTTTCTTTGCTTTTCAACGAATTTTTCATATTTTAATGTATGATATGCTCTCAAATTTTTAATAGATGCAGAGATATCATATAGAAAATATGTGAAATTTTTTTGACATGAAGAACATGGAAATAAAATAATCAACACAAAAATGTATCTGTTTATGAGAATTTAAAATGTTGATTTTTAAATCTATTATATATGATGGTTACTTTATGAGAGATGTATATTTAAAACTATCACCTACCTCGTCAAAGGGAGGGAGAACACTTTTTATAGTTTTTAAATCTCAAATTCGAGAAAACTTCTTTTAAAATTTTATTTTTAAACAAGAAAATCATGACATTATTTGAGTTGTATCTTGATTTTTTTTTTATATAGAACCTAAATCTTCGTCTATAATTTTTAATTTTCTTATTATAAAAGAGTATAATATGGGTTAAATGACTGAGGATAGAGCTGAACACCTTAAAAAATAAGCCAATATAAGGATTTGGTTGAAGACTCAAGTGTTTTATTTAAAGAGATGATGTAGGTGCACATGCGTGACCAAACCTTTATAAAAAACTTGTTTTCGTGGACATGAAAAGTTAATCGAACATCATTTAAGATTATATCATTGATATTCATTTTGTCTATTAATTAATTTCCATATTTCTAAGATCTTAAAACTGATTAAAGTATAATTAACACTCGATCTTTTGTAATTAAGATTGTTTTAAAATCATCATAAACCTGAGTGCATCTTGTGCATGCATTACGGCAAATAGTCTCATATGGTGAAATAGTATTGAAAGAAAAATAAATCCAATTCACCCTCCCTATTGGGTTGTCAAATTCTTTAGACTAATAATTAGTATAAGAGTCATGTCTCTCGATTGTTACTCGTATAAAAGTCAAAGACCACACGACAACCCCATTAGGTGAATGACAATCTAAAAATAGAATAGCTCTACTTAATAAAGCCCGTTATAATTATTGGAAGACCATAATGAATATATCCATTAGATAATGGAATTTATTGCCTTGAAAATATTGAACATAGTCCTTACATCCAATATAAGAGATTAGGTGATTAGGTGGTGATTAAGGAAGAAAGTGAATGGGATATAAGGATAAAGGTTAGTTCAATTAAATCCTAAAGCCATAAACATATTGTACTATAGTCTAGATGTAAATGAGTTTAATACAGTATTTTCATGTGAAACTACTAAGAAAAAATAAGACAAATTAGAGGTTAATCTTCAAGTGCGAATCAAGTATAAAAGTAAAAAATGAACATATTAGTTACAACTATTAACTGTTTAGAATGAATAAAAATGAATCTACATTTGATATGATCATTTGATTTAGTACATTAGAAAGGGGCTAAAATCTATTGGAAAAGTTTATTTTGGCAGTGAGTTGATAAAAAAAATCCTCAGATTCTTACAAACTCATACGACTCTAAAATAATAGTCATCCAAGAAGTTAAAAACCTTAATAAACTCAACTTGGATGAACTACTTAAATTATTGATGACACATGAGCTAACCATAAAACAAAGAGAGAATAAAGATAATATAAAGAACAGAGTAGTGGCATTTTAAGTAATATCCTGACGATGAGGAACATAGTGGAGAGGATGATAATAATAAAATGGGTCTTTTAACTAAGAAATTCATAATGTTTATGAGGAAAAAGAAATTTGGTGATAAAAGTTCCTTAACAAAAAGAGAATGAAGTTAAAAAAAAATCATGATCTGCTGTGAATGCAATAAACTTAGTCATATGATAGCAGAATGTTCCAAAGTAAAGAAAGATCTTAAAAAGCTCTAGAAGAGAGAAATGAAGGCCACGTGGAAAGACAACAACAATAATAATCTAAAAGTGAAGATGAAAAATATATTATAAATATGTGTTTTTGGTAATCTAAAAAGAGCATGATGAGATAAAACTTAAACGTAACTTTGCCTTTGATGAGCTAATTAGTGATTTAAAGAGTTGTATGAAGACTCAGTTAAGACTACACCGAGGACCAAACAATTAAAGAAATAACTCATAGTTTTTTAAGGAAGTCAATAGTTTAACACTAGCAACCTCATCTTGAAAAATATGGAAAATACTCAAGTTATGAGTGTAAATAAGAAAATTTAGTCTAAGAACTAAAATTGATTATTTGAATGAATTGTTAAAGAAATTCACCAATGAAAAAGTGAAAAATTTGGTCCCACTTTACAAAGGCAAAGAAATATTTATGATAAAATTGGTTCAGGATATGATCTTGCAAGGAAATAGAAATTCCTCAATCATTTCTTTGTAAAATCAAAGACCAAGAGAGGATCTCAAGTTACATATACTTCTATGCGAAAGTGAGGCATATAGCAAATAGTTGCTTTAATAAGAGCAAATATTCTCATATTGTGAAAAAATATAGATACCAAAAGAAACCATAACCCTAACTTATATGGACACAAAAAGGTTTGAGTACCAAAATCAATAGAGTAAAAAACTCTCCTATAGGTATGTCTAAAGTGAATAAAGAAATGAAAAGTTGTTATCTCAATAGTAGTTATTTAAGATATAATACATGAGACTAAAGCATTTTTAAGGAACTAAAATCAAAATATGATAAAAAAAAGTCATTTTAAGGAGAATAAAGAAGGTTAAGTAATCGATAGTGGAATAGTAGGTAATTGAATATCCTTTATTGGATATGTTTTACTTGCGGATAGTGTCAATCATATTTTGTTAAGTATTAGTCAGTTGTGTGATAAAGGGCTTAAAGTAGTATTTGAATCAAAACAATTGCTTACTTGCTGACATAAAGAATAAAGAAAGAAAATTTGTTTGTCACATGACAATGTGTATGCAATTGATCTTGATGATTTCTTTGCTTCTTATGAGACATGTTAGTTGTTGTATCTAATGAACATGGTTGTGACATAGAAAATCAGTACGTGCTTAGACTTAATTTCGAAGTTAATTAGAAATGATCTAATTTACTAAAATTGAAATTTGGAAATGATAGTGCGTCTAAATTCATAAATTACCATGAGTTTGTAAATTTTGATTATTTATCTTTCTTTCCCCCTTACATGAGAATATATCCCTCTATTAGCGTCATAAAAGGAATGTGTGGATGAATCGACTTCCATAGAGTGAATTCATATGGAATATCAACAAAAAGTATGGCCAAATAGTCATGAATAATAATATAATTTTTTTATGACCGAATAAGTAATATATGAAATCTTGTTTGGTCATATAACATATGTGTGTGTGTGTGTGTGTATATATATATATATATATATATATGAAATCTTGTAGGTGAGCGCTTATTCATACTATTATATTAACATATGACAAGAATGTCATATTTAACTGGATAAAAGGTCTTATATATACCCCAAAAAAAAATCATGGGTTGTTTAGATTTCAGTAGGTTGTCCCGAGCATGGAGTGTACGAGAAATTCACTACATTTACGTACGTAGAAGATGATGAGTCTCGTAAGCAAAACAAAAAAAACAAAAAAAACAAAAAAGCAGAAAAAAAAGGGCAATTTAAAGCAATTCCCAAAGTGTCTTTAAAAAGAAGTAATTCGATTAAAGGCTGCAATCTGCATGCAGCACGAATTGTATTTTCAAAAGGTGGCACATGCGTTAGCCTCGATCGCAGAGCTGTTCCCATCTTTATCATAACCTTGATCCATTCATATTAATAATTCTTTTTTCCTTCCCTCAAAAGGAAAAATTCTCTCTTTCTTCCTTCTTAGGTTTCCTTCGTGACTTCAATTTCCATTGAGATACAAGCTGCTAGCCTATCCATTTTGACTTAAGTTCTTTTTCTACCTATACATATAATGTATATAACAATATTGTGTTTGATCTACATATATTTTATATTTATTTAATTTCCAATTTTACAGCTACTATTATTACATTCTCATTCAAAAAACCATGAAAATATTTTATTTATATGGAACATTACATTGATATAAGACCATAATATTACTTCTATTGAAATTTCTATTCTATCTATGTTCCATTTTTATTCAAATTTTATATTATTATAATTTAAAATACACTCAAGATAAGAGCAATATATCAAGATTTTACATTTACAAAATGTATGAAGCTAAGATTAATATTTTTGTTTAATTATTTATGAGTTTCCTTAATTTATACACACTACAAGAAAAATGACATGTTGTCCCAAAGCTTAGGATAATCCAAAATAGGGAATGAATTGGATTTCTAAAATTTTGAAGACTTGTTAAAGGTTTTCCAACTTTTCTTTTTATGTGATTTTCCTTCAAACAAAAAGAGTATTATTGTGTGAATATTTTTGCTAATTACTATGTGTAAAGTACTTGAATAATCGTAAAATTTTGCATTTTTTGGGTTTATTTCTCAATAATGATAAATGATGGTGTGAGCAAATGAGAACTATGTGTATACTTGGTGATTAATGCTCAAGTGTGCGTGAGAGATGTGAACTTGGATATGATATGAAGTAATAATGAATAATGATTAAAGTAAAGAAGAAATGGAAGAGAGTTCAAACTCTTTTATAGAGATTTAACTACACAACTTGTGTCCAAGTCCTTTTTTTGAAACCAACCACTTGATATTTTACTATATTTTTTTCAAAGTCTTAGAACACACTTCATAGTGCCTAACTCACCAATCACTTATGCATCATCTAGACAATAACTTATAAAGGTTTCCCCAAACCTTTGTTACACAGCTAGTTGCTCTTGATGCCTAATTCACTAATTTGCTAGTTGTTCTTGATGTCTAGCTCATCAATACACTAATTATCCTTGATGTCTAATTCACCAATTACTTGTGATTTTTTAAAATAAAAGTTTCTAAAGTCTTCTACACACATTTCTTATAAATTCCTAGAAAAATATAAATAAAAAGTTTATATTTTTTCTCTTAAAGAGTACATTTACAATAGAAAAATACATTTAAAGTTCAATAGAAGCTCAAGATAATGAAAGAAGACATTTTTTTTTTTTAATTTTCATGTTTGATTAAAAGACCTTATTTAAAATCTATTAGAGGGATGTATTATATATGGGAATGTTAAAAGAGCTGTCAAAGACAATTTGAAATCGATTTTGACCTTTAAAAAGTGTTGTAGAAATGTCACCTAAAATGTATAGGGATTTCTACATGACTTGTCTTGACAAAATCACTGACATTGATAGCTAACCTTAAAAATGCAACCAATTTTTGATAAACACTATAATTTTTCTAAAACACTATTGATGCAAAATCTAGGATTAACTTATAATCTGAACCAACACATACACAATTAGCTCTAAATCTTAATTTCTAAATAAACTCTCCTACTTAATCTATAATGAACAAGTAATTGGAATTTTAAGATAATAAGAATGAAAGAAAAAAAAATTGGTTTAAAACGCCACAAGAATTAAAACTAAGATAAGTTGAAGTCAATTCTCTACGTAACAATAAAGTTGAAGAAATCTCCCCAAGTAACCTCATGGTTGCACTTGTTCTTGAAGAACTTTTTTAATTGATTATTCAATAAACGAAACACTTACAAGAGTCCTAATAGAAAAAGACTACTTTAAATAGGGACTCTCAGCTAAAAATGAAGACTTCTTAATAACAACTACTACTAGGTGATAAGACTATAATTTTCACATGAGTAAATACAAATTAAGGACTCTTTATGCTTGAGTTGGTCGACCATGACTTGTAGGATAAAAGAGTGCTCAGCAAGGACTCTTCAAGAGGAGTGTTTGATTTTGTTGAGGAGTTGAAATCCATCCGTGACTTTGTAGGATAATGATTATTTATTCCTTATGATATTGATGTTAAAAACTAGCCATAATTTTATGAGATAAGAGAAGTGATCGACTAGACTTTATAAAAAAGTGAAATACCCAAGTTTTTAAGATGTTAAGGACTTATATACTTCACATGTTTAATGTATTTTTGGTCATGATAAGAGGAGTGACTGACAAGGAGAGTAGTTGGCTGAGAGTCCAAGCTTTTAAGGACTCTTAATGCTTAACTTGTAGATTTAGTGAAGTGCCCTTAAGTTGTAGGAGGGTGATTGGCTTGACTCTCCTATTAGCTTAATGAATTTGATCTCTATCTTTCAAGGCCTTTTAAGTTTGGCCCAAGTGTTTCTTATTCATTGATCCATCCTTGAACATAAGCTTAAAAGGCTTACTTGAGTTTTTTGGCCCTTGATCTTGTGGTTTTCCCACTAGGCATTATGATATTCTTCCCATGTGGCTCATATCCATCTTGAGTTAGGTCCATATTAGGCTTATCTTTATGTGGATGTTGCTCATTTTGAATTAGGTGTTTAAATTCTAATTAGATCTAATCATGTGGCTCAAGCTGTCTTGATTTTCTATGCTCATGCTCATGTGGTTGTGATCTCCATCATTCCTTACTTTTTAAAAAAGATTTTTCCTCGAAACGGGACTTACATCAGAAGGAGAAAAGTTAACAACATTAAAAGTAACGGACAACATATTCACTAATTAAGTTTATCTTGTAGGGCATTGTTATTGATGCGCTCCAAGACCTAAAACGAACCATTACTCCCTATATCTAATTAGAATTTCTTTTGCTTAGGAAACCTTTCTTTTCTCATGTGAACCCAAATTTAAGTGTTTTGAAACAACACTCGTTTTCTCCCTTGGTATTTCAGGGAAAAAGTCATTTTTTTTAGATACTATCGTGTTGTCTCATGTATCATCTTATCCAATTGTGCTTTCTTCTTTTCATCTACATTAGTGATCTTATGTAATGGCAAAGGTATCAAATATAGAGGTGTTAATGAGTTAAAACCAAACAAAATTTTAAATAATGAAAACCTTAAGGAAGAATGAATTCTACAACTATAAGAAAATTAAAGTAATGAAAAACAATCTTCCCAAGTTTTTAAATTCTTATCAATAATGATAGCTAAGAGAGATCCTAAAGTTATATTTATCACTTCTGTTTGGCCATTGGTTTGTGGATCACAAGCAGTAAAAAACAACAATATAGTACAAGTTTATTCCACAAAATATGCCAAAAGTGACTTAACAACTTTACATCTCCATTACTTACTATTGTTTTAGGAATACCATGAAAATGAACTACTCCTCCAAAATAATAAATGACAATATTTGTTAGATCATCTATTTTATGACAAGCAATGGTATGTGTCATTTACTAAATCTATCCATAACAACAAATATTTTATCACTTCCTTTTTTAGTCTTAGAAAACTCCAAAATAAAGTTCATAAATAAAACAATCCAAGGTGCATTAAGAATAAGTAAATGAGTGTACAAACCATTAGGTAAAGATTTAAACCTAACTTTCCTATATGTAATACATTTAGAACAAATTCTTTTCTCTTTTTTTATTTGTATTTTAGGCTAATAGAATTGCTCATGCAAAATGTTTAGAGTCTTAGTTACCCCAAAATGTCCCATAAGTCATCCACTATATGCTTCATGTACAAACATTTCTCTTAAGGAACAATTAGGCAGACATAACGTACCATCCTTAAGTAAGAAGCCATCATGCCTATAAAACTTCTTGAAAACACATTGTTTACACTCTTCATAAACATTAGCAAAGTTAGCATTATTAGCATACATGTCTTTAATTGCTCAAAGTCTAATAATTTAGAACTAAGAGTGAAGATTAAGTTTTACCTCCTTGATAATGCATCGACCACAATGTTTTCTTTGCCTTGTTTATATTTAATCACATAGGAAAAACTCAATGAATTATACCCACTTAGTATGCCTTCGGTTAAGCTTTCCTTATCCTTTTAAATGCTTCAATGATTCATTATCCATAACAATTTATATAATTGAATTTTATAAATATTTTTCTATTTCATTTGAGTTAATTTTGATTGAAGTTTTGCCACATATACTGTTAGATTGTCTTTGACACTTTTTAAGAATGATTTTGGGACTTGGAAGCAAATTAGAGTAGATTAGAGTAAGATTTGGGTAGAAAAATGGTTGAAACATGAAGATATGTGAGACATGGTCATAACACACGACCATGTGCTAAGGAGCTAGCATTTCTGTTTCTGAAAAGGAGTGAGACACTACCATGTTCCTAGAAGACATGGTCATATGCCTTATATCGAGTTACCACACAACCATGTATTAAAAAGCCAATGTTTATGTTTTGTTAAGTGAAAGAGACAGGATCGTGTGCTTGGGAGACACGACTATGTGCCTTTTATCAAGTTAACACACGGCCATGTGTTAAGAAGTCAACATTTCTATTTTGCTCAGTGAAAGAGACATGGTATGTGCTTGGGAGACATGGCTGTGTCATGTCTACAAGCTAAAAATTAACATGATTCAGAGGAAGACACGTCCGTGTGTCAATTCCACACGGCTGTGAGACATGCCAGATCAGATTTGGACTCTGTCAGAATATTAAATCTTGAACTATATAAAGGGGGGATCATTTAAAAAAGAAACAGAGACCAGAAGAAGAGAAGAGAAGACAGAACGACTGCAAACATCAAGAGCTTCTTTTAATGGGTTTATCTTAAATCATTTTATGTTTTTTTTTATATTTGATTCTTGCAAGTTTCTTTAGGATGAGTAACTAAATTTTTCTGTTGGGATCTTTAATCAAACCCTAAGGGATACTTTAATATTTCTTTAATTAGTCTATGATATTTATTTTTTCTCAATCTTTATGTGCTATCTTGTGGCTTAATGCATAAATAGATCAATCATCTATTTATTGATTTATGATGAATGATTGAATTAAGAGATTGATTATTCATTAGAATATCAACTTAGCACAATATATTGAATGTGAGTAGAGATACTTGGCATGATCTATGTATTTGATGATTAAATGTTAATGTATCGATTCATACTACCCTATAGAGATATGTATGTTATTATGAAATAGGTAGAGTAATTGATCTTGAGAAAGAGATTACTTTATGATTGAATGAAATTGGATGAAAGCTCTTGTTATAGGTTGAATTAAGGAAATTTATAGTTAAACTTAGGGTAGATTCTAATATCTTAACCATCATTATATCTTGATTATTGATAGTTTTAATTCATTGCTTTCTTAGTTAAGTTGTAGTTTATATTCATTCTCTTAGTTGTTAACCAAATAATATTAATTAGTTGAGATTTTAGTATTTGTTATATTAATTTTCGTAGGACGATATCTGAATTTATCGCTATAGTACATGTTCGAACTAGTGCACTTGCTAGGTGAGTTCACATCACAATAAAAATCATAAATCCTTCTAGAAAATGGTAATATAGCCATACGTTTAAAGCTCTCACTAAAGCATACAAATCCTTATCATAGGTTGAATAGTTTAGTTGTGCCCCATTTAGCTTTTCACTGAAATAAACTTTTGGACGCCCTTCCTACATCACAACTGTGCCTATGCCAATACTTGAAGTATCACATTCTAACTCAAAAAATTTGTTAAAGTTAGGTAAAACAAGATAGGAACAAAAAATAATTTTTTAAGCAAATTAAAAGCTTTTTCTTAATTCTCATTCCATGCAAATTTAACATCCTTTTTAACAAGTTCATTTAAGGGTGCAACTATAAAATTAAAATCCTTTATAAACCTATGATAGAAACTAGCCAAACCGTGAAAACTTTTTACCTCATTCATGATTTTAGGTGAAGTCCAATCCCTAATTGCTTTTACCTTTTCTTTATATACCTCAATTCCTTGTAACTAACAACAAAATCCAAGAAGATAAATTTATCACTAGAAAAAGTACCTTTCCTTTCTTAAAGTTTTAAGAACAAATTTGATATGCTTAATATGTTCATTTAATGACTTACTATACGTAAGTACGTCATCAATATAAATAACCATAAATTTACAAGATAAGGCTGCAAAACATGGTTCATTAATCTCATGAAAGTACTAGGTGTATTAGATAAACTGAAAAGCATAATTAATCATTCATATAAACCATATTTTGTTTTAAAAATAGTTTTCTATTCATTAGTTCTTATTTGATGGTAACTACTTTAGAAGCCAATCTTAGTAAAGATGTATGCGCCACTCAATTTATCAATTATATCATCAAGTCTAGAAATAAGATGTCTATACTTTAAAATGATTTGGTTGATGGAGTGACAATTAAAACATATCATCCAATATTTCTTCGATATATCATGCAAACATAATATGATGGCATTCAGTTTGTCTCAACATAAGTATCTTTATAATGCTTCAACTAGGATGGTTGTTGTGATGATCATTGTTCCATAAATGGCTCTTGCAACCCATATGGGATATAATGCCAGAAGTAAAGAATGAATCCACCATTGCTCGATCATCAACTGAAAGTGAGTAAAAGGATACAACCAATTTGCTATGAATTCCCTTTTTCTTGTTATACTGCAACACAACTATTGAGTTCATTTAGTAACCATCCTTATTTTATGAACTTGGGATTTCCTTAACATCTCCCTCATAATGTGGTGTAATAATGTCAATGTCGCATATCTCAATTCTAATCTAGTTTTTCATGCATGAATAAAATACACTAAGATTAATTAGAACTTCTAATGCACAAAATAAGGTGTAAGTTCTTACTTAAGAAGGTGATGGTGCACCTAACCTACAATTACCATATAACATTACAACAGGAAAAGAAAGAAGATAGATTAGATCATTAAAGAAGTTATAAAATTCTAGTTGCATATGCCTTATCAACTACAGGGACAATTGATTTGCAGGAAGCAAATAGTTCATATGTAGATTAGTGGGTTGGCACTATGGGTGAAGAATGTAATGTTAGAAATCACTTCATTCGGGATATTGTATTATAGAATACTGAAGTTGTGCAGAAGGTGTTTACACATAATAATCTTGTAGATATGATGACCAAGACAATCCTAATTAGCAAGTTTAGGCAATAACTAGACTTGGTTGGAGTATTTAATACTCAATAGTGTCTCTATGAGGGTATTTTAGCAAGATAATGTGATGAAACAGTTACTTTTTTTTTGTTATTAAAGAGAATTCAAGTCAAGGTAAAGATTTCTTGATATAGCTTGAATTTGAAAATATTTTGTGTACATCCTAAGAAATATTCTGTGCATATTTTGAGGAATATTTTAGGAAAAAAATCCTAATACTCTATCTACATAAAGGTCTATAATTTTATTGAACATGTACTATCAATTTTTATTACAGTGACAAAATTTTTCTCGGTCTTGCCCATATATGTAGGTATTCTTCTTGCCATGTTAAATCTTTATCTTTTCTTATTTTGCTCATTATTTGGTGTGATTGTGTGTGTACATGAATTTTTTATTTTCTCAATAAACACCTAATTATGTGAATTATGTGCTAGTGTGCAAGTATATATGCATATATGCATATATTTACTTTATTCAAAACTTTAACAAGAAACACTTAAGTGTTAATTTTAGAAAATTTAGTAGTTATACTATGAATTGTTTTTTCTTTCCTAAAATTAGTAATAATGTTGTTTAAGGGTAAAAATGATACTACATATATATATTGACACAATATAGTCATAATGGCGAATTATTGAGTGGTTGATGATGATGTTATAAGTTTCTCCTATTATAATTGCTTTATATTTTTATAATCTACTAAAAATGTTGATAGGAGCAAAAGGACTCTAAAGTTACTTTTTTTGCATGCATTTAGCTTGATAAAAAAGATGTTAATAAAAGGGATGAGTTCATTCTATATTTGATGATATTCTCTTGGGTGTTATCTCTCATTGTCTTCCCAGTATTTTTTTTTGTAATTTTTTGAGGTTATAGTTTGATTTCAGTATCTTTTACTTGGTTGCATTAGTTTATTATTCAGACAGTATATAAAGAATATTCATAGGCTCTTGTGGTAACTTTGTGTTCTTATAATTGATGGTATATTATTTTATGGGCATTAATGTACTTACGAGATTTTGTGTGTATTATTATGTTATACAAGTTTTTTTTTTTATATCAGTGAATCTTTCATCTTATAATAGTCTATATCAAGAAATAAAATATGAAAAATTTTCTTTTATTATAATAATTATTTATGTTGTTAACTGAAAACTTAATAAAAGCCAAAATTCGGCAACCAATTGTCTAAGAAATACTATTATTATTCTTATAATATATATATGTTTTTGTAATGTCACAATATATATAAGTAAAAAAATAAACACTATAAATACAACATTTAAATAGTAACTAAAAAATATATTATCACAATAGCATAAACTAATAGCGGCTATTAATTGATCACTAATGAAATTTAATATTTATAATGAATGATGTTCTCACTAATGTAACACACATTTGCTACAAGGGCTTTGTCACCAGTAAAGTGTGATATTTATGATGAATAATATCTTGCACATATTTGCTATAAAAGTTTTGTTGCTAATAGAGTGTCATACTTGTGATGAATAATATTGTCACTAATATAACACACATTTGTTACCAGAGTTTTTCACTAATTAATATGTTTTTGCAAACACATGTTTTCAATCACAACGAAAACTGTTACAAATATCATTTGTGGCCAACTTTTTGTCTACCACAGTAGCAAACCAAATTTTTGCTACTAAATATAATTGTGGCAACTTTTTTACACATAGTGGTAAAGTTTGCTATCACTAAGTAACATTTTTCTTATAGTGAATTAAAGCACTAAAATTTTTATAAAGTATATTATTTTTTTAATTGTTTCTAGAGTAAATAGCCTACTTAGCCTCAAGTTTTAGATATGTCTCATTTTTTCAATATACTAATTTTATATTAGAGTTGATTCCATTTTTACGGAAAATAAGCTATGTTTACAAACTATGAATTTTTAAATAAATTCCATTACATTGGCCAGATTTTGTCTTTGAAATTTACCTAAAACTATATTAATTTACAAATCTGCTAGATAAGACCTCGAATTTTGTAAATTAATGATATTTTTAGTAAAAAAATTTCTTAAAATTGTAATTCTGAGCTGATTTCATAAACTTTAACAATATTCTCTAGTACTTAAAATTTTATTAGCTAAAGTAAGACTATTTAACAAAATAAATGTAAAACAATAGCTAATATAAGAGTGGTTGACAAAATCAATGTGAAACGGAACCCTATATTTAGAAAACCAAGAGTATTTTACGTAAACAACACTAATTACTTTCATGTTTTATGGTAAATAACCTAATTAGTTTCAAATGTATTTCATAGTATGATCGATTGTGTATTTACATAAATAAGACAAATTTACGAAATTCAAATTACTAGATAAGTAACTTTTTAAACTCAGTTGTTTATTTTTATTTATTGTTTTTGAACTTTATCTAAACTAAGAACTAGTTTGTCAATTCATGTGGATGGGATCCTCGATTCTATAAATTACTAGCATTTTTCATAAAGGTATATGACTTTGCTATTTTAAGGCTAAACATTCTAATTCATTTCAAATTTATTAACATTCATCTCAAATTTGTAAGCTAATTCTATATTAGAGTCTTAAGTTTATGGAATATTCTATTCCTAATAGATAAATCTCATAAACTTGTTCAGCTTTCATATTATATATTTTTGAGTAAAAATTTATCTATTTTATTAATTAAGTACAACATTCACATTAATAATAATATAAATTTTTTATAAATATAATCGTAAAATAACTATTTAGTAAAACACATAAAATATACAATTCAAGACTCAGAACTTCACATTCATAGAAACAGTTTAAACTACCTATTATAAAACTAAAAAAATAATTGATAATTTTCTATAATATATATATATATCTAAAATGGGATTCGTACGAAGTCCATGTGAGGAAAGCTAAATTCTTAAACCAATGGTGTCTTTGATAAACTCCAAAAATACCAAAAGAATTTGAATACATTTTTTATTAGATTTAGAAGTAAATTGTTGAAGGAATTAATTTGTAATTAATTGAACACCATATTTAAAAAATGAGACTACACATTTATAATGAACACGCAAACTACAAATATTTAGATGAAGAATTATATTTAAATACAAAGAAAATAAAATTAATAAAGTAAAGATAATAAAAAAGGGGGAACTATTTTTTTTCACAGAATAATCATTAAAGAAGCTAGAAAAAACAAAATAAATTTGTGCATACGAATTTTACATATTTATTTACCATATAAGCTATTTAAGTTGCATGGTGAAAATTTTCATAATACAAATTCTTCTTTTTATGGGTTACAAATGATTCATTTACACGTAGTGAATGGAAGGGAACACGGCAAGTGAAGAAGACGTAAAGGACACGCAAATGTTGTCCGAAAGGAAAACATAACCTTCTCAGAAGACATCTTTGCAACCTTAGAATCTAAAGTGGGATCCTCTACTCTCTGCTCCTTTCATCTTTCATGCTTTTCCTGTGTGCGCCAGTCTTCTCCACCTTACACGTGGCATCACCACAGCCTTCTACCACGTGAATCCTGTAAGTGGGTTGCCGGTTTTTGCATGTAAACCATATGCGTATATATACTTGCATGTGACTCCTTGTCATCTACCTACAACCATCTGGCTCGGTGTTTCTTTTTTCATTTGTATATATTTTTTCCTTTTTTGTTTTTAGACAGCTTCATGTGTCTTAATTTGTTCTCGAAGATTCATTGGTAACTTATGCTGTGTGTATTTTGTATCTTATTATGGAAGAACAAACTCATTTGAAATGTATATTTATGTGATTATATATACAAAGTATAAGCATTAAAAATATGAGTAATTTATGTAAGTTGATTCCTTTCCAGCTGAGCGTAGAATGCAACATAACTGTAGCTTCTCAAGAAAAAAAAAAAAAAAAAACAATCAAAATTGTGGCCAATCTTGCTTATTTGTAATGTGAAGTATGGAATGGGTGTCACTAGAGGATATCGCATCTCGTCTTCCTCAAAGCAGCTAGTGTTATGATAATTGTTCTGTTTAAGGCATTTGGTTTATGTTTTTGCCTTCTAATGATATGGTGATCCTATTGTATTGTGTTATGATAGTCGAATGTTCCTTATTTGTTTTGTGTTGGTTTTAACTTGTTACATGTGTCACTCGGAGTTTTTTTTTCATTTATTCGTGTTGAAAATGTAAGTGAGAAACTAGAGAAAAACTAGAGAAGAGGAGAAAGAAAATTGAAACAAAGACCAAATGTTCTGCTTCATTCATCACCATAAAAGTAGAGATGTAATGTCTCGCATTCTCTATTGAGAAAAAAAAAAAACACTACAACACGTATAAAATCTAATAAATTTGCACAACAATATTGAATAGTTTTAAAGCAAATAGACCGAATTTAGAGAAAAAATCATTATTATATTTCTCTAAAATTAATGTTGAAGAAATGTTACATATATATATATATACAGTTGTGAAGGGAAAAGAAAAAATAACAAATTTACAAAAATAATAATAGATAGGTGCCAGCACATAAAACTACCTAACAACCTAAAAAATTAACAAAATTAGTTATGTACACCGACGCATCAAGTAAAGTGTGATGCATTAATACACCACAATATACACCATAATCTACATCCCCTTCCCCTCAGGGGTTTTTTTTTTTCATGTATTCGTGCTGAAAATGTAAGTGAGAAACTAGAGAAAAGCTAGAAAATAAGAGAAAGAAAATTGAAGCAAAGACCAAATTTTCTACTTCATTCATCACCATAAAAGTAGAAATGTAACGTCCTGCATTCTCTATTGAGAAAAAAATACTACTACATGTATAAAACCTAATAAATTTGCACAATAATATTGAATAATTTCAAAGCAAATAGATTGAATCTAAAGAAAAAATCATTATTATATTTCTTTCTAAAACGAATGTTGAAGGAATGTTACATATATATACATCTATGTAAGGGAAAGAAAAAATAACAAATTGACAAAAAGAATAACAGATAGGTGCTAGCACATAAAACTACCTAACAACCTAAAAACAAAACAAAATTAGTTATGTACACCGATGCATTATGCAAAGAGTGATGCATTCACACACCACAATATACGCCATAATCTACATCCCCTCCCCCCTCAGGGTTTTTTTTGTCATGTATTTGTGTTGAAAATATAAGTGAGAAACTAGAGAAAAACTAGAGAAGAGGAGAAAGAAAATTGAAGCAAAGACCAAATTTTCTGCTTCATTCGTCACCATAAAAGTAGAGATATAATGTCCTATATTCTCTATTGAGAAAAAAATACTACTTCATGTATAAAACTTAATAAATTTACACAACAATATTGAATAGTTTCAAAGCAAATAGACCGTATCAAGAGGAAAAATTATTATTATATTTCTCTCTAAAATGAATGTTGAAGAAATGATACACATATATATACAACTGTGAAGGATAAAGAAAAAATAACAAATTGACAAAAAAGAAAAACAGATAGGTGTCAGCACATAAAACTACCTAACAACCTAAAAAGAAAACAAAATTAGTTATGTACACCGACACATCACGCAAAGCGTGATGCATGCACACACCACAATATACACCATAATCTACATCCCCTCCCCCCTCGAGTTTTTTTTCATGTATTTGTGTTGAAAATGTAATTGAGAAACTAGAGTAAAACTAGAGAAGAGGAGAGAGAAAGTTGAAGTAAAGACCAAATTTTTTGCTTCATTCATCACCATAAAAGTAAAGATGTAATGTCCCACATTCTCTAATGAGAAAAAAATACTATTACATGTATAAAACCTAATAAATTTGCGTAACAATATTGAATAGTTTCAAAGTAAATAGACCAAATCGAGAGAAAAAATCATTATTATATTTCTCTCTAAAATGAATGTTAAAGAAATATTACATATATATATAGTTGTGAAGGAAAAAGAAAAAATAACAAAATGATAAAAAGAATAATAGATAAGTGCCAACACATAAAACTACTTAACAACCTAAAAATAAAACAAAATTAGTTATGTACACCAATGCGTCTAGCAAAGTGTGATGCATACACACACCACAATATACACCATAATCTACATCCCCTCCCCCTTCCCCGCGAGTTGGAGGTTGGTGAAAGTCTACCAATCCCAACTTAAAGAGGACATAGTAAAACTAAGGATACGGAAGATATTTGGTGAAGATATATGTTGTTTGCTTTTGGCTGAAAACATACGAAGAGAGAATAAAACCTTGCTTAAGTTCATGCCACACCGAATGACAATCAACTTCCAAGTGCTTAGTGCGTTTATAAAAAATGGTATTGGTAGCAATATGAAGAGCTGCCTTATTGTCACAGAAAAATGGAATAGGACAAAAAACAGAAATGCCAAAATCACGTAGCAAGTATGTAATCAATTTGAGTTCACAAACTATGGCAGCCATGCTACGATTCTCAGCTTGTATAGATGAGCGAGAGACAACTGTTTGCTTTTTGGTTTTCCATGATACTAAAGATGATCTATGAAAAATACAATATTCAATCAAGGATTTCTCGATATCACGACATGCAGCCTAGTCTACATCACAAAAATCCCGCAATTGAAAGTTATTCTCTACTAGCAAAAAAAAGACCTTTAGAAGGTGAATTCTTTAAATGCTTTAAGATATGCAATGATATATTCAAAGGAGGTTGAGATGGGGCATTAACATACTTGCTGAGTTGTTGAATAACATAAGTAAGATCAAACCTTGTAAAGTTCAGATATAGAGTTGTCCAATCAACCATCTGTATTGTTTTGGTTATGAAAATAAATTCTAAGTATCAGCAACTAAGGATTGACCTTTGAGTAAAGGAGTACGAGCTAGTCTTACACTAAGTAGACCAACATCTGCAAGAATGTCTAAAATGTACTTTCTTTGATTCAAGTAGGTATTAGTTTCTAAACGAGCTATTTCTATACCAAGAAAGTATTTACTAAGGCCTAAGTCCTTAATTGTAAACTTAGTATCAAGAAAGGCTTTAACAACATTAATCTCTTACTCATTATTGCCTGTAATCAAATATCGTCAACAGATACAATTAAAGTAGTGAAGGACTGCTCAGTGTTCATAACAAATAAATAGTGATAATTTTCAGACTGGACGAAACCAAACAGCTGTAACTATGAGCAAAATTCATAGTTCCATTTGTAAGAAGCCTGTTTCATTCCATACAAGGATTTAATCAACTTACAAACCTGACCATTTTTTACCTTAGTGTAACCTTCTAGAGGAGACATACACTTTTTCATGTAATTAAACATGAAAAAATGAATTATTAATATCCAATTGATAAATTGGTCAGACTCTTGCACTTGCTGATGTAAAAAAATTCTGACTATCACAACATTGGCTATTGGAGAAAAGGAATCAAAATAATCAACCCCTACTACCTGGTTGTATCCTTTTGCAGCAACTTTAGCCTTGAAGCTATCAATTGTGCCATATGCTAGATATTTAATTTTGTAAATTAGTAGGCAAATTTGTAAGTACATGAAATCAATCAAGTAATAAAGTGATAAGTAGAATATTATCCCACAAGGATTGCGTATCAAGTACCAAAATTATAGAAATTCTATTATTATCTAGAAATCGAAGTTAAATTTATGAAGGAAAAATTTTTAAAATAATTTAATCAAAGAAAAATAATTAAATTGAAAAAAACTTATCAATGGAAATACACTAGAGTAATTGATTTTACCTGAATCTTGGGTATATCCACATTTTAATTTCGCAATCAATTTAATCTAGTTTGCAACAGTCGAACTATCATAATGTACTTTTGGTTTCCCTCATAGTATTTCTTAGGTTTATCAATTAACAACTATTAACTTTTTTTATATTAATTATTAATTTCATACAATTAAATATATGATACTCCAGTTTTTCACGTCAACTCGATTATATTACTCTCATTCGAATCATAATTAATGCTTAACTATATTTATCTAATTAATGGAGTTTTACTCCCGCTACTCTAAAACCATCAATCACAAATCAAGTCATGAGTTGGCCAATCCTTACAACAGCATTAAGTTTAGTATTGTTAAATTGCAACAAGAAGAAAGCTAAAAATTAATCCTCAAAACCTTTGAGTTAGGCTACCTTAATCACTTCGACTAAAGAAATTTAACCAGACATGGTTGATTGAGCAATAACAATTATATTTAAGAAAAATATAACCATGTAATAATTAAAAATAAATATCTAAAATATCCCAAATATTAGCATGCGCGTTTCATCAAAAAAAAATATTCTGATATTTTTTTTCGAAACACTATGCTAATAAAAATATATTACTTGATTTTTTTTTTCTTTTTCTTAGCTTCTCTCTCCACCAAACTCTTTGCTCTCCCATTTAAGCTCTACAATATGATCGAGTTTTCCACCAATAGCTTGCTTCTACATTTTTGCTTCCCTATAGCTTGTGTGTCTGCTTCTGCACCAACCTACACCATTCACGTCATTGCTTCAACTCTACAATCAAAGTTGGTTCACCCGCTGGTTGCTTCCTCCTCTTTTTTTTTTTTCTTTTTCTTTCTCATTGTCTCCTTTTTGTAGGCAGTTGGAAGAGAGGAGATAGGTTTTTCTTTTTTAGCCATTTTTCCCTCTTCTGCTACTTCTTTTTCCCTCTTTAGTTCTTCTTTCTTATTTTCCTCTTCAAGTACTTTTTTTTTTCCTCTTTAGTTCTTCTTTCTTTTTTTTTTCTCTTCAACTTCAACATAACAATCTGCATAAAAAATTTAATTCATAAATTAATCTCTAACTCAAAATTCATTCAAAAGTTCTTCCAAATTTAAGTAAAATAGTTATAAAAATATAATATATCAAATACCCCCAAACTAAAATTTTTACTTGTGCTCAAGTAAAAGACTGAAAAGAAATACTTTAAAGCATATTTTTCCACCACGTTCATCTATTCAACTTGATAGTATTGAAATTCTATTCATTTTTTGCAATTGTTAATGAGTTGAAATTTCAAAATGAATATTTCAAAATAAACTATTACCTCTTATACCCCTCAACAAAATTTGCATAATTTCAGTACATAAATTCCCTCTCTAACTCTCTATCATTGATTTATAAATTATGTTTTACTTAACCTTACCTCTTTGCTACTTTAACTAAGGTAGTGAACTTAGCACTATTTACTATATATATCACAAATTTTTTCTTTATGAGTATATCTACACTCAATCTCACACTTTTATCCCAAATATATTTTTACTAGTGAATGTGTTTTACACTCTATCTCACCCTTTCACTTAAAGTATTTATTATTATTGTTATTATTATTATCTTTTTTTTCCCAACTGAATGTGTTATACACTTCATCCCATCCATTACATGCTAGTTAATTTATTTTATTCACTCAAAATTTAGTTTAGGACTAGCTCAAAAGGTAAATATCAAATTCACATTTTATATCTCACAAGTGTAATGTCCAAGATTAGGTTCCTGTGCAATTGTCTTTATATCAATTAAATTAAAGAAAATAATCACTAGTTATTCTAATTATTTTTTGCAAGTATATCTTATTTTCTTTTTAAATTAACCACAATCGTAATCAGGGATAAAATCTCAATTCCACCATGCTTCACTGACTACTTATGGTGAAAAGCTTAGCCCTTTAGTGTAAAACAATATAAACTTGAAAAAAATGGCATTTTAAACTCTAAAGACCCAATACCCCAAACTTATTATGAACAATGTGCTCAATATTTATGAACACGTTATGCACAAGAAAATAAAGGGAAAACAGTGAATAAACTAAATACTCCCCTTGTATGATGCCCACATAGCTTGTTCCAGAAGTAGTCACTAGAATTTTGCACTAAGAATTTTTCTACTACAAAACAGATATCATCATCATCATTGAAGAGCATATTAGTTTAACCTTAATTAAGAATCCGTAAGTGTTAGTGACACAATTATAAATTAAGAGGGAGAAGTGTAAAGAAAAAAATATAAAAATAAATGAATAAAAAAATCTAGGATTTTATCAAATAAACAAAATAAATATTAAAATAAAAAATTGTACTTATCTATCTAATATTATGATATTGTGTTGCCTCCCAATTAGCACTTTGTTTACAGTCATTAGCTCGACTTTGCAATAAATGACGCAAATGGAGTTAGAGTGAATTTCGACGTTTCGAAATCCCCTTATAAATATGCATACCTTTTTCAATTTGTCTTGCAATTTACTTCCTTGACATCAAGGTCTTTTTCCATCTTGGTGAGCTTTCTGGACACATAATCATTAATTATATCAGTATTAAAGCATTTATTAGTGTCCAAAGAAAATTTTGAGACATGAAAAATGTTAAAATTTACATGTTCGTTTCCAACTCACAATGTTAACTTACCATCCTGCACATTTATTAATACTTTGCTTGTTGCGAGAAAGGGTCTCTGAAGTATGAGTGGAACTTCTCTACCAACTTCCATGTCTAGAACTACAAAGTCGATATGGAATATGAAGTTGTTCACCTTTATCAACACATCCTCTGTTATTCTTAAGGGGTATCTCACCGATTTATTTACCAGTTGCAATGATATTATTGGGGGCTTCACATCGTAAATACCTAATTTTTTAAATACAGAATAAGACATTAAGTTAATACTAGCACCAAGATCACAAAAAGAATTTTTGAAATAAAAATTGTAATATTGCATGGTATAGTGAAAGTCCCTAGATCTTTCACTTTAGGTGGCAGCTTATTTTGAATGATGGCACTGCACTCCTCGGTGAACATAACAATCTCGTGATCTTCTAAACTCTTCTTCTTTGCTAGAATCTTCTTAAGAAACTTTGCATACTTTGGCATTTCAGTAAGAATATATGCAAAAGACACATAAATGTGAAGTTTTTTTAAATATATTAAGAAATTTAAGGAAATTATTATCTTCATTATGCTTTTTAGGTGTTGTGGAAATAGAATGGATGGCATATAGAGCTTGAGCACAACTTGCTTCTTATCCTCTTTTTGCTCTACTTTTATTTTTTCAACATTTTTCTCTTTCGTTCCTTCATCCACTCTTGAATCTGTCAATTGCTTTCCATTTCTCAAGGTGCTTTCGTAACATGTTCTTTTGGATTCATCTTAGTGTTATTTAGCAAAGTACCTTGAGCTCTCCCATTGATCATGCTTGCCAATTGTCCTATTTAGATTTCTAAGTTCTTGATTGACACTTGTTGGTTTTGCAATATTAATTATTGATTTTGAATGCTGTTTTAGTTTTTTATTGCAAATTATGTTGTGTTTTTGTGAATAACTACAGTCGTATCTTCAAGTGAGAGCTTTTTTTCTTGAGCCTGAAATCCTTGGGAGGCCTGACCACATTTTGCTGATTTTTTCATGAAAAAATTGGATGATTTCTCATCCCATGATTATACATGTTGGAGTATGGAATGTATGGTGGTCTGCCCTGCCTAGCTACAAAACTCACTTGCTCCATCTAATGTCCTAGAAAAGGATCTTCAAATAAACCCCTACACATGAGAATTAACAGTATTAACACTCTTTTAATCAATTTTCTTAAATAAAGAATCCATTTTTGCACTGAGAGCAGTTAAAGTATTAATCTCATACAATCTAGCATTCATTTGGGAATAATGTCTTTCCATTGGCCATTGATAATTGTTCATGGCATCTCTTTTAATAATTCATAAGCATCATCTATGGACTTCCCCATCAAAGCTCCTCCAACACTGCATCGATTGTGATTCTCTTAGGTTTGCTTAATCCGTTATAAAAAGTTTGAGCCAACAACCACTTAGACAACTTGATGCGGGAGGGTATGAGAAGGACTTTTTTGACTCTCGGAACCTCAACCCAACAAATTTAATTCAAAAACTTAATCGCCTAATTAACCCCTCCCCCTACTTGAATCTACAACCAATTATATGGCATGAAAAAACAAGAACTAGAGAAATTAAACTGAGGAAAAGAAAAACATCACAATTTACTCGATAAGTCGATTTCAACTCCTTAATTTAATAAGACTTCAGAAAGCTCCCTAACTTCGCAAGACTTGAAGATGCTAGAAATTGGCTAAAGCTAATTTGAAAAAAAGCTCAAAACTTTAATTTTATTGATAAACTGAATTGTTGTGTTTACAAAGCTTGAACTTAAGCCTTTATATAAGCTTTTTTTTTCTATTTTTAATTAAAATAGGATTTAAAACTCCTATCCAAATTCTAGGATCTAATTTAATTAGGAAATAAATACATAAATATTAAATAAGGGAATCTTATCCTAAATTTAATTTAAATATTTAAAATAATTAAGATAAATATTAAAATAATATTTTCTCCTTATCAAAATCTTCAAGAATCTTGATCTCCCTTTGACTTCGATTTTGAGTAGAAATTCTCCTCCAATTTTGTTTGAATAGGAATTCTAAATCTTATTCCAAGTAAAAAGAGAAATTAAAAGACTATATAAGGCTTTAGCTCAAGCATTGTAAACACAACAATTTGAGAATCAATAAATTAAAGCTTTGAGCTTTTCTTTAAATTAGTTTTGTGTTAATTTTTCTCTTCCAGTTCTTCAAAGCTAGGAGAGCTTTCCAAAGTCTTAATAGAGCCGAGGAGTTGGGATCAGCTTATCGAGTAAGTTCGTGGCGTCTTTCTTTCCTAGTTTTTTTTTTTGCATTCCCTTTAGGGATTGTGGATTCAATTAGAGGGAGGTGTTTAATTAGACAGTTAAGTTTCAATATTGCATGTGTTGGGTTGAGGTTATGGAATTCAAAATGATCATTCCCATACCCTCCCCCATCAGGTGGTTTTAGAGTTTAGGCTCCTAGTGAACCTATTTATCTTAATTACTTTAGCATTATTGTGAATTAATTAACATTCAAATTTATTTCAAATTGTTAATTCATATTGCATCCCGCTTGAATTCATGTCTATCTGTTTAATTCAAGTAGTTTGTGTTTCATCATTATCAAAAAAATATATCTCAAAATTAAAAATCCAAAAATATTCCAATTGCACATCATAAAACAATTGGCACATTGTTTCATTATTGCATTCAAAAGCAGTGGAATCACCTAATAGTGTGACTGAAAAACCTTTGTTGAGTCAAAGGTAGAGTACCTCACCTAATAGGTGAGCGTGAAAACTTTTGGTTTTTCATTCTATTGCATCATTCACTAGCGTTCTATTGAGCTTTAGAGTCAACCATCCTTTAGGACTTTTTCCAATGTCTTAAGAGTAATGTGCATGATAGTGTGTATAAACATCACTTTTATTACTTAGATTATAAGCATATTTGAGTCACTTACTGCCTAACTTAAGGGATTTTGCTAATTTTTGATGTAAGTGGGAAGATAAGACTTAATATCTAAAAAACATTGCAGTAGAACTTATTTAACACACATAGTGATCATACATGCTCAAGCCTTGTGAAAAGCTTGCACCTAACAGTTCTGGCTGCAGATATTAGTTCGTACACGGGTAAGCCTTGGGCAAGGCTTGCACCCTAGTAGGAGCAGCAGATATTAATTTTTGAGAACTCTTTCAAAATCAAAGAAAAGGGCAGAAACCAGAAACCAAGTAAAAATGACACTTTTAAAAATAAAAAGAAGGCTGAAATCAAAGGAAGAAAAACCATAGTTGCACACAACCTACTCTTTAAATGAAAGAAGAAAAGGAGAGCAGCAAGGAGGCAGATAGAGAAGAAGAAGAAGAGAGCAGATTTTCTTTCTACTTTTTGGTATTTTTCTCTGTTAATCTAAAAATAATTTGCTGGTGTATTAAGCTCAACATGAACGACTAAATGTTATAATTTTGCAGTCAAGGATTTAATTGAAGTTCAATACAAGGGTTGTGAGATCTAAGTTTTTTACTTTTATTCTTCGTTATTTTCAATATTTAAATATTCTTCTATGCATAAGAGTATTGACATTTGTTACTTATTTCAATTGGGCCCATTGTGCATTTAGTGTAATAGCATATTGCCGTTCGAAATTCCTGAATCCATAATTGTTCAAGATATCCTGATAACTAGTGATAAATTCGTGTTCCTACTAAGAAAATATATAATCTAATTTAAATGAACCACTCGACTGAGTTTGTTGGTTATAATCGAGTTTTTCTAGTTTTAAATGTTATCAGTGAATTAAACTCTAGGAGCATCTCTTAGGTTGTTCATTAGTAAGAGTTAATCAACGAACATCTCTTGGTAAGTTTAAAATTAAGAAAATATTGGCTATTAGGAGCATCTCCAATAACTAGAAGTGGTTTATTGAGAATTAGTAAGAATTATCTTCGCATCAATGATCAACCTTACATATTGAAATGAATATTATTTTTTTTACTGGAAACCTATACATAATTGATTCTTATTTTCTTATTTTACTGAATTATTTTCCTTTAATATCATTTAATTTTTTTTTATTTGCTGATTTGTTTTAATCCATCGGTTGTTCAATTTCAGCTCAATGCAAAAACCCTCTCCTTTCACTTTATTTATTTGTTAGTCATAAAAGAACATTATAACTCAATTTCTTGTGGATTCAATCCTATTCAGCGCTACTACAATATTATTTTCTTATTTAAATAAGAATTTATTTTTGGTATATCCAACACCCACTACTGTAGGTCCCAGTTAAGAAGACTCGACTCCAAGGCTTAACCTAACAAATAATAAGCACATCATGGCACTAAGAATAGAAACTCTAATACAATTACATATGACGATGTGTGCAACCCGTCCTAGGTACCAACCAAACTATTTTCTTGTGTTTCTTGCATGGTTGTATGCCTTTAGTTGTCTACAAAATCATGATTCAGATTTAAGGATGAATCTTTCTAAAGAAGGTGGGATGACGTGATATCAGATGGATGTGATTCCCAATCAGAAGAGGAGTCTCAAGACAGGTTGGAATCCTGCGAGAAGCAACCAACCCACGGTCACTTACCCGCAAACCTGTAGACTTGCCTACACGGGTACCCGCATGGATGGCCCATGCCATGCAAGCCCAAGCCCGAGGTCGTCACCTTGTGGGCTTGAACTCAAGTGGGTTGGGCTTCTCTATATGACTTGATATTAGATAGTTGTGATTCCCAATAAGAAGAGGAGTCCCAAGATAAGTGGGAATCCCCTGGGCAACTAGCACGGGGGCACGAGCTACTCCTGTGGGTTTGCGGGTTTTCCATCCTTCAATTTTTCCATTTTTCACTTTGTTTTATTCCTTTTTGAAATTTCTTAATTATTTTGTGCATAAATGAATAAAATTTAAAATGAAAATAAAATCATGCATATAATTTTAAATGCCAATAAAAATTAAAATTAATGTTAAAACATTGTAAATTACAAAAATATGAATTTAAAATACGACATTCGATATAGAGATTTCGGGGTGTTACATCCTCCGACCTTACAAAAATTTGGTCTTCTAAATTTGAAATTTAGAATAAGTCCAGACACTTGTCTTGCATTTCATCTTCCAGTTCCCACGTAGCCTCATCAGGAGTGTGATGTTGCCATAACACCTTAACCATTGGAATCCTCTTGTTCCTCAGAATTTTCTCTACTCGATCAAGAATCTTGATAGGGTATTCTGCATAAGCCATGTCTGAATGGACATGGGTCTGGTGGTGTAGGATGACGTGAGAAGGATCATGGTGATACCTCCTGAGCATGAAGACATGAAAAACATCATGTAGGTTAGAGAATTCAAGGGGTAAAGCAAGATGGTATGTCACAGGGTCTACACACTCCAAAATTTCAAAAGGTCCAATAAAGTAAGGAGTCAAATTTCCTATCTTTTCACACCACATTTTTTTCTTATAGGGAACAAACTTGAGGAAAATGTAATCACCAATAATAAACTCCAAACCTCTCATTCTATTGTTAGCGTAACTCTTCTGGTGACTTTGAGTGGTAACGAGATTCCTATAGATGATGTCAACCTTGTCAACAATTTCTTGGACGTAATTCATTTCAGGGAGATGCTTGTTTCCAACTTCATTCCAGCAAGTAAGGGATCGGCAGGGCCAACCATAGAGAGTTTCATATGGAGCCATACCAATATTGGAGTGATAGCTATTGTTATAACCAAACTTAGCAAGTGGAAGATGTTGATCCCAACTGCCACCAAAATCTAATACATAAGCAAACAGCATGTCCTCCGGCATCTAAATAGTTCGTTCAGATTGTCCATCAGTTTGTGGATAGTAAATAGGACTTAAGTAAAGGCTAGAGCCAAGAGCCACTTGGAAACTTTTCCAAAATCAAGAAGTAAAATGAGGAACCCTATCTGAAACCACGAAAACTGGGACACTATGGAGTCTGACAATTTCCTCAACATACAACCTAGCTAACTTACTGGTTGAATCAATATTCTTGACTGCAAGAAAATGGGTATATTTGGTCAATCTATTCATAATGACCTAAATAGCATTATGATACAAACTAGTTCTCGACAAACCTGTGATAAAGTCCATAGTCACATATTCCCATATCCATTCTGGGATAGAGAGACCCTGCAGAAGGCTACTAGGTCTCTGATGCTCTAATCTATTGGCAAGTGACACATCGGGAGACAAATTCAAAATTTTATACTAGGCCACCGAAATAGTGTCTGAAATCCAAATATATCTTTCTACTTCCTAGATGGATAGACAACTTGGGTGCATGATCTTCCTTCAGAACATCCAACCTGAGCTTGAGTTACCAGGTACCCGTATTCGATCTCAAAATCTATAAAGTCCATCGTCGGTTATTCTGAAGTCACTAGGGTTCCTTTGATGCAAACTTGTCTATATGCTTCAAAATTTCAAAATCCGTAGACTAGGCTTCCCAAGTTCTCCTGAAAAGAGTGGGCTAGATCTAAGTTTGGGCAATGTATGCACCTTCAACGTAATGATTCAATAAGAGATCTTGAATTATCTTGCGCATCCTCTAGCTAGAAACCATCAACTGAGCCAACATGGCTGAGTTTTTTCTACTAAGGACATCGCGACTATATTACTCTTATATGGGTGGTATAGGATCTTGCAATCATAGTTTTTAAAGATGTCCATCCAATACTTTTGTCTCATGTTCAACTCTTTTTGGAAAACAAATACTTCATACTTTTGTGATCATAGATTTTAAAAGTCTAACCGTATAGATCATGACCTTATATCTTAAGGGTAAAAACTATGGCAGCAAGCTCAAGGTCGTGAGTGGGGTAGTTCCATTCATGTGGTTTTAACTGCCTAGAATCATATCCCAAGTCAACATGAGAAACATCACAAATAACTTAAAATCAACTAAAATTATTAAGAAAAATCAACATTGAGGAAATGGTAAGTCGACATTTGAGTTTGAAAAAATTTTCTTCACATTTAGTATCCCAATCGACAATAACACCTTTTTTGGTGAGGTAGGTCAAGGGAGAGACAATGCGGGAAGAACCTTCAATAAAGCACCAATAATATCTTGGTAGTCCCAAAAAAGTTACGAACTTTTATGATATTGGTTGGTTGACTCCAATTAATTGCAACCTCGACCTTTAAGGGGTTAATAAAAACTCCATCACTAGAAATCATATGACCATGGAAAAAATCCAATCCAACCAGAAGGGGCACTTACTGAACTTGACATAGAATCAATGTTATTAAAGATTACTCAGGACTTGAGTTAGGTGGACAACATGTTCATGAGGCTCTTTGGAATACATTAGGATGTTATCAATGAAAATGATGATGTGTCTATAACACTCCAAACTCGATATGAGGTGTAATTCTTACTCATGTCATTCTCATGCAATGGGCCCACAAAATATACATTCTGCATAGCTAAAAAATTATCATACAATCTAGCATCGCATGTGATATATACAGTAGTTATATATACAGAACATGAGGTCAAAATTTAGAGTTTAACAAAATAAAACGAAAATTTCTAGAATATGAACAAGATATACATAAACAGGAACCCTTTTACAGGTTCTACTCGTCTGGTAGCAATTTTGGCTCTTCTTTCTCCTCTGAAAAATATTAGGTGAAATTTAATGAGTTTCACCAACTCAATAAGTACTTTCATTCTTTCAACCCATATAAGATTTCATGTAAAATACACAATATGAGACAAATGCAATAATAATGTTTCAAACCAAAATTCATTTATTATTGTCACCATTTTCATATGTTTCTAATCGGATTTTTGAATTTCACTCAAATATGATTTATAATCCTTAAAGTATAATCACATACTCTCGAAAGAACATATATACACTCGAATATCAATCATAATCTCAAACTATAACCACATACACTAGAAAGATCATATATATACACTTGGAAGGTCATTTTTAAGGTTTTCATCATACGATACCATTTATATCATCATTGAGGAGAGGCAAAATAGATTTCTCATCGCATAGATAGCACACACACACAAAATCTCACAATGGCTACAGCAAGTATGTTTGCTAGGTGACTCACACTCACAAACACGTGTCCACATCTGGACTAGGTTTTAAACTATATCCATGTGCAGGTTCACCATACCCGCTGAATTTCAGCTACACACACACTCCCCTCCTCGATTCAGACAAAATGAGAAGGCATTCAGGGACTATACCCTAATTACTCGCATCCTCTCATTCTTGATTTCCTTATTTACTCTCCTCTTAATCTATTTTCTCTTAAATTTTATTTAATCGTTTCACAACCATAATTATTCATTTTCATTTTTATTCATTTCCTTAAGTTATTTAATTTTCTTTTTTAACCTTCCACTTAATTAGTAATTTCTTTTAGGTTTAAATTCATTTCTCATCACCGTTCAAGTATTCCTCAATCCTTGGGTTTGTTTTCTGGTTCCATCTCCTCATAAATTTCAATAGCTTAGGTTCATTTGTCATTGGTTCATATTCTATTCCTCATCCAAAATTTGGTCAATATCATTTCAAATTTTAAAATACACATAAAATTAATTAAATGCATGCAAAATTCCAAAATCCTAATCTAAGTTCAGAATCAGAAATACTTGTAATTCCTTTGCTCGATAATCTTTCTAGATCCGCTTGAACGTTCTAATTTACTGTACACACACGACACAAATTAATTATTATAATTTAAACACTAAATAAAAGCTAATTTCAATCATAATCATGGCCTTCAATGTCAACCTGATGCAATACCCAACTCATCACGTAAAGGTGAGCAATTTACTTCTTTACGGTTCTGGTTTCCTAACTCAAAAATATCAGGTTCCATACCTGAGGGAGGCTCTTCGACTTCCAATGTGGGTGGATCGGGTTCCCATACTCGGGGAAGACCCTTTGTATTTTTGAATGGGTAGATCGGATTCCTAAGTGGAATCGGGTTCCAATTCCCGAGGAAGGCCACTCAATTTCCACTAGTGGGTCATTTTCCCACACCCGAGGAAGGCTCCTCGATTTCTGTGCGGGAAAGTGACTTGGTTGAACTTGTGTAGCAAGCTGGACACTGACCACTACTACTCCCTCGTTGCTCAACAGCCAACCAAAAGCATAGAAAAAAAGTTTACCTTCCCGGCATGGTGCGATTCGGCCTCAATTTGGCTCCAAACGATTTCCTCTTGGCCACCCCGCAGCTCCCTTGCTTGCTTGAGATTTAGGTGATGATTTTCAAGCCTAAAAACTGTTTAGTGTAAAATAGAAATAGATTGAAGGAAAATAGGGAAAGAAAAGAGGAAAAAGATGAACCTTTTACCTTGTTTGCCTCGGTCTCGACCATCACATGCCATCTTGGCCTGATTTCTCTTCCTTCTTCTTCCTTTCTGTTTTGGCTTCACCATTCTCCCACCTTCGCCACTGTCTATTCTTCTTTTCTTCCCTTGCAGCGGCCTTTTTTGGCTCCCCCTTCACTCTTCTGCTCAGCTACTCTTCTCCTCCTCTCCCTTCCTCTTTTCTGGCCTCCCTATTCTTTTCCTCTCTTCTTTCTTCCACTCGGCTCTCAATTTGCTCGACAACTCTCTTCTCCTCTCTCTCAACTAATTGGCTCCTCTCTCCTTCTCTCTCTCTTTTTTGGCTTCTCTCTAAAATGAAGAAAACCCTAATCTTTTTTCCCTTTTATATCCGTTCCCCCAGTTATTGGATCTCATAAGCTCAATCATGGCCGTTCATTTTCCATAAAACCTCAGCCGTTTGATCTTCTTAGATGGTTTGATTTGGATCATCCATTCCCTAATTTATTTTTGCCCCCTTCCACTTCCATTTATTTATGCTTTTACCCCCCCTATTTCTTACTTGTTTTCATTTAAGCCCTTGAAATTAAATAAAAATTCCAAAATTTTAAAATCCTTTCATTTAAATCCAAATTCTAATTTTATTTATTTATTTACATTTCTTTTATTTACTTTAGGCTGGATATTACAGTACCAATCTAGTGCAAGCTTGAAAATTCGATTCATAAGGTCCATAAACACTGCAGGAGCGTTGGTTAACTTGAAGGACATGACCATGAATTCGAATTGGCTATATATATAGCAGAATGCCATTTTGGAAATGTCTTCGGTCTTAACCCTCAACTGGTGATAGCCCTTAGATTAATGTTGGAAAAGACTGATACACTTTGTAATTTGTCAAACAGGTTGTCAATACGGGGTAAGGGATATTTACTCTTGATTGTCTCCTGATTTGAGTACTCTGTAGTTAATATACAACTTGAGGGTCCATTTCTTCTTCTTAACAAACAAAACTAGAGCACCCCAAGGAGAATGACTTAGTTTGGTAAACTTCTTTTCCCTCGATGCTACGAAATGACATTCTAGCTTTAGAAGTTCTGTTAGGCCCATTCGGTAGGCGATCTTGTAGATAGGTTGTGTCCTTGGGAGTAGGTCAATGGAGAAATCGATCTCCCACCTAGGTGGCAGACTTAGTTGCTCTGCAGGAAAAACATCAAAGAAGTCACAGACAACAGGGATCATTTGTACTGACTGCTCAGAATCCATGTTCCTATGTATCACAGAGGTTAGAAAAAGCAGACAATCTTAAACTTAAAAATCTTTTTCAAGCAAATATTTAAACACATTTAATTTTTAAATATTCAGAAAATATTCATTTACGAAAGAAAGCTCCCTATAATCTTAAGATTATTTTTTTAGGAGAACGGAGTGTTATAGTTTTGTCACCATAATCGATGACTGCACGATAGTTTTCTAACCACTTCATACCTAAAATTATATCGAACCCAAAAGAATCTAAGAGTACAACGTCTATACTTACTTCTTTACTTGAAACCTTCATCTTAAATTTTTTTATATAAAACATGTACTTCTAAGAGAAGTACCCCAAGGAGAATGACTTGGTTAGATAAACCTCTTTTCCCTCGATGCTGCGAAATGACATTCTAGCTTTAGCATTCGGTAGACGATCTTTTAAATAGGTTGTGTCCCTAGGACTAGGTCAATGGAGAACTTGATCTCCCACCTAGGTGGCAGACTTAGTTGCTCTCTGGGAAAAACATCTAAGAAGTCACAAACGATAGGGATCATTTGTAATGACTGCTCAAAATCCATGTTCCTATGCATCACAGAGGTTAGAAAAAGCAGACAATCTTAAATGTAAAAATCTTTTTCATGCAAATATTTAAACACATTTAATTTTTAAATATTCAGAAAATATTCATTTACGAAAGAAAGCTCCCTATAATCTTAAGATTATTTTTTTAGGAGAACAGAGTGTTATAATTTTGTCACCATAATCGATGACCGCACGATATCTTTCTAACAAGTTCATACCTAAAATTATATTGAACCCAGAAAAATCTAAGAGTACATGGTCTATAGTTAGTTCTTTACCTGAAACCTTCATCCTAAATTTTTTATATAAAACATGTACTTCTAAGAGAGGTACCCCGAGGAGAATGACTTGGTTTGGTAAACTTCTTTTCCCTCGATGCTGCGAAATGACATTCAAGCTTTAGAAGTTCTGTTTGGCCCATTCGGTAGGAAATCTTTTAGATAGGTTGTGTCCCTGGGACTAGGTCAATGGAGAACTTGATCTCCCACCTAGGTGGCAGACTTAGTTGCTCTTTGGGAAAAACATCTAAGAAGTCACAAACGATAGGGATCATTTGTAATGACTGCTCAGAATCCATGTTCCTATGTATCACAGAGGTTAGAAAAAGAAGACAATCTTAAATGTAAAAATCTTTTTCAAGCAAATATTTAAACACATTTAATTTTTAAATATTCAGAAAATATTCATTTACGAAAGAAAGCTTCTTATAATCTTAAGATTATTTTTTTAGGAGAAAGGAGTGTTATAATTTTGTCACCATAATCTATGACCGCACGATAGCTTTCTAACAAGTTCATACCTAAAATTATATTGAACCGAAAAAAATCTAAGAGTACAAGATCTATACTTACTTCTTTTCTTAAAACCTTCATCTTAAATTTTTTATATAAAACATGTTTTTCTAAGAGAAGCACCTCAAGAAGAATGTTTTGGTTTGATAAACATCTTTTCCCTCGATGCTGTGATATGACATTCTAGCTTTAGAAGTTCTGTTTGGCCCATTTCGATAGGCGATCTTTTAGATAGGTTATGTCCCTAGGACTAGGTCAATGGAGAACTCGATCTCCCACCTAGGTGCAGACTTAGTTGCTCTCAAGGAAAAACATCTAAGATATCACAAATGATAGGGATCATCTGTATTGACTGCTCAGAATCCATGTTCCTATGCATCAAAGAGGTTAGAAAAAGCAGACAATCTTAAACTTAAAAATCTTTTTCAAGCAAATATTTAAACACATTTAATTTTTAAATATTCAAAAAATATTCATTTACGAAGGATAGCTTCCTATAATCTTAAGATTATTTTTTTAGGAGAACGGAGTGTTATAATTTTGTCACCATAATCGATGACCGCACGACAGTTTTCTAACCAGTTCATACCTAAAATTATATCGAACCCAAAAAAATCTAAGAGTACAAGGTCTATAGTTATTTCTTTACCTGAAACCTTAATCCTAAATTTTTTTATATAAAACATGTACTTCTAAGAGAAGTACCCCAAGGAGAATGACCTGGTTAGATAAACCTCTTTTCCCTCGATGCTGCAAAATGGCATTCTAGCTTTAGAAGTTCTGTTTGGCCCATTCGGTAGGCGATCTTTTAGATAGGTTGTCCCTTGGACTAGGTCAATGGAGAACTCGATCTCCCACCTAGGTGGCAGACTTAGTTGCTCTCTGGGAAAAACATCTAAGAAGTCACAAACGATAGGGATCATTTGTAATGACTACTCAGAATCTATGTTCCTATGCATCACAGAGGTTAGAAAAAGAAGACAATCTTAAATGTAAAAATCTTTTTCATGCAAATATTTAAACACATTTAATTTTTAAATATTCAGAAAATGTTCATTTACGAAAGAAATCTCCCTATAATCTTAAGATTATTTTTTTAGGAGAACGGAGTGTTATAATTTTGTCACCATAATCGATGACCGCACGATAGCTTTCTAACAAGTTCATACCTAAAATTATATCGAACCCAGAAAAATCTAAGAGTACATGGTCTACAGTTAGTTCTTTACCTGAAACCTTCATCCTAAATTTTTTATATAAAACATGTACTTCTAAGAGAAGTACCCCAAGGAGAATGATTTGGTTTGGTAAACTTCTCTTCCCTCGATGCTGCAAAACGAAAATCTAGCTTTAGAAGTTCTGTTTGGCCCATTCGGAAGGCGATCTTTTAGATAGGTTGTGTCCTGGGACTTGGTCAATGGAGAACTCGATCTCCCACCTAGGTGGCAGACTTAGTTGCTCTCTGGGAAAAAATCTAAGAAGTCACAAACGATAGGGATAATTTGTAATGACTACTCAGAATCCATGATCCTATGCATCACAGAGGCTAGAAAAAGCAGACAATCTTAAATGTAAAAATCTTTTTCATGTAGAAATTTAAACACATTTAATTTTTAAATATTCAGAAAATATTCATTTACGAAAGAAAGCTTCCTATAATCTTAAGATTATTTTTTAAGGAGAACGAAGTGTTATAATTTTATCACCATAATCGATGACTGGACGATAGTTTTCTAACCCCTTCATACCTAAGATTATATCGAACCCAGAAAAATCTAAGAGTACAAGGTCTATACTTACTTCTTTACCTGAAACCTTCATCCTAAATTTTTTATATAAAAAATGTACTTCTAAGAGAAGCACCTCAAGGAGAATGTTTTGGTTTGATAAACATCTTTTCCCTCGATGCTGTGATATGACATTCTAGCTTTAGAAGTTCTGTTTGGCCCATTCGGTAGGCGATCTTTTAGATAGGTTGTGTCCCTGGGACTAGGTCAATGGAGAACTCGATCTCCCACCTAGGTGCAGACTTAGTTGCTTTCCGGGAAAAACATCTAAGATGTCACAAACGATAGGGATGATCTGTACTGACTACTCAGAATCCATGTTCCTATGCATCAAAGAGGTTACAAAAAGAAGGCAGTCTTAAACTTAAAAATATTTTTCATGCAAATATTTAAACACATTTAATTTTTAAATATTAAGATAATATTCATTTACGAGAGAAAGCTTCCTATAATCTTAAGATTATTTTTTTAGGAGAACGGAGTGTTATAATTTTGTCACCATAATCGATGACCGCACGATAGTTTTCTAACCACTTCATACCTAAAATTATATCGAACCTAGAAAAATCTAAGAGTACATGGTCTATAGTTAGTTCTTTACCTGAAACCTTCATCCTAAATTATTTATATAGAACATGTACTTCTAAGAGAAGTACCCCTAGGAGAATGGCTTGGTTTGATAAACCTCTTTTCCCTCCTTGCTGTGATATGACATTCTAGCTTTAGAAGTTCTATTTGGCCCCTTCGGTAGGCAATCTTTTAGATAGGTTTTGTCCCTGGGACTAGGTCAATATAGAACTCAATTTCCCACCTAGGTGGCAGACTTAGTTGCTCTGCAGGAAAAACATCTAAGAAGTCACAAACTATAGGGATCATCTGTACTAACTGCTTAGAATCCATGTTCCTATGCATCACAGAGGTTAGAAAAAGCAGACAATCATAAATTTAAAAATATTTTTCATGCAAATATTTAAACACATTTAATTTTAAATATTCATAAAATATTCATTTACGAAAGAAAGATTCCTATAATCTTAAGATTATTTTTTTAGGAGAATGAAGTGTTATAATTTTGTCACCATAATCGATGATTGCACGATAGTTTTCTAACCACTTCATACCTAAAATTATATCGAACCAAGAAAAATCTAAGAGTACAAGGTCTATAGTTAGTTGTTGACCTTAAACCTTCATCTTACATTTTTTATATACAACATGTACTTCTAAGAGAAGTACCCCAAGGAGAATGACTTGGTTTGATAAACCTCTTTTCCCTCAACGCTGTGATATGACATTCTAGCTCTAGAAGTTCTATTTGTCCCATTAAGTAGGCGATCTTGTAGATAAGTTGTGTCCCTTGGACTAGGTCAATGGAGAACTCGATCTCCCTCCTTGGTGGAAGACTTAGTTGCTCTGCAGGAAAAACATCTAAGAAGTCACTAACGATAGGGATCATCTGTACTGACTGCTCAAAATCCATGTTCCTATGCATCACAGAGGTTAGAAAAAGCAGACAATCTTAAATGCAAAAATCTTTTTCATGCAAATATTTAAACACATTTAATTTTTAAATATTCAGAAAATATTCATTTACGAAAGAAAGCTTCCTATAATCTTAAGATTATTTTTTTAGGAGATCAGAGTGTTATAATTTTGTCACCATAATCGATGGCCGCACGATAGTTTTCTAACCACTTCATAACTAAAATTATATCGAACCCAAAAAAATCTACGAGTACAAGGTCTATAGTTAGTTCTTTACCTGAAACTTTCATCCTACATTTTTTATATACAACATGTACTTCTAAGAGAAGTAGCCCAAGGAGAATGAATTGGTTTGATAAACCTCTTTTCGCTCGATGCTGTGATATGACATTCTAGCTTTAGAATTTCTGTTTGGCCTCTTCGGTAAGCGATCTTGTAGATAGGTTTTGTCCCTGGGACTAGGTCAATGGAGAACTCGATCTCCCACCTAGGTGGAATACTTAGTTCCTCTGCAGGAAAAACATATAAGAAGTCACAAATGATTGGGATCATCTGTACTGATTGCTCAGAATCCGTGTTCCTATGCATCATAGAGGTTAGAAAAGGCAAACAATCTTAAACTTAAAAATCTTTTTCATGCAAATATTTAAACACATTTAGTTTTTAAATATTCAGAAAATATTCATTTACGAAAGAAAGCTCCCTATAATCTTAAGATAATTTTTTTAGGAGAACGGAGTGTTATAATTTTATCACCATAATCAATGACCGCACGATAGTTTTCTAACCACTTCATACCTAAAATTATATCGAACCCAGAAAAATCTAAGATTACAAGGTCTATAGTTACTTATTTACCTGAAACCTTCATCCTACATTTTTTATATACAACATGTATTTCTAAGAGAAGTACCCCAAGGAGAATGACTTGGTTTGATAAACCTCTTTTCCCTCAATGCTGTGATATGACATTCTAGCTTTAGAAGTTCAATTTGTCACATTCAGTAAGCAATCTTGTAGATATGTTGTGTCCTTGGGACTAGGTCAGTGGAGAACTCGATCTCCCACCTAGGTGGAAGGCTTAGTTGCTCTTCAGGAAAAACATCTAAGAAGTCCCAAACGATAGGGATCATCTGTACTGACTGCTCAAAATCCATGTTCCTATGCATCACAGAGGTTAGAAAAAGCAGACAATCTTAAACTTAAAAATCTTTTTCATGCAAATATTTAAACACATTTAATTTTTAAATATTCAAAAAATATTCATTTACGAAAGAAAGCTTCCTATAATATTAAGATTATTTTTTTAGGAGAAGGGAGTGTTATAATTTTTCACCATTATCGATGACCGCACGATAGTTTTCTAACCAGTTCTACCTAAAATTATATCGATCCCAGAAAAATCTAAGAGTACAAGGTCTATAGTTACTTCTTTTCCTGAAACCTTCATCCTACATTTTTTATATACAACATGTACTTCTAAGAGAAGTCCTCCAAGGAGAGTGAAATGGTTTGATAAACTTCTTTTCCCTCGATGTTGTGATATGACATTTAACTTTCGAAGTTCTTTTTGGCCCCTTCGGTAGGCGATTTTGTAGATAGGTTGTGTCCTTGGGACTTGGTCAATGGAGAACTCGATCTCCCACCTAGGTGGCAGACTTAGTTGCTCTGCAGGAAAAACATCTAAAAAGTCACAAACGATAGGGATGATCTGTACTGACTGCTCAGAATCCATGTTCCTATGCATCAGAGAGGTTAGAAAAAGTAGACAATCTTAAACTTAAAAATATTTTTCAAGCAAATATTTAAACACATTTAATTTTTAAATATTCAGAAAATATTCATTTACGAAAGAAAGCTTCCTATAATCTTAAGATTATTTTTTTAGGAGAACGGAGTGTTATAATTTTGTCACCATAATCGATGACCGTACGATAGTTTTCTAACCACTTCATACCTAAAATTATATCGAACCCAGAAAAATCTAAGAGTACAAGGTCTATAGTTAGCTCTTTACCTGAAACTTTCTTCCTACATTTTTTATATATAACATGTACTTCTAAGAGAAGTAGCCCAAGGAGAATGAAATGGTTTGATAAACCTCTTTTCGCTCGATGCTGTGATATGACATTCTAGCTTTAGAATTTCTGTTTGGCCTTTTCGGTAGGTGATCTTGTAGATAGGTTTTGTCCCTGGGACTAGGTCAATGGAGAACTCGATCTCCCACCTAGGTGGAAGACTTAGTTGCTCTGCAGGAAAAACATTTAAGAAGTCACAAAGGATAGGGATGATCTGTACTGACTGCTCAAAATCCATGTTCCTATGCATCATAGAGGTTAGAAAAAGCAGACAATCTTAAACTTAAAAATCTTTTTCAAGCAAATATTTAAACACATTTAATTTTAAATATTTAGAAAATATTCATTTACGAAAGAAAGCTTCCTATAATCTTAACATTTTTTTAGGAGAACGGAGTGTTATAATTTTGTCACCATAATAGATGATCGCACGATAGTTTTCTAACCAGTTCATACCTAAAATTATATTGCACCCAGAAATATCTAAGAGTACAAGGTCTATAGTTACTTTTTTACCTTAAACCTTCATCCTACATTTTTTTTATACAATGTGTGCTTCTAAGAGTCCGCTAGAGGGTGTTTTTACAACTAAAGTTTGTCCTAGAGCATATGGTTTTATTTTTAATTTTTTAGAAAATTCACATGACACAAGAGACTGGGTGACACCAATATCAATCAAAGCATGGGTGGCAAAATTATGAATAGCAAGCACATGGTTGATGTGCTGGTAACAGGCTGTAAAGTGTTCTTCAGCCAACTGGGCATGCTGAAAGACCCATGCATAAGTTTTTGGTTTTAACATAGCCACTTGATCGAAGATATCCATCCTAAGACCCTTCAAAAATTTCCAAGCCTTCTGGCTCTCAGTGGATACGATCTTAGAGGTAAATCAAGACAACTGAAAAAACTTGGCGGTATATTAGCTAACAATCATGCTTCCTTATTGTAGGTCTTATAATTCTTCTTCTTTCTTCTCCCAGACATAAACAGGGTAGAAGCTCTTGAGAAAAACATCCTTGAAGTGAATCCTATATAGTCGGAGTCAGTAGGACATCCTTTTTGAGATGCCATCAATGTTTGATGCCTTTAGTGAACATGAAGCCTACTAAAGGAACCTTATGCTCTTCGGTGAGCTCCAGGACAGAGAAGAGCTTCTTGATCTGCGTTATTCATGCTTCTCCACCATCAAAGTGAGGAAGGTTCAATCTCCTAAATTGTAAGATATTTTGGGAGATGGTACAATCAACCGGACTACGGTAATTTGCACAAGATGGCTGGTTGGCATTATGGGCAAGGTTGTGGCCCACAGAGGTGATCAAAACCTAAATGGCTCGAAATAATTCAACAAATTAAACTCAAGTTGGAGCATCTTAGGCAATGGGTTGTTTTATAGAAGGTTTCCCCCGAGTCGTGTTGCCTAAAAAACGGATATAAAAGTTTAGAAACAAAGTTTATTAGCTAGGTTACAAAATATTATTTCTAGTTGTAAGAATTTTCGAGTTTTCTAAATCTAAACCTTAGACCTCGATATAAGGGATGTTTTAAGAATCATGCTCTAATACCAACTGTGACATCCCGATACCTAGTGGAGTAAAGGATGCCTAATAACAAAATAGATACGAGGGCATGAAATATATATAGATATATATTCAATGGAAAAATATCATCCCTTACAAAATATTTGAGCTTCAAATACACCTGAGGCCAAGAAGTTGGTTGCCAAAATACATATATAGACAAAAGTTATAAAGAGCCACTTCTATTAATATAAGGGTGTTTTATCAGAATGGATGCAGATAATGCACTCAAAATTCTTCTAAAGATCTGAGAACAGATCCAAACATGCTTCAATGGACAACCCAGCAAGCGAATCATCACTTCTAACATCATTTGTGGAGGACATAGATTGGGGTTAGTTCCAATAAACTCAGTAAGGGAAATAGTATTTAAACTACACTACCAAGATTTTCAAAAGTTGATTAGTTTTAAAACATACCATTATGAACTTACCATTGGACGGAACTGCAGCAGACTTGATTAAAGTATTTCCAAAAATATTTGTTTTTAAAAAACAACGTATCTGATTGAAAACCACTTTAAATCATAAGTTTCTAAGTGGAACAGTGAGAAACATATGTAATAGAAAATAAACCAATAATAGTAAAGCAAAAACAAAAATAAAACAATACAACGCATACATAGTTCCATATGGCATGACATAATGAAAAAACGCATAGGAAACATTTAAGGGCAAACAGATCATAGTTATCAGGGAGATAGTTAAACAATGGCAGTCATACATAAACATCAATCAATAATCTCAATAAATGGTAGGATAGTTTTTATGAATTTTACAGATCTTCGCATGAAACTGTTCTAACTTATATCAACTTAGGGTAAAAGAGATCCCTAACTACCACTGTGAATGAGTAAACAGATTAATTTTGATATAAGATAATTCAAAGAGGAAACTAAAAACCATGACCGTACGTTGCTAATGATCACAGTCATACTTCGCCATTGTGGCCCCTACAATCAATTGCGAATCCATTATTGTCAGAGGGAATGCTAGTACTATTCATAGGGAGTGTTTTACCAACGGTTAGTTTAGTTAGATTCAGATACCCCTTAGTGATAACAGTCAAACGAATTTTTAATTTTTTCTTCTTTTTCTTTAATATTTCATATTCACAAATAATCATGCAATTAGAACTCAGTGGAGGTTAAATAAATTATTTCGATCTATAGAGGCCTTTATACCTGGACTTCGCCAACGGGTCACCTTATCGAGTCGTGACTCAATCTGATAGCCCTGTCGGCCATCACTCAAGAGCAAGGCAGAGGGCCAAATCTGCACATACACATATGTCATTTTTGGAGTTCGATCTAAACATGTATTTTTATTTTAAAAAAATAAAAAATATACATTCAATCTTATCAAATAATCAATGATCTATGATCAATAAAAATATTCAATATCATGCATGCACTAAAAATAATTTGATAGTTATAATTTAATTATTTTTAAATTCACTTAGACATGTACAAGAAAATACTAAGAAATTCCTTACCGAAACCTTTAAGTTTTTTGAAGTCTTCATGGGGAATGATGGAAAGGTTGCTCGGCAATTCGTGAATCACATAAAAGAAATCAAACTTTTAGTCTCCCTTAATTCTTTCACAATTTTCCTCAAAATCTCTTTAGAAAAAGAAGAAGTAGAAATTTTGTGAAGAGAAAGGAGGAAAAAGGCCTTTAAATAGGCTTTATAAGAATCAGGACCGTTTGATCAAATGGGCCAATGGTGGCTGTCAATCAGCCAAGTGGCTGACCAACCACCTTCATACAGCGTGCATACGCACCACATGGTGGCCATGCATGCCCACCTAGGCAGAAGTGACGGACGGATGGAATAGCTCGTCCGTCAATCGGTCACCAAGGTGACCATGCGCACACAGAGCCGTCTGCGTAGGCTTACGTGGCTTAACACGATAGCGTATGCATGTGCACAAGCATGTGCGTAAGTATGAGCGCGCGCAACTGGCATGCAAACGCGGGCCCTCAAGTGTGGGCTCGCGGATTGTTCCCGTAGGTTCGAAGGTTTTCTCCCCTCCAATTTTTTCTCTTTTTGCTTTATTTTATTTCTTTTTAAAATTTCTCAATTATATTGTGCAAAAATAAGTAAAATTCAAAATGCAAATAAAATCATGCATATAATTTTAAATGCCGATAAAACTAAAATTAACGTTAAAATATCGTAAATTATAAAAACATTAATTTACAAACATGGCATTCAAATATAGAGGTTCCATGGTGTTACAGTTTTTATCCACAAAGAACATGATTATTTTAGAATTTCAAATCAAAACCTTGATAGGAGTTTGAACAGGTAGGGTACCCATTTTTCGTAGAGAATATTCATGTGGAATTCCCAAAAGTCATCAAAGTCATGATATTTATTTGGTCTTCCAACATGTTTGATCTTAAGTCTACTTGTTTTAGGATTTTTCTTTCATTCCTCCTTGCCATCCCACTCTTCATTGATTTTGAAATCTTCAAACTCATCATCATCCTCGAATAGATCAATTTTGGGATCCTCAGTTGTTGCCTTGTGTTCCTTTTCCATTGTTATTCAAATTTGTTAGGCAATTCCAATAGAATGAAATCTGTAAAGATTGGGATCAATGAAGAGGTTTCTTGTTGATGATCGTAAAACTTTTTATTGGTATCATATAATAGGCACCACATTGCCTCTGCATAAAGTGGTCTTCCACCCATATGTAAGAGAACTTTTGATAGGAAGAGTTATTAAGCAAGATCAAGAATCATCCTTTTATAAATCTTGTTACCAAACAAAGAGTAAAAGTCCTCTTTCAAGTATTTTTCCCAAGCCAAGTATAATATCATATTCCAAAAGAAACAAAGGTATGAATATCATATTCAAAATTCAACACTCTCACACTTAAATACTATTTAACTTAATATATACTGCTTGCATTGTTTAATCAGTCTTAAACAAATACGTCCTATTTTTTTGAGCGACCTCACAGCACATTGCAAGCATATTAACTAATCATTAGTTAAATATGTCCAAGTGCAACAATTTAGAAAGAGACCTCCATCAGTTTGTTATCACCAAACATAAACTATGAAAATCTACAATTAAATAGTATCAACCTCTAGAGAGGATACATAAAACCTGAAATTGCATCAAGTGTAAACATGAAACTTCATATGAACGGTACATATAAAACATGCTAGAGCTAGACCTTTAAGAAACATGTTCACTTTTAAACACTTCTCTTTTTTTTCGTCAAGTCTACTATCAAGTTCTTGATCTTCACCAAATCAAGAGATGTTTTTGGGTACTAATATATAGTTATCCACTAAAATGTCATCTATCTTAAAACAAGGTGAATGCAGATATTGGTAAAAAATAACTGGAAATGATTTTAACTCTTCTTAGTGTTGCTCTCGAGTTCTATCTTCAGTTCTTTATAAAGTCATCATTGACATCCTCATCACCTCAATCGTCTTCCATCTATTATGTTGTAGTCTATGCTTCTAATAGTTTTACTTATTCACCATCAACAATTGGCTTTGGAGTGAAGTCTTAACCTTTTTATTTCCTAGGCTTATCACATTCTAACCCATGCAATTTCTCTATCTTCAGACTTCCAGAATTATAATCTTACTTTCTCACATCCATAAATGTTTTGGAAGAGGTTTTAAAACATCTCCTAAGGTTCAAATTATCTAATTCCTTTTTGTCTCTACGTCCCATACGAATGCGAAGCCTCATGATACAAGGGAAGTTTATGAGGAATGTAGGCTCTAATACCAATTATAACATCATACCTTCTCTACTGAGAAATGAACGCTACTAGATGTATAAAATCTAATAAATTTCTATAATTATATGCTAAAATTTAAAATTGAAATCATACATCCTTCTTCAGAGTCTTCCTTTGACCTTGAACATGCTCCTGATCTGAACTAACCTACATTAGAGGAGATAGAAATTATGGTGAGTTTCATGAGCTCAGTAAGAAAAAAATTAAGTGCTCATACTAAAGACATGCACACACTCAATCACACAAAATTTATAAAATATATGCAGATTTTATTTAAAATCAATTCCCAAGCTGGAAAACAATGTAGTAGCAATAATTTCACATATCTTAATAATTCTTTCATTCACGTATAATTTTTAAAAAATCACAAATATTCTAACATCACATTCACATGAACAAATAATTTTACCATATTATTGTTCATTAATTTCACAACACTTGCACTTATACTGTTTAATAATCACATATATTTATCACTAAACCACTTAACAATACACATGTCGAAATTATTTTTGTTTTTTCGATTTTCACTTATCACTTTAAAGTTACACTTTCATTTTTAGTTACGTTTTTATTATCCATTTCGGATCTCTTTCCTTTATAGAGATACATATATTACAAAACAAAATTCCATATCCTCTTTCACATAAGCAGATTTCACAATTATACATCATTTTCCCAAATCACAAATATTCTAATCCAAACTCATATAATATTTTTCAAAGTTACAAGCATCATTACATAACACAAATAAAAAATCATAAACACAATTACATATGCACAATTTTCACGTATTTAAGTATTCTTTTTTTTTACGTCTTTTAATGCTCTATCGCACGACGTCATTTTTACCAGAACCATTAAGGGCATATAAAGATCCCCTCTACTTGTGGATACTCAAATAGATAACAGACCTACATTCCCAGAAGGCCTTTCAGTACCAAATAATAGACTCTTATTCTCTAAAGGGTTTATGCACCATAACAGATTTCCTACCAGGATGTCTTGTATGGGACTTCCCAACCGCGTTTAACTGAGACCATATTCATAGTAGGATTCACCACAACACTATCTTTACCATATACCCTCCTTCGATTACTACTAAAATAATTTTCTCGTCTTTTAAAGGTTTATATTTTACTCTTTTGTCAATCAAATTCTGATCTCTAACACATGTACATGCATAACCTAGATGCTAGATGCTTACTTATTCAATCTCATAGCAAGTATACCCAATACATATGTACTCTTATGCATAGTTTAATTTCATCCATATTCAACTACCAACTTATATATATACGTATTTTCAATTACATAGATTTACATTCTTTATTTTTATACAAATTATAATTTGTACATATACACATATAAGTTATATCATATATATATGTACACAATTTATACATATAGTTTTACACATACACTAACATACATATACACATATTTTATTACGCAAAAAACCACATGCGTATATGTATATCAAACATACACGACTTATATCATATCAAGCATGCTCACAACATATTATGTAAATCATAAACAACATAAAATCTATACTTACACATATTACATATATATTCATATATATAATCCACACACAATATTTATTATCATTCAGATTGGCATAGATAATATTTATATTATATATATTCATATACATGACTACATATTTGTCAATTCTTTAATGCCTATGTACCTAAAACAGACAAATACTCACCTTACACGTATATGCATACCAACACACATAACTTACATATGAATATTTAAAGTTTAAGTATATCCCTTCTTATTTACTTCTACTTATAAGTTAAGTACTTCTATAAATACCTACACATTTATAAAAGGCACACACATATGCTTCATGCACATGGTGAGTTATAGAAAACATAATAAAAATTTTAAATAATTTACAACTATACATAGTTCATTTTAAAGAGAAACAACATTTTATAAAACATGAGGGTCTTTTAATGAGATTAACCAAATCCCTTACTTGAAGTCTTGTAACAAAAGTGTCGGGGTCCTAATTAGGTTCAGTCTATAGTCTTCTCTAAATTCCCACAGTTGATCAAATAGTTTCCTCGTTTGAAAACATATACTTATATATTAAATGATGAAAATTATAGGAATAAATATAACACAAAAAGAGAAGCTAATTTTTACCTTAAAAGCACGATCACGGTCGTTGGGGTGACCACGTGCCACTACACATGCTGCCATATGGTACCATATGCCTCAATGGACCTCCATGCGCCTAACATGAGCTGCCACATATAGCGGCATGCCTCCACACACCTAGACACGTGCCGCTACCAAACCACCATTTGTCGACGTTAAAATTGTCGTTCACCGCCATGAACTGACTAAAAATCTCCATAGAACATGCCACATGTTCAGATCCAGCATGGATATGGTGAAATCGAGTAAAATAATGCCATGGATCTGCGAAATCATGTGACTAACAGCCACAAGCTGATCTGATTCTCCAACATCTAGTTTTTGTACATTCTCTCTTCTCCTTCTCCTTCTCCTTCTCCTTATTCTTTTTCTTCTTCTTATTCTTCTTCTTATTCTTCTTCTTCTTCTCAAGCTGGTAAATTTTTTAGCCTTTTTATGTTGCCTAGATAATGGTGAGCCTTACAGTACCATATTTTATAGCTAATGTAAATGGATTTATGAAATCTATCCTAAACTATTAAGAATAGCCTTTTACAACCAATCTCACTATTAATTTATTTACTAAATTGTCAACATTCAATTTGGTCCTCAACACTCACTTCAATCCTATCACTTTTTTCTCTATAGGATTGAGAGTAACCTAGGTTTTGTTTTTATAAATCATCTTTAACTCCTTATTTATTGCAAATCTCCATTACAACATTGTACCTCTCATAAATATCTACAGGCTTTTAGCTGTTCTTGTTGAGAAATTTGGATCATATTCATCATTAGAATTTGGTATCTCTTATTTAACAAGTTTAAAGGAATTTTTTTCATAATTTCTACTTAGGACCTCTACCTCAACTTTATACTAATTCAAGTGTGCTTTCTCATCTACTTTGACATTTCTTACAACTATCATTTTGTTGGATTGAAGATTAAAAATTTCATATTCCTTGAGAATGTTGTTATTGCCTAGTATGATGTCAATTTTTGTTTTCTCTTGTCATTTATTGATGGTTGTCGAATCTACCAAAAAGGAATTCATATTCACCAACAAAATAATATTATAATAGCAAAAAATATGACCTGGGAGGTATGAGGAGGATTGAATCAACTCCTATAACCTACTTAATGCATGCAATAACAAAACTTTAACCACCTAGATAAACCCCTCCCTCGAATTGAATCTACAATCTTAAAAGAAATGCAAAAACAAAGACTAGAAAAAATAAACAATGGAAAGAAAAACATCACAGTTTACCGATAAGTTGATCCTTGCTCCTTGGCTCAACAAGACTTTTGAAGACTCTTGCTTCTCAAATAATTTGAAGAAGCTAATTTAGCACAAATGCAAAAAAAATAAAAACCTAAGCTTTCAAGAATTCTATTAAATTAATTGTAATTGGTATGTTTACAGCCTATGGACAAAGGTGTATTTATAGTCTTTCCTGGACAATTTAGATGAGTACAAATTCTTGAAATAATTTAATAAAATAATACTCTAGATAAAATTCTAGCTAAATCTAGGATAATTACATAATAAAATAATTATTCTATCCCATCTAAATATAAATAAATTAATTAAATAATATTAAGGGATAGACTTACATAATAAAATAATATTAAAATACCCTAATACTTATCCCATGTGGATTCTATATAAAACACATGTAGAAATTAATTTAGACTAGTGGGATTTTAATTTAAAACATTGGTAATTTAAAAAGTGGGTTTTAAAACCTAAAAAAATTTAAAAATAGAAAATAATTAAAAGAATTTTGAGGAGGGTTGGTTTTGGGGGGCAACCCGATCGGGTTGGCCTGACTAGCCTGCTCGGGTTGCGCAGGAAAGGCTCGGGGGGATCGCAGGCTTGCGTGTTTGGGTCGATTGGGTGTGACTGCGGGCTCGACTACATAGGTTGGCCAGGTGGGGGCCTGTCGATCGTGGGATTCTCATACTGCAGGTCACCTGCACACAGATGACTGGGTTTGTGACCCCAAGCTCGCGCACGTCACGTGGATCTTGCACGTATGTCACGCGTATGGGGCATGTGGATTGCTTCGGTTGCACACTCGCATGCTCTTTCACGCATGTGGGTTATCCACCACCACGGGTGGATCTCCTTGCTCGTTACTCATGTGACAAAAGTAGTTTACGCATGTTGTACATGTCTTTCACCATTGCGTTGGACTTTGGGCCTTCGTTCGTGATTGATCAATGACCGTGTTACCCAACTCTGGACCATGAGATTGAAAATTTCTTGAAGCCTATGGGCTCGGCTTCGGGTGATCTGGTCTGCAGGCAACTAGACTTGTCTCTGTATTTTTTCTAATTGGTCATGAACCTCAAAGTCCTGCACGTCCCCTTTTTTATTGAGATATCCTTCATGATGTTTCTCACGTCAAAATAGGGTCGAATCCACAGGAAATCGAGTCCTAATATTCTTTTCCAACAACAATGAAATAAAAATGAAAGGGGGGGGGGGTTGTTTTGAGTTGGAATTAAACAATAAATGGATTAAAATAAATTAGCAAATTAAATAAAATTAAAATCAACTAAATTGAAATTAGCATAAACTAATTCAATAAATTAAGTAAAGTAAGAATCAATTATGAATAGATTCCAGTCAAAAAAATAATATCAGTTTCAATATGCAGGATTGATCTTTGATACAAGGATAATTCTTACCAATTTTCAATAGGTGCGTTCTATTTATTGGAGATGCTCCTAATAACTAATCTTTTCTTAATCTTATATTAACAAAGAGGCATTTGTTGATTAATCCTTGCCAGTGAATAATCCTAAAGAAACTCTTTCAATTTAATTCACTACCAGTATTATGGACTGGAAAGACTTGATCCTAGCCAATAAACTCAACCATGCAGTTTATTCAAATTAGATTATATATTTTCTTAGTGTGAACATTAATTAACCACTAGTTATAAAGATATCAGGAACAATTACGGGTTTAGGAGTCCCGAATGGTGAATACTATTGTGCTAGTAGATGCACAACGGCACCTGTTGTAATAAATAACAAATAATAATTTGCATATGCACAAAAAATATATATAAATATTGAAAACAAGAAAGAAAAAAGATAAAGTGATTAGATCTCACAACCTTAAAATTGAAAATTCAATTAAATCCTTAACTGGGAAATAGGAGTATCTAGCTACTTATAGTGACTTTAGTACACCAACAACTATTCAAAATTAATATAGAAAATTATATAAAACAGAAAGGAAAATTTGCTCGTCGTCTTCTCCTTTATTTTTGTCTCTCCTGCAGCTTTCATTTTTTATTTCTATTTAAAGATAGAAGTCGTATGCAACTAAGGTTTTTCTTCCCCTCATTTTGGCCTTCTTTCTATTTTTAAAAATGTCTTTTTTTACTTGGTTCTTGCTTATGCTCTTTTCTTTGAGTTTGAAAGAATCCTGAAAAATTAATATCTGCAGCCGCTGCTAGGGTATAAGCCTTACCGAAGGCTTAACTTTGTATGAACTAATGTCCGTTGCTGTCACTATGGTGTAGCCTTAACCAACGCTTAACTGTGTGTGGACGAACTTCCTTGTGTAGAAATTAGCTCAACCAAGGAACTTTTTGAAATTGGCTCTTGCATTTATACCTACATTAGAATTCAACAAAATTCCTTTTGTTAGGCAATAATTGATTTAATTATTCCCTCAAATTAAGGAATAAAATTGACATTTATGCACACTATCATTTCTCTCTCTTGACCTCTAGAATGTGTATATAGCAAATGCTTCCAAAAACTTTCAATTGCCCCACCATTAGTTTAGTTCTGTGTTGTAATTGAATAAAAAAGTATAAGAATATTTCTGATGATTTTATTCCTAGAGATTAGAGATATATACACACATAAAGAGAGATTTATGTAAGCTAACTAATATAAATTAGCCTATTCATATATTGTTTATGATTATGTTAATATATATGGAAAGTCAACTACTTATAATGATGTTATTATATAGGGAAAGTATGTTATAATCTTATAACATTCCCCCTTAAGTTGGAGCATACATATTAATCATGCTCAGCTTGTTACGAAGATATTCAGTTTAAGTTTCATTTAAAGCTTTTATGAATATATCACCTAGTTGTTTTCTTATATTTACATAGCCAGTAAAAATCAAGTCTTCGTTAATCTTCTCATAGATAAAGTAACAATCAACTTCGATATGTTTGGTTCTTTCATGGTACGTAAAATTCGAGACAATCTGAAGGGCAGCCTGATTATCACACTGGAGTTTAGCAAGTGACACAAGATTTAAACACACTTAAGCTAAAATGTGATGTATCCGTAAGATTTCACATGCGAACTGGGTCACACCTCTATACTTGGATTCTGCACTACACCTTAACATAATGGTCTACTTCTTATTTCTACATGATACTAGGTTCCCACCAACAAAAATGCAATTACTTATAATGGACCTTCTACTAATTTTACATCCAGCCTAATCAACAGCTACAACACATTCAACGTGATTATGCCCATGATTGTTAAACAATATATCAAGTCCAAAGATCTTTTTAAGTAGCATAAAATCTATTCCAGAGCCTCCCAATGTTTGAATCTTTTTATGGCTTTCTCAATTTTCGTATCGTAAAGAAGAGTTTCTTTGTGATGGATCATCTATAAAAAGGAAAAATAATTAGTTAATATCAACTCTTCAACATTGGTGCCAAAATTTGACAAGTGTCAAATCCACCAAAAATAAAATCATAATTAACCAATAAAACTAAATTGTAGAAGTGGTAAGAAGGATCGAATTCATAGAGAATTGAAAACCAATTTTCTTCCTTGATCAACAAATAAAAAGCAAACAAAAAGGGAGGTTTTTATAGATTCAACATCAATACAAAATATAAAATAAGAAATAAGCAAAGTAGTGTAAATCGAATTAAGTTAAAGACTAAAGTGATTATAAAAAATATTTCTAGTTGATGAAATAGCTAGCTCCAGTAATGTAATTGATCATAGATGCAATTATTCGTTTTACCCAAAATATGACAAATTAGATATAGTTGTCAGAAATGTTGTGACAACCAATCATTTTTTATTCCTAAACCAACAAGGAAATGTTCATTAGTTGGTTCTTCGTTGTCGAGCAGTCGTGGGAATATCCACAGGATTTAACTTATCAATGGCCTTGAGAACTAGAAAAACCTGATTCAAGTTGTCAAATTCATCTACATGAACTGATCAACTAGATTATTTACCTCCTCAGTGCGACACTGATCGCTACTAAATGCCAAAACCACTCAAACAATTATGAATTTGAGAGATTTGGCTAGCTGTTTGTTGTTTTGCCTCTTGTATGATGGGCTCTGTTCAAATGGATTCAAAACAACAAATATATATAAGTGCAGGAAGTAAATAAATACCAGCTCTGAAATAAAACTTAAATTAATTTGATTAAATCTCACAAATATATTGTTGGAGTTTGCTAGTCTATCAATTAAGAAAAAGAAAATAAATCAACTACTCATGGTGGACTTTTTAACACAACTGAGTTAGAAGAAATATGAAGAAGAAAAATTGCAGAAGCTGTTGTGTGCGGCATCGAGAAGAAGAGAGATTAAGGATGATCATTCTGCTTGGTATACATAATTTATATAGAAAAAGTGGGCTAGGGTTTCTTTTTTTATTGATTAGGATCCTTTTCCTCGATTTTTGGCTTATCCCTAGCTTTCCAAAATAACCTCTCTTTGATTTTTGGCCCTAGATCAATGTTGTAATGATATCTTTTTCTGGATTTGAAAAGTGCGTATTTTCATTTAAGTCAGCTGTTGTGCACAACCTTTAGCCTTGCGCAAGGCTAAGTTGTTTAGGACAGGACCTGTTGCTAACTGCTAAACCCAAGCCTTGGCAAAGGTTTATTTCTGGGCTGATGATTCTTTTCATGAATTCTTTCCCTTTTCATGTTGTTTTTCATTGTTTCATCCTTATCTCCTATCTTGCAATAAAATATAGAAATACATTGAATTAGATAGCATACCACCAAGTTTAACAACCTAAAAGTGGGTGATAATGATGTTAAGAAAATATCACTAGACAAGTCACTATGAGGTAGTTCAATCTCCCAACTAATCGTCTATATTTTTCTCGATCATTAAGGAGATCACCATTATCTTTTTTAATATGTATATTTGGCAACACTGATGTGTTGCATGGCTTGGCTCCTAAATTTTTGGTTCCTATAGATAAATCACTTAGATACTTCCTCTGAAATAAGAAAATTCTTTTGAGATAAGAAAATATTTTAGTTGACTCAAGTACTTGGTGTGAAACTTGGTATGAAAGAATGACTTAAAAGAAGATATTTCTATAATTGTAATATCAGATAAAGAGGAACTTGATTTCTTTTCCTACACTAAAGTCTAAAGGTTATAAATTTCATTCAAAAAATGGTGCCCTTAAAGTATGTAAAGGCTCTAAGGTACTCATAAAAGGTAGTTTAGATTCTAAATTTCATTCAGGGGAGTGCAGTTTTAGGGGAAGTTATCATAGTATCAGGGAGATGTAATTAGAATTAGTTGCTACATCTGCATTTAGGTCATATGAGTGACAAAGGTTTATCTGTTTTGAGCCGATAGAATTTGTTGGACAAGTATAAAGAATGTGTCATGGGTTTCTGTAAGCACTATGTGTTTATACAAGTTGACCTGATGAACTTCAACAAAAGGGCAATGCACAAGACTAGAGATTAGTTAGATTATGTTTATTCTCATTTATGGGCTCTGTATAGAGTTGATTCCAAGAGTGATGCCAGGTATTTCATGACTCTGATTGGTGATTACTCTTAGAAAGTTTGGGTGTATTTTCTGAAGTTCAAGAAAAAGGCATTTCTAATATTTATTAAAAGAAAAACCATGATTGAGAAACAGATAGAGAGGAAGATCAAGTGTCTTAGGATTAATAATTGGTTGGAATTTTAAAATCATGTGTTTTATAATTTTTACAGTACGAAAGGCATAATGAGATGCCACATTTATGTTGAGACACCATAATAGAATGGTAATGCAAGACACATGAATATGACGCTTAAGATATAGCACGAAGCATGTTGTCTCATTTAGGTTTAGGATAGAAACTTTGGGCTAAGGATGTGACCATTGTTTATTAATTGGTTAACATATCTTCATTCACAGCTATTGAGTGTAAAACTCTTTTTGAGATATAGTCTGCTTCACCTACTGATTACTCTTAGTTGAGGATGTTTGGTTGTGTTGTTTATGCTCATGTGATGTATGATAAGATTGAGTTGAGGGCAAAGAAATGCATATTTCTAGGATATGCATCTAGAATGAAAGGATACAAGTTGTAGTATACTAATCCCAAGTCTCCAGTATTGATTATCAGCAAATATGTGACATTTAATGATTCTGCTTACTAGACTGCAACATCCCGACTTCTCTTCAGAGAAGGAAATGTTATCATATGTGTAATATTCACCTATAGCGTAGCCATTTGATAAAAATTTCAAAACTATTTCATCCCTTGTACAAAACTACAACACATGAAGCTCTTTATAATTAATATCTTATTTCTATTCTATTGTTACAATCCAAAACATCTAAATTTAGAAATCTCTTTAAGGTTTACTACTCAGCCTTAAACTTGTTTTAAACCTTTCTTAACCTGTAACAACTATGGAGATTTGAGGTGAGGATTCCACTACTATAGCAAGAAAAGTGGCAGTGCTCATAAAAGAGATATGCAACAACCATTCATATAAATAAAACAATGCAAATTTTATTTAAGAAGATTATGATTGAAAGACAATCATAAGCATCATCATTCTTGTAAAACAAATAAAACTTGAAAAAAAACCATAGTATCATTCCTTTTCGATTATCATCTTACATATTCAAATAAAAATAATCACAATCATCAATACCATCCATTTTGCAAAAGTAAAACTTGAAAAACAACCATAACGATCATCATTTTTCATTTACCATTTCACACATTCCTTTCCTTCTCATGGATACCAATCTCAAATTTCGTACTCAAATCAAAATTTCTTTTTCTTTACGTATCCAATTCCACATTCCCACCATCGTTTCCCAAACATTACAAATATTCCCAATTCCAATTTACACAAAACTTTTCAACATTACAAATACAATTACATAATATTTATCAAAATCTCTAACATAATTTAAATATACACCATTTTTAGTTATTTAGACACCAGTCTTTTATTTATTTTAATGTTTCACTGCGAATGTATTTTTCACCATTACCATTGAGGGCCTATAAGAGTTCCCTCTACATGTGGATACTTAATAACTCCTATTCCCCGAAAGGCTATAGGCATACCATTATATTCTTAATCAATACAATCCAATCCACTTAAGGGTTATAGGCACACCATTATATTCTTCATGAACACACCCCTATTCCCTGAGGGGCTATAGGAACACCATCATATTCTTCATCAACACACTACTATTCCCCAAGAAGCTATAAGCACACCATTATATTCATCATCATCACACTCTTATTCCTCAAAGGGCTATAAGCACACTATCATATTCTTAATCAACACCCTCCTATTTCAAGAAGGACCATAGGTACACCATCATATCACATGTATATACACACACAACAATGTACATATAATAACAACTATGCATATTATATATGTAATCATATATACAAACCACACGTAGTATTTATTTTCGTACAGATTTGTAAATACATATATATATATTGTACACATAAATTCTCTTTTACACTTAAATACATATAATCATATACACAGAAATACATCCTCATACATGCATATCCACTTAGAGTGACATACATACATACAATTCAACATGTGATTAAACATGCTAGTATCAACATAGAAATCACAAAACACCATTCATGTATAGTCCATATACATATGTTGAATTTTTAAAAAATATACTAAATTATGATTTAGAATTAATCTACCAAATTTAAATAATCATTTTAAAATTAATAAACCATTTTCTAAAGGTATGAAGTCCCCAAATGAAAGCTGGCCCAATTCTTACCTCGATTCCAACAAATGATCCTCTCAATTTAGAGATTAAACCACAACATTCTCCCTTATAACCATTCCTTAACTTGACATAAAGAAGATCTTATTTTTGGCTAATCTTTAATTTAATAAATTTCCTTTTATGTCATGAGGAGAAATTAGAATCCATACATAACAAATGGACTCCTATGAGGTGCCTATTCTATGAATGGTGATTTCTTATTTGTCATCTCACTCCAGATACTTGCTTCTATTCAAATTTTCCTTTCGATTACTAAAAGGCCCATTATTGGATTTTAAGCTCCTCATCTTTTATACGTCAAGTTCGCACGCACGACACGAGTTCAGGATCTGCGCGTGTCCTGTCAAGCATGGTAGGCCATTTGCGCATCACCTCATGCGCTGACAGGCGTCGCACACTGTACGTGCGCTGTTTGCACAGGCCAGCGTGGATAGGCCTTGTGCGCTTGGGGCCTACGCGCAGTAGGCCTGCGCGCGCTGCCCTTAGGCGCGGGGCAGGAGGTCTGGGCGCCTGCAGGCTAGCCCCTACACGTGTAGCAGGAGGCCTGTGCACCTGCAGCACGCTGACCAGGGCACTACCATCTCGGGTAGTGCGACATCGCTGCCTCGGGGGCATACCACAACTGTCGGTGGAGGAGGCCCTCCTCCCTCGTTTTTTGTATCGAACATCTTTCTCTCGCCTCCCTTCACCGAATTTTGTGACTTGGCACGAATCCAACGATTTCAAAACTCTATAAATTGCTCTCCCCTTTCCCTTCCTCTCCACACTTCCATTATTTTATTTTTCAAATGTTTAGAGAGAGAGAGACAAAGACATAGTAGTCTAGTGAGAGAAGAAGAGAAAGGAGACCGGTGAAGGAGAAAATATCAAGGTTTTGCTAAGGAATCTAGAATTTATTTCAACATCTTAAGGAGTATTTTTAGATAAACTAAATTAATATAATTGTTATTTTGCCTATTTTATGTGCCTCTGTGTTCAAATAAGTAGAAATGTTCTTGTTTTTAAGCATGCTATGTGAATTGCAGATACTTGATGAATTTTCATGTAATAAATATAATATGTAATCGGTAATTGTAAAAATTATAAAAGAAAAGAGAAAAAGAAAAGTGGAATGAAGCCTGTATGGTCCGAAGTGTATATGTATTGACATACATATTACATCAAGTATCTCGTTAGAATTTTTATCTCTTAGGGGTATCTGTTCCCCTTATCCTTCAAGGTATCTGTTCCCTTTACCCTTCGAGTTATTCGTTTCTCCCTCCCTTATCTGGTCTAGAAAGACGTAAGAGAACCGCTCCTAATGGATGATAGTGTACCCTCTGACAAGAGTGCTATCACACTATTTGTAGGGGTCATATGTGGCTAAGTAATGTCGTGACTGTAGATATCTATTAGGGCCATTATGCCTGGTGTAGCCATTTTCATAGATTGTACCATAGTTTGGCCAGCCGGAAATGGGCCTGAGTAAATTATCTTATCTGTATCTGATATGATCATTCCAATTGGGCAGTTGGAATTTATATATGCCCTCAAAGATTGAAGTTATAACGACTTCGCAAAGCATGACCATCTGAGCATTTCATGATTTATTTGATTTTCTCTATTATCTGGCATAATGTATGTTTGATTGTCTGTATTAACGTATCGTTTTCTTAACAAATAAATGGTTTTCTATAATGTGAAATAGGTAAACGAGGAAGTTAAATGATAAGATAAAATAATTAACTTTTGAAGTCTTACGATGTTAATTTAATACTATTTTTCTTACTGAGCATATGGAACTCATTCTTTCTATACCCCCACCAAATGAGGAAGAAAGTGAGGAACCGCAGGCAGACCTACCATTAGAAGTCTATGAGGATCCCGTGGATCCACAAGTCTAAGTGTATGACTGTTCCCGCACTCTGATGAGTCTAATAGCATAACAAAAGAAGTGGTCCTTATGTTTTGTTTTGTATTTTGCAGCCACTTCTGGCCTTAGTATATGTATGTATTAGAACTCATATGTATTTGTAAGAGATTTGTAATGATTTTGTTCTGCTGCATAAATTTTACCATACACTCATTATTTTGAATCTGTATCTGACACCCTTTTGCCTTAATTGGCACTTGGGATGTCACATAAATCTCATCACCGAACATAAAGTGTATAAATTTAACCCCAAATAGATGTGACCCCACAAAGTTCTAGTCCAACATTTATTAGTTCTCTACACGACATACATACTCCACCCCAAAAGCTTTTTTTATGCCAAGAACCTGATAAAATAAAGTAAGTACCTAAAACAAGTGGAAGACTTAAATCAAATTCCCTATACCCTAAACATTCTGGAATGATTATGAATTTGCGATCAAATCTAACCTATCTTTTAAATGGGTTTACTATAAAAATTAAACACTCTGCTGGGTGAATTTGCAAGTGCACGAAATCATTCAAGTAAATAAAGTATTGAATAGAGTATCATCCTACAAAGATTGTGTATCAAGTACCAAAATTGTAGAAATTATATTATTATCTAGAAATCAAAATTAAATTTATATAGGAAATTTTTTTAAAAATAATTTAATCAAAGAAAAATAATTAAATAGAGGAAAAATTATCAACGAAAACACACTAGAGTAATTGATTTCACCTAAATCTTGGGTATATTTGCATTTTGATTTCACAATTAATTTAATCTAGTCTGCAATTGTTGAACTATACTAATATAATTTTGGTTTCCTTTCAAGTATTCCTTAGGTTTATCAATTAACAACGACAAACATTTCATAACAATTATTAATTTGATTCAATTAAATATGTGATAATCAATGGATCTACATTAATTCGACTATATTACTCACATTCAAGTTTCTATTAACGCTTAATAGTATATGTCTAATTGATAGAATTTTACTCTCGTTACTCTAAAAACATCAATCACAAATAAAGTTATGAGTTGGTCAATTCTCACAACCTAATTAAGTTCAATATTGCTAAATTGCAACTAAAAGAAAAAAAAATTAAATCATAAATTTATCTTTAATTTAGGCTACCTCAATTATTCTAGCGAAATAAAATTTAGTTGGACATGGTGAATTGAGCACCAACAATTATATTTGAGACAAATATAATCACGTAATAATCATGAATAAATTTATAAAAAAATTCCAAACACTTACATTTAGGTTTAATAGAAAAAATCCCTAAAAATTTCTATCCCAAAAGTATGCTAATTAAAAAATATGTAAATAAATTACTTGAATTTTTTCTACGCTTCTCTCTCTTCTGCTTGGTTCCAAGTCTACTTATCTTTCTGGTTCTCCTTTTCTGCTCAGCTCATCACATTTTCACTTCTTCTCTAACAACACGCAACTTCACTTCTACAAGTTTCTACAAACTTCTCCAAGCTTTCTCTCTCTGGCTCCCCTCTCTCTCCTCTAGATCCATCCTTTTGGTTTCTTCTTCTCCTTATTATAAGTGGCTATAAAAGAGGAGATAGGTTTTTTTAACCTGTTTTTTTCCTTTTCTACTATTTCATCTTTTTTTTTCTCTTTAGCTCCTTTTTTTTTTTTTTATCTTCAGAGGCATACATGCCTCTTTACGCTTATGCCATTTCTTTTCTTTTTTCTTATGTGTGTGGCTACTGGGATGGTTGCTATAGATTTGAGCTTAGACTTCTATGGTCTGGGCTTTTGGCTTCTTTTTTTTTCTTCTTCTCTTTTCAACTTTTTTTTCTCTTTTCTTCAATATAACAATCTAGATCAAAAGTTTAATAATTAATTTATTTTTAACTCAATATTATTTCAAAATTATTCTAAATTTAAATAAATAGAATATTAAAAATATTATAAAAATATAATTCATCAAATACCCCCAATCTTAAATTTTTGTTTGTCCTCAAGCAAAAGACTGAAAAGAAACACTTAAAAGCAAACTTTTCCACCACGTTCTTCAATTTAGCTTGATAGTATCAAAATTCTATTCCTTTCTTGCAATTGTTAGTCAATTTAAAATTCAAAAGAAATGTTGCAAAATATAAATAAACTATTAGCTCTTATATCCCTTAACATAATTTGCATAATTTCAACACATAAGTTACCTCTCTAAGTCTCTACCCTTGATTCATAATTTATGTTTTGTTTAACCTTACCTCTTTGCTACTTCAACCAACATAGTGAGTGCGTTTTACGTTCTATCTCACAATTTTACCCCAAATATATTTTTACTAGTAAGTGCGTTTTACGCTCCATCTCACCCTCTCACTTAAAGTAATTGTTATTGTTATTTCTTTCTGAGTGAGTGCGTTTTACGCTCGATCCCATCTATTACATGCTAGATGATTTATTTCATTCACTCAAACCTTAGTTTAGGACTAGTTAAAGGTAAAAATCAAACTCATATTTTTTATGTCACAAGTGTAACGTCCTAGATTAGGTTCCTCTACAATTGTCCTTATATAGATTAAGTTAAGAGAAATAATCACTAATTATTCTAATTAGTATTTGTAAATATATCCTATTTTCTTTTCAAAATAACTATAATCTTAGTTAGGATAAAATTCAATTATGCTATGTTTCACTAACTACTTATGGTGAAAAGATTACACCTTTCATATATATATATATATAAATAAAAGACAAGGTAAAGTTAAAAAATTGACAATTTAAAATCTAAAGACCCAATACCCCCAAACTTATTTCAAATAGTGTACTCACTGTTTATGAACACATTATGCCGAGGAAAATAAAAATAAAATAGAGAAGAAACAAAAAACTCCCCTTGTTTGGTGCTCATGTAACATGCTCCAAAAGTGATCACTATAATTTTTTCTTGATAGTTGTTCTAATCCAAAGCAGATATCATCAACATCGAAAAACATATTGGCTAGACCTTAATTAAGAATCCACAAGCATTAGTGAAACAATTATAAAGTAGAAAGGAGAGGTGCAAAAAAATAAAATAAAATAAAATAAAATAAATGAATAAGAAAAATCTAGGATTCTATTAAATTAAAAAAAAATTATACTTATCTATCTAATACCATCTATATTGGGTTACTTCCCAATCAATGTTTTGTTTATAGTCGTTAGCTCAACATTGCAGTAGATTACTCAAGCGAGGCTAGGGTGGATCTCGATGTCTCGAAATCTCCTTCCAAATATGCATAGCTTTTTTCAATTCTTCTTGTCTTGCTCCATCCTCTTCTTTATCATTCTCTTCATTTGATTTGGTTACTTCCTTAACATCAAGGTCTTTTTCTATTTTGGTGAGGTTTTTGGACACATACTCATAACTATATCAGTATTAAAATATTCATCAGTGTCTAAAGAAAATTTTGAAGCATGAAAAATGTTAAAAGTTACATGTTCATCCCCAGCTTACAATGTTAACTTACCATTCTGCACATTGATTAATACTCTGCCTATTGCGAGAAAGGGTCTCCCAAGTATAAGTGGAACTTCCCTATTAACTTCCATGTTCAAAATTACGAAATCGATAGGGAATATGATGTTCTCCATCTTTACTAGCACATCCTCTACTATTCTAAAGGGGTATTTCACCGATTTATCCGCCAGTTGCAATGACATTGTTGTGGGCTTAACCTCGTCAATACCTAGTTTTGTAAACACATAATAAGGCATTAAGTTAATACTATCAACAACATCACAAAGAACATTTTAAAATAAGAATTGCCAATATTGCATGGTATAGTGAAATTCTCTGGGTCTTTCACTTTAGGTGGTAGCTTATTCTGAATGATGGCACTGTACTCTTCGATGAGCCTAATAGTCTCATGATCTTCTGAACTCCTTTTTTTTTGCTAGAATCTCCTTAAGAAACTTCACATACTTTGTCATTTAAATAAGAGCATCTGCAAAAGGAATATTAATGTGAAGTTTCTTAAATATATCAATAAATTTAAGAAAATTTTTATATTCATTATGTTTTTTAGGCATTGTGGAAATGGAATGAGTGGCATATAAGGCTTGAGCACAACTTTCTTCTTCTCCTCTTCTTACTCCACCTTTTCTTTTTCAACAACTTTCTCTGTGGCTACTTCATCCTTTCTTATATCTACAAACTGTTTCCCGTTTCTCAAGGTGATCGCCATAACTTGTTCTTTTGGATTTGTCTCTGTGTTACTTGGCAGAGTACTTTGAGTTCTTCCATTAATCATGCTTGCTAATTGATCCATATGGATCTCCAAGTTTTTGATCGATACTTGTAGGTTTTACAACATTAGTTGTTGATTCTAAATGGTTGCTTTAGTCTTTATTGCAAATTCTATTGTGTTCTTATGAATGGTTTCGATCATATCTTCAAGTGAGGGCTTTTTTCTTGAGGTTGAAATCCTGTGGGAAGCCCGACCACATTTTACTGATTCCTTCATGAAAGATTTGGATGATTTCTCATCCCAAGATTATATGTATTGGAGTATGGATATACTCTTTGAGATGCACGAGAGACTCATCTTTACGCAGCAGATCAGGGAGGAGATAAGGAAGTTACCTAATCCCCCTCCACCACTGCCTTAGTATGAGCCACCCCACACAATCAAGATCTAATACCCCCACGATACAATTTAACTCCTCCACAATACCATTTGGCACCACCGTAGTACAACCTGATGCCTCCACCATACAACCCGGTGCCACCACAAGGCCACCTGGTCCCTCTCCAACATAATCCAGTTCCCATTCAGCAGGACCCAGCTCCGTTCACGATGGACCTGGGCTACATCGAGAGGTACAAGAGACTTAATCCATTTATTTTTTAGGGGCATCCATGTTTGAAGAAGTTGACTACTGGTTAGCAGAAACAGAGAAGGCCTTCGCGACCCTTTAAGGTTTTCCTAAACAAAAGATTATCCTTGCCATTTATATGCTCGTAAGTGAGGCAGAGTATTTGTGGCAACTTAAGTAGGCTACTCTACCCACTTTAGTCACTTGGGAACAGTTTTTGACAGCCTTCAATGCTAAGTATCTTTCAAAACACCTCCGATCTCTGAAGAAAATAGAATTTGCACACTTGGTCCAATGAGATTTGTCAGTATCAGAATATGCTCAAAAATTCCTAAAGTTAGATCAGTACTCCTTGAGAGCATGACAGATGAAGGCAGGAAGGCAAGAAGTTTTGAATGGGGTCTTCGTCCTGAGATCAAACAACAGTTGTATGTCTTCGATCTTGGCACTTATTCAGCGATCTTGGACAAGGCACAATTGATTGAGAGGAACCTTCGCATTTTTCCCCCAGCAATGGGCAACTCCAGGCCCTTGGTTCCTCATCGTAGGCCAACACCTACTGCACTGAACCAACAGAACAAGAGACCAAGGCCTGCAACTCAAGCTCCTCCCCAAGCCCCGATAGTAGGACACGACAAGATTTGTCAGTATTGTGGTAAGGATCATGGAGCTCGACCTTACTATTGCCTTAACAACACCTGCCATATATGCAGGAGTGCTCAGCACTATGCGAAAGAGTGTTCGCATAATCAAAATCAAGCCAGACCTGAGGTCTAGGACAGAGTGTACACACTCACCCAACAGGATGTTGAGGCCAACCCGGATGCGATACAGGGTACGTAAGCTATCTGCAACCACTTGAACATGTTTTGTTGATACTGGTGCATCATATTCTTTTGTTTCATATATTTTTACTAAAAATTTAAATGTACTACCTGAAAGTCTTGATTCTGTATTATTTATGTCTACACCTGGGAACGGTACATTACTAAGGAATGTTATATACAAAGCTTGTATCATAGAGGTAGTAGCTAGGGAATTGAGCATATACTTGATAGCACTTGACATAGGAGATTTTAATATAATTTTGGGGATGAATTGCTTAGCAGCGTATCACGCTACTGTGAAGCTTGTATTCAATATTTCTAATAAAGAGTCTTTCACTAATTAATAAAATCTTATATATTGTTAACACCTGATAACTATATTATTTATCAAATGCATTTAACTTAAATTTTTCACGTTAGGCAAACCTAAGGAAGAGATTTGCATTCAAGATATCCTTGTTGTCCAAAACTTCCGGACGTGGTCCCTAATGAACTCCCAAGGCTGCTAGTAGATCAAGACATTGAATTCATCATAAATCTTCAGCCTGACACCTAACCTATCTCGGTTTCTCCGTACCAAATGAGTCATGTCAAAGTAAAAGAATTGAAAAAACACATCAAAGAGTTACAGGATAACGGGTTCATCCGACATAGCATATCCCCTTAGGGTGCCGGAGTCATGTTCGCAAGAAAAAGTGATGGGTCCTTTAGATTGTATATAGACTAAAGAGTACTGAACATAGTCACAATCAAGAACAAGTACCCATTTCCCAAGATTGATGATCTTTTTGATCAGTTATAGGGTGCCTAAATTTTCTCCAAGGTCTACCTACGTTCAAGATACCATCAGGTGAAGATCAAGGCAGAAGACATTCCTAAGACAACCTTTAGGACCCGATATGGATGTTATGAGTTCCTTGTTATGCCGTTTGGATTGACTAACGGGCTTACAATTTTCTCCAAGATCAACCTGCGTTCAGGATACCATCAGGTGAAGATCAAGGCAGAAGACATTCCTAAGACAACCTTCAGGACCCGGCATGGGCATTATGAGTTCCTTGTTATGCCGTTTCGATTGACTAACAGGCTTTCAATTTTTATGGATTTGATGAACAGGATTTTCAGGCCATTCTTGGATCAGTTTGTCATAGTTTTCATTGATGATATCCTGGTTTACTCTAAGAGCAGAGAGGAACATGCTCAATATCTGACTCAGGTCTTACAGGTTATCAGGGAAAAGAAACTATATGCAAAGTTTAATAAATAAGGGTTTTGCCTTGAGCAGACTTCCTTCTTAGGATAAATAGTATCAAAAGATGAAGTGTCAGTAAATTCTGACAAGATTGGTGGCTTGCCCTATCTAGCTATAAAACTTATTTGCTCCACCTCATGTCTTTGAAAAGGATCTTTAAATAAACCTTGTACATGAGAATTAACAACATTAACACTCTTTTGATCAATTTTCTTAAATAAACAATCAATTTTTACATTAAGAGTAATTAAAGCATCAATCTCATATATTTCAGCGTTTTTCTTGGGTTAAAGTCTTTCTGTTGCCCATTGATAGTTGTTCATGGTCATTTTTTCTAATAGCTCATAAGCATCATCTGTAAACTTCCCCATCAAAGCACCTCTAGCAGCTGCATCAATTGTGATCCCTATTTCTTAGCTCAATCTGTTGTAAAAGATTTGGACCAATAACCACTTAGGCAAGCCATAATTAGGGGATCTTCTAATTAACTTCTTGAATTGCTCCCATGCCTCATATAATGTCTCTCCATCCATTTGATAGAAACTTGTGATATCGTTTCTCATCCTTGCCCTTTTGACTGGTGGGAAAAATTTAGCCAAAATTTTTTGAGCTAGGTCTTCCCATGTAGTAACTATAACTGTAAAAGGAGAATGTAACCAATTCTTAGTTTTATCTCTTAAAGAAAAAGAAAAAAGTATAAATCTAATTGCATCATTAAAAATGCTATTTTGTTTAAAAGTGTCAGAAATTTTTAAAAAATTAAAGAGATGCGCATTATGATCATCATTTAGTAAACCCCCAAACTGAATTGAGGTTTGGATCATCTGAATGATGGTAGGTTTAATATAGAAGTTGTTAGCATTGACACTTGCTTGAACTATACTAGATGAAACTCCTAAAAGTGAAGAAGTAGCAAAGTCCCTGAGTGCTCTCCTGTTATTCTCGTTTAAAACATCCCATGCTCGTCCAATTTCTTGTTGTTCAGCCATCTCAACTCTTGTTTGTCTTTCTGTTGCTAAACATTTCATTCTCTCTCAATTCAATTATCTATAAGTCTTTTTAAGTTTTAGATTTATAGGAAGCAATTATGTGTTGTTCGATCCACTCATGTACTAACTAAAACCAGAAAAAGAAATGGTGTAATCTACTCATAAAAAAGATAATAAATAAGAATAAAATAAAATAAATGAACAAAACAAAATAAAAAAATTGTGCTTAAATTAAAAATAATAAATTAAAATATAAATAAAATAAATTAAAATGAAATGAAATAAAAAATAAAAACTAAAAATGCAAGTAAACTAAAAACAAAAAAAATAAAACAAAAAAATAAAATAAAATAAACTTAAATTAAAAATTAAAAAAAAATCTAAATTAATAATATAACGCTTAATAGTGATGTTGATTATAACAATCCCCGACAATGGCATCAAAAACTTTATAGGAGAAATTCATAAGTGCACAAAATCATTCAAGTAATAAAGTGATGGATAGAATATTATCCCACAGGAATTGGATACCAAGTACAAAATTGTAAAAATTATATTATTATCTGGAAATCAAAATTAAATTTATGTAGAGAAAATTATTTAAAATAATTTATTCAAAGCAGAATAATTAAATTGAGGAAAATTGATCAATGCAAACACACTAGAGTAATTGATTTCACCTGAATATTGAGTATATTCACATTTGATTTCGCAATCGATTTAATCTAGTCTGTAATTGTTGAACTATTTGAATGTACTTTCAGTTTCCTTCTAAGTATTTCTTAGGTCTATCAATTAACAACTGATAACTTTTTATAATAATTATTAATTTGATTCAATTAAATCTATGATAATTCGATTGATCCATGTTAATTCGACTATGTTACTCCTATTCAAGTCGCTATTAACGCATAGCAGTATATGTCTAATTGATGAAATTTCACTCTCGTTACTCTAAAACCATCAATCACAAATAAAATTATGAGTTGGTCAATTCTGACAACCTAATTAACTTCAATATTACCAAATTGCAACCACAAGAAATCTAAACATTAAATCAGAAACAACACCTGTAGGAAAACTCTTCATCAAAAGTTTTTCCCCTTTTCAGAGGCATATAAGATTCTTTTCACTTCTGCCCTTTCTTTTCTTTTTTTTGTGTGGCTGCTGGGATGAGCTGCTACAGATTTGGGCTTGGACTTCTATGGTATGGACTTTTGGCTTCTTTTTTTTCTCTTCTTCTTTTTTCAATGACTTTTTTCTCTTTTCTTTAACATAACAATCTGCATCAAAAGTTTAATAATTAATTTATTTTTAACTCAATATTATTTCAAAATTATTTCAAATTTAAGTAAAAAGAATATTATAAATATTATAAAAATACATTACATCACACTCAAATCTTCATTGTTCTTAAGATGAATAAATCCCGTAATAGAAAATCATTCTGATTGATTTCAATGAAGAATTGTAACCTCAGCTCTTGGGTGGCATCCAACATTAAACTATTAGATTTTACACCATAAAATGACATTGAATAATAATATATAAATATATATGGTTTGAAGGAATCTATAGTTGACGCTATTCTTACCATAATTCTAGCTTTTTAAGTCCGATAGTGATTTGGAACTTTCCCTCTTAGCATCAGCCATTCTCCTCCTCTCATGCTACTGAGCTTCCCTCAGCTACTTGAAATCCTTCTGCTCTCTTAACCTCCCACTCCCTCCTTCATCTCCTTCTTTTTCTTCTTCTTTCCATATAACCAACTCTTCTCAGCAGCTCTCCACCTTCTATAGTCTTGTTTCCCCCTCTCGTCTATCTCCTTCGCTCTCTCTCTCTCTCTCTCTCTCTTCCTTACGATCATCGTTTCCTTTCCACTCTCCTAATCAACCTCCTCTCTTTTGCCCTCTCCCATTGCAGCTAAGGTTTTTCTTTCCAGTTAAAAAAATTGAGAAGGGGATATTTTTATATGTCCTTCTAGGGCCATTCGATCTTAACGATTGATCTTGACCATTGATGATGTGAATCTAAATAAGACCTGTAGGAAAACTCAATCCCAGGAACCAGACACTAAGAAAGAAACTAAAGATATCCAAGATGGACTAAGGGAGCTTGAAAATTGGATCCAAGTGCCTCCTAGACTAATTACAAGGAGTTGAGCTAAGAAATTCCAACTTGCATTCAATCTGCTGGCCTAATAATGAGATGCCCGAAAGTGGGACCAAGGGAGGTCGCCTAGCCTTAAAGAGGGGAAGGGAGCACATGTGAATGTACTCACCCACAGGAGCTGGCAGCCGAATGTGCAAGAAGGAGGTCCTACACCCACGGGCCCTTATCCACGTGAAGAATGCCTACTGAGCATGCATGCAAGTTTTTCTTGCACACTGAGAGGTGCACAAGTACAGAGCAGTAAGCCGCACATACACAGAGCAACTTTGCACGTAGACACCTCATCACTCGCACGTAAAGAAAGGTGACATGTGCAGGATAGGCACGTGCGTGTGCATAGGATCACACGCGTTCAGGACATCACGCACCCCAGGTGACGAGTGTTCATACATCATGCGCGAGAGGAAATTGCATGCCCAGGCATGTCGTGCATGCAAGTGGATGCACACGCCCACAGCCAAGTGCACATGCGGGAGGCCTCGTGCACATGGGACATGTACGACGTGGGAATGCAATAGTTGTGGTCAAGAAAGCTTATCCTTTTCCAATTTTTCCCATGTGATTTTATCCAAAATCACATATGATAATTGCTGCATTATTTTATTATTTTTTTAAGTATTTGTATTTAATTAGAAGTGCTTAGGTGAAAGCCTATAAAAAGGGCATCAACATAGGTTGTAATACACAACTTCATAAATCAATAAACCAAAGATTTTGCTTTTTCTTAAAATTACCTTTATTAATTTTTAAGTGCTCTTTAGATGTCTTCAAGGTAGGGAGCTTCAGACTGCTTCATTGAGCTAGGTAATCAAGATCGACTTATCAAGTAAATCATGGCGTCTATCCTTATTCTTTTTATTTCCCAGTTACTTGGATAAGCCTTCAATACATTGATTGTTCCAATATTCTTTTTCTTAGGGTTGAATTTAGGTAATTAAGTTTTGAATTGCTGAATATAATGGGTTCATGATCGAGGTGTTTTCAATATATGGAGTCATCCATCTCCACCCCACGTCATTTGGTATCAGAGCTTAACCATCTTATCGAGCCTACTATGTTGTTTTACTTTGCACTATCTTCTTACATAATTAACAACTAAAACGCCTTGTTGTTAATCCGTTATTGTTTGTGATTTGCATTCTACTTGATCCTATCTAGTTCGTTATTTAAAGTGGTAGTATATTTGTGAAACTAGTAAAAGAAATAGAAAATCCAAGAAAACTGATTGGACCTCATAAGGCAATCTAAGTTCATTATGTTGCATTTGTAAACAAAAGAAGATTAACTACCTACCAGGTGATGAAAACTTTTGATTCGTAAAAAAAAAGATTACCTCACCTACCAGGTGTGTGCAAAAACTTTTGTTTTTGTATTGCACGAGTAAGGGAGATTAATTGTCTCTATAGATGCACGAAAATTATTGCTCTATGTTTATTTGAAAGCACTACATCATTAAGTTTATATATATTTGGCACAAAAAAAACTTAATTATTTGTAGAGTTTAGTTGTTATTGGGTAGTATAACTAGGAATAACATTCTGTTTATGTCCATCGGGATGGATTAGATCCCTTATGTTTTAAGTCTATAATCGTTTTTTTGTGATTAAGTTTTTATCCTTTATTATGCTTTGTTGTAAGATACTTCTAAGTAGCTATTCGTTTCAAGTTACTTAGCATTTAATTAAAGCACATCAAATTCTTCTTCTATGTGCTTAATTTTGAGCTTTTAGAAATAAGATCCCTGTAGGATTCTTCATTGTGTGTTTAAGACTGACGTGCAGGTCTTGATTAAATGAACTTCATTCATAACACTCAACTTAGTGGAAGAAGCTATAGTGTCAGAGACTATGAGGTAAACACGAGTGAATGAGAGGGAGAGATTTATTTTCTAATAGTTTCTTGCAGGTGTTTCATTATATCTCTAACAATTGAAGGAACTCCGAACCGGAGTCAAGTCTCTATAGTCAGAAGAGCTCTAAATTGACAAACCAAGAGTGAGGACAATGAATAGTGAGAAAACATATTTCACTCAGCTTGCAGTGGTTGCATGAATGTAATGAATTCAAAGTCACGTAACAAGTCATGGTACCCTTCTCCATCAGCCAATACAAGGACAAAGTATGTTGTGATGTTGTATGTGACACCCCTGAACCTTTTATTATCGGATATGGTATTTTATTGTGTTTAAATTTTTAATTTGGCATTTAAAATATTTTAGGTTTGATTTAAATTTTATTTTTGCCAAAAGTGTTAGAAAATTTTAAATGAAATGCAAAAAAAAAAAGAAAAAATGGGGAAAGGACCTATGGGAAAGCTTCGCAGGAAGACAACTAGCAAAATACCCGCGAGTTCGTGCACCTATGCGCCACGTACTCGTGCGCCTGTAACATACACGCGGGAACAGTGCGACACAGGACCTCATGTCTCATTACAGATGAATCACATCCGTCTACTGCCTTGCTTATTCGTTGCCACATGGCGTGAATACACGCCATGAGGTGATGGCCGGTTAGCCACTTGGCAACTCAATGGCCAAAAGCCATTGCATGTGATCAAATAGATCCCATACACCCTCCTTTGGCTATTTAAAGCCAAATTTCCTATCCTCTCTTCCATTTTCTTCATTCTTCTTCTTCTTCACTTAGCCGAGAGAGAGAGAGAGAGAGGCTTGAGAGAGAGAGAGGCTTGTGAGAGAAAGAGGCTTGAGAGAGAAAAAACAAAGGAGACACGAGAAGCTTTTCTCCTTCGCACAGTAATTTTTTTTTTCTTGATTTCCTTTCTTCATTAAGTCTTCTAAGAGCTCACCCTTAAGCTTTTCAAATTTCAAGAAAATCCTTCTAAAAATCCACAAGTTGCAAAACAACCTTCCTTCTCATTCAAATCACAAGCAACCTCATTTTTGGAACCCAAACACTTGAAAGTTTAGGTAAGGGTTTTTGTAGTTTTTCTTACTCTCCTAAGGGTTATTTCTAGACTATGGAAATATTTAAAGATAATGAAATTCATGACTGTTTAATTTAGTTTCATGCATGCAATGAGTATTATTTTAAAGATCATATTTTATTAAGTGTATGATGGACTTTAAGTGTTTTGTCTTTAAATTATGTGTAGATATGAATTTGTATATTTAATTTGAGTTATGGAAATGGAAGGAATTGTTTTGAATGGTAAAAATGAGTTTGAAAATCGTTTGGGCACTAAGGTGCCGAATAGGTTACGGGTTGCGGCTATATTATACCCATACACGAGGGACATAGTCCCCAGCTTTCTTCCATGCATGCAGCAATTATGCACGGGAGCACAGGCCCAACCAAACATGCCAGAATGCTGAAGGGGCTTTCTAAGAGTGCTTGTGCACAAGTGATGCGTGCGTGCATGCGGACTTTCCAAGCATATCTGTCTTCCAAACAGCCTGCACGTGCAAGGGGGAAGGCTTAACATACACAGCATGTCATGCTGCACTACCTAGCTAGGTGTTCGCGGGCACATAAAAGCGCAATGTGCATAAGGGGCATGTCCCCACTCGCTCATACACATGTGGGACAGTCTGCCTAGGCATGCCACTCCTACGATACACCATGAATGTGGGTTGGGCCCTCTGCCTCACCTTTCGGTGATGGTCGAGAGGGTTACTCAATTTGGTTTTGGCCCGAAAAGATAATCCAATGGCCCAATCTGGGTCGGTAGGCTTAAATGCACAGAGTTTTATTAATGGACCCCCAATGGGTCTAGGATAGGTCTTGTGGACCCTGGTCGGGTCTAGTTCAGCTTAAGGGACCCTCATCGGGTCTTGGTCGGGTCGGTGAGCCCAAATGGGCTTGGTCTGGTTAATGGACCCCCACGACATTCAGGATAGGTTTTGTTGTCGGGTCAGGTTCAATTTAAGGGACTCTAAAGTGAGCCTGGATCGGGTCAGTGAGCTCAAATGGGTTGGGTTTGGTTAATAGCCAGATCTAGATTCAGTATTGGGCCTTATTGGGGTGGGTTAGTCAATGGACCTTAACAGGTCTGAGTTGTTTAGTGGACCCCAGTTTGGTACCAGCTTAATGGTAGAATTTTAGAAAGTTAGAATGGTCGAGAAATGGATAGGTATTAGGATTCGAGGATGGGTCTTATGTGTTGAAATTAATTATCTAGACTACAAATTGTATTGTGATTTCAAATCGATAAAAAAATAGAAAGACTGAAATCTATTTAACCATTATCATTGAGGGGTGACCGAATATGACTATTATCGAATGTTGGTGAACTGTTCCTTATGAATGGTATTGGTGTTTCCTCTGACGAGAGTGGATTGCAACTGATTGTAGGGGTCACAGTGGTGAAGTATAGATGTGGTCATAGTTTTCAACTGCTTTACCGTATATCAAAGTGAATAGCTTTTCATTTACAGTAGTGGTCGGGGATCCCTTCTGCTCTATGATGATATGAGTCAAAACGGCTTTGCACGAGGATTTGTAAAATCTATAAATTAATTGAATTGTTGAGTGTCTAGCGAGGACTGTTGATTGGTTACCTATGCTTAGATTGTTTATTGAATTGAATATGTTTCTCACTGTTTCGTCTTGTCATGCCATGCTTTTGTTGGTTCTACTAGTTTCTACTATGTTCACTATTCTATTTTATTTCTTATGTCTGAAATTAACACTCAAAATGTATTTGGGTTATTTAAAGTGAACACTTTCGACAATATTTCAAATTAAACTATTTTGCAATGGTCCCCAACGATAAATTCACTAATTGTAAAGGTAATGACATGTTTTAAAAATAAATAATCTTTAATACTTTAGTAGCATAGTTTAAATACTATTTTTCTTACTGAGTTTTATGAAACTCACCCCAAATCCATTTTCCCCCAGAGGATGAGGAAACTTGTTTGGATCCTTTTGCATACTTGTAGGGGATATTTGAGTACATATGGATGACAGTACTCTAATGAACAATTATTCTTGTAATGAAAAAAGTGGCTAGAAGAATGTCTGTTTACGTTTTATTAGCCAACTTAGCCTCATATGTATTTAAACATCAATTTTTACAAGAGATTATTTATTTCTATCATGTAATTCTTTTATGTGCTCATATCTGTTATGCTATCAGACACCATTGCCCCATCGAGTTCCAAGATGTCACTGGTGATATCAAAGCAAGATTCTCGGATATCCCTTACACTGAGGCCTAAGATTTAAGTATAGAAATCTGTAAAATTCTTATAGCCATAATATCCTTTGGACCTTAGTGATCGACAATTGTTTGTCTCCTTTTTTAGGCAAATATGACTCGAGGGAGACCGTCTATAGAAAGACCTGATGTCTAGGATGCCCTAACCCAGGCAGAGTTCAGTGAGTTATTTCGGGCAATTCAGGGTTTGACCGTCTCTATGGACCATAACTTTGCCCAAAATGCCTGCCAACCTCCTCCTACAAGCGACCATCGACATAATAATCATGAAATAATTTCGCATAAAATTTCAAATTTTCAAAACTGAATCCTCTTCACTTTAATGGTGGACTGGACCTCATGGCCACAGAAACATGGATGATGCAAATAGAGAAAATTTTCTCCATTCTTGAGCTCACTAAAGAATAGAAGGTTCCTCTTGCAACCTTCATGTTCACTGGAGAGGCTGAGCACTAGTGGCGTCTCAAGAAAGACACTCTGCCAACTCTGACTACATGGGACTAGTTGATTGATGTCTTCCTCAAGAGCTTCTTTTTAGTTTATGCTTAGGAGAAGAAAGAAAAAGAATTTCAAGATCCTTGATAGGGAAGCATGACAGTGAGCCAATATGCCTCAAAGTTCCTTCAATTGTCCATATTTGCGTCAGAGATCATAGCTATGGAAAACCATAAGGTCCAAAAGTTTCTTAATGGTCTAAGGGTCAACATCTTCGACCGAGTGGCCAAGATTAGGCCAAACACTTACACAAAAGACCTTGAGCATGACCAGTTGACTGAGAAACTTCTTACTGCTTGTTGCTAGCATATTCATAATGTCAAACACAACACCAACAGAAGAGATAATAAATTGATCGGGTTTGTGCTAACAAGTGACCAAAAATGGCTCTAGCTGTAGTTGCTGCCCCAACTCCACCTCCCAATAATCCTTCTCAACCTACTCAAGCATGTTAGCATTATGGTCAAAACCATAGTAATCGACTCTACTATAAGTTGAACAATGTCTACTACAAGTGCGGGGGTACACATCATTTTGTGAAGGACAGGCAAATAGATTCTTAAAACTCAATACAGACAATCCCAATCATTTGTGACTTCTCGAATGTTTTTCTTAAGAAGCTTCCTGATCTGCCACCTAGCTGGGAGATCGAATTCTTCATCGATCTAATTCTAGGGACACAACATCTCCAAAGCCACTTATCGAATAGGCCAAGCAAAACTTTGGGAGTTAAATCATCAAATTGTAGCACTGAGAGAAAAGAGGCTTATCAGACTAAGTAATTCTCCATGGGATGCTCTAATCTTGTTTGCCAAAAAAAAAGATTTGACTCTTTGGTTGTGTATTGATTACAGGGAGCTCAACTAGCTGACAATCATGAGCAAATACCAATTGCACCACATTAAAGATATGTTTGACCAGCTATAGGGTGCATCAGGCTTTTCCAAGATTGATCTTTGGTTAGGCTATCACCAGTTGAGGGTTAGAGCAAAGACATTTCCAAGATGGCATTCCATTGTAGATATGACCACTTTGAATTCAGTGTCATACCCTTCGGGTTAACCAATGCTCTTGTGGTATTCATGTACCCTATAAACTAGATTTTTAAGTCTGAACTGGATCAATATGTCACTATTTTTATCTCTAAAAATGGCATTAAAAATATATTTGGCTTATTAAAAGTGAATGTTTTTTATAGTATTTTAAATGAGTCTTTCCTGCAATGGTCCCCAACGGTAAGTTCACTAATTATAAAGGTAACGACATGTTTTAAAAATAAACAACCTTTAAAACTTTAGTAGCATAGTTTAAATACAATTTTTCTTACTGAGTTTTTTTGAAACTCACCCCAAAACTATTTTCCCTTACACGATGAGGAAGGTGAAGAACCACTATATGTGCTGCCCCTTGAAACTTGTTTGGATCCATTTGCAGACTTGTAGGGGACATTTGAGTGCATATGGATGATTGTACTCTGATGAAAAATTATAACCCAAAAAAAAATGAAGGCTCAATCAGAGAGATAGAGAGGGACAAGAGAAATAAGAGTCTTTATGTGAAGGAAAGAGAGCTGAAGTGAGTGATCTATAAGAAGAAAGCCTAATTGTAGTCTGGTACAAGGAAGCTTATTTAGTTTTAACTGATCTTAACCCTTTTTTACCAAGTTCTATTATTTTTGTCTTACAAGAGTTTTCTTGGATGAAATAATCGAACATCATATCATTTTTATCCCTAGGTCAACCATACCCAATTGCCCTACCTACTGAAGTAACCCCAAGGAAATAAAAGAACTTTAGAGACAGGTAGAGGAATTGCTAGAAAACTGACATGTTAGGGAAATTTTGATTCCTTGTGCTGTTGCCGTGTTACTAGTCCCCAAGAATGATGGTTCGTATAGAATGTATGTTGATTGTAGAGTCGTCAACAAGATCATAATAAAGTATCGACACCCATATTCTAAGGTTAGACGATATGTTAGATAAACTTAGCGATGTTACCATTACCATGATAGATTTTAAGAATGAATACCACCAAATAAGGATGAAACTTGAAGATGAATGAAAGATCACCTTTAGGATAAAATATGGCATGTATAAGTGTTTGGTAATGCCTTTTGGTCTATCTAATGCCCCTAATACCTTTATAAGGCTTATGAACCATTTTCTACGTTCGTTACTTGATAAATTCATTATGGTCTACTTTGATGATATCCTAATTTATAGTAAGACCCTAAAGGAACACCTCTAGCATATTCGGTCAGTTCTTGAGGTCCTTAGGAAGGAGCCATTGTATGCTAGTGCCAAGAAATGTGATGACAAGCTTATAGTCTTAGGATTTGTGGTTAGTGCACGAGGCATTGAGGTGGATAAGGAGAAAGTAAAATCAATTAAAGAATGGCCTACTCCGACAATAGCTAGTGAGGTAAGGAGTTTCCATGGATTAGCAAGCTTCTACCGTAGGTTTGTTAAAGACTTTAATTCCATTGCAGATCCACTGAATGAGTTTGTTAAGAAAGATGTAAACGTTGCATGGAGTGACAAACAGGAAGCTATTTTTACTTTATTAAAAGAAAACTTGTGTTATACACCTATTCTTACTTTACCTATTTTTAACAAAAATTTTGAGCTTGAATCTGATTCTTCAAGTGTAAGTATAGGTGTAACACCCTAAAAACCTTTATGCCTAATTGTTATGTAAAACCTCTGATTATTTGGGCCCTAAGGCCATTTGAGCTCTATAAATTTCATGCTATGATTTTTTAATAAATTAGGTTTAAATTTATTTTGAATTTTTTGAAACTAAAGTATTTATTGTGTATTTAATCAAATAATTGTTTAAATTATTTTTTAAGTTGTTGAATTGTTTAAATTATTTTAAAAAGGTTTCAAAAAAAATAGAGAAGAAAAACGGCAAAGAAAAAAATCCTGCAAAAAGGCCACGGGAAGGCCTCCCCGTCCATGCGGGCCTTACACACTGCACACACATGTGCGGGACGTGCACCTGCGCACACATCCCATCAGCACAGGGCGCGAGGTGCATAGTCTACACATGTCACAGTGAGCGTAGACGGGCGCGTGGCTCCATGTACAGGCCCTCAGCCAATGCGTACGGTAGGCTCTGACAGCATGCATTGTCCCTTGGGCAGTGAGCGCCGCTGGTTTGGTGGCGTGCCTCTAGTTTTTGCACCGCCATCACGTTGCATCAAGCCACCTTTTCCTTTCCTCTCTCCTCACAAGATTTTGCCACTTAACATAAGTCTAACGGTCTCCATTTTCTATAAACAGGGACCCCTTTTGACCATTTCTTCACACCACTCCAACTTCATTCTTCCATATAGCAAAGAAATTCTAGAGAGAGAGCCAAAGAGAGAAAAGAAATAATTAAAAGTGGAAAAGACTTAGAAAAATTCGAAGGTTTCGGTAAGGAATTTAGTATTTATCTTTACATACTAAGGAATATTTTAAGATTAATTTAATGGAATATTAATCAATTGGTTGCATGCTTAATTTGATTTAATGTAAATATTATGTGTTAACGCATGTTTATAGGAACAAATATAAACCGGTTGTTTGCATGTTTAACTATGATAGTTATTTATGCATATGATAAATGTTAATGCACGTTTATATTGTATGATGACAAGATAAAATGATGAAGCATGATGTTATATTGTATACGTGCGAAATAATTATCGATATTGGCATTGGATTATATAAATTACATGATTTGTTAGACTTTTTATTTCTGAGAGATTTTTGTTTCTTTCCCCTATCTGGTTTGAAAAAATATGAGATAACCGCTCCCTGTAGATGACGATGTACCCTCTAACGAGAATGGTGATGCGATATGATTGTAGGGGTCACCTTCAGCAAAGTACAGACGTGACTATAGTTTACATGTAGGATATCTTGTTGTTGGCACGACTGTGATCATAGATCATGTCATGGTTTGGTAAGCCGTAAATGTGTTGATGGTTTAACGAGCCACAAATTGTTGATATGATATGAAATGAATTAGTCATTCCATATGGGTAGTTAAAAATTCGTATTGCTGTCAGTAGATGAAAGTCAGAATGACTTTGCACGATGAATAAAATGAAATAAAAGCATGTAATAATTTATTTGATTTTCTCTATTTAATTTCAGCATAATTGATATGATTGACATAATTGATTTGATGTTTTCTTTAAATAAAGTAAAATATTTTTATAATTATTGAAATGGATCTCTGACACGATTCCTGATGGTGAGTAAATAAGGTACTTTTCAAGTTTAATTACTTTCAAAATCTTAGTGATGTTATTTTAAATACTGTCTTCCTTACTTAGTATGTGGAACTCACCCATTTATATGCTCCCCTCAAATGAGGATGATAGTGAGTAACCGATCGTTGACCTACCTCTCAAAGCTTTTGAGGATCTCGTGGATCCATGAACCATTACGAGAGCATGTTTTATTTCATACTCTGATGAGTCCATCTTTTATAAAGGCTTGTATTTAATTTTGTTTCGCCTCAGTATTGTAAGATTTGGAACTCTATCATTATTTTGTAAGGAATTATAAAATTTTATTCTGCTGCATATAATTATCTTAAATGCACTCATATATGTTTCTATATCTAACACTTTTATACTTTAATTAGTATTTGGGATGTCACAATAGGAGTAGTACTCATGAAAAAAGGTTGCCTGATAGCCTACTTCACCGAGAAGCTTAGTGGTGCACCTCTAAATTATTCAACGTACGACAAAGAGTTGTACACCTTGGTAAGATTATGAGAAGTATGGCAATATTATCTACTGCCGAAGTAGTTTGTGATTCACACTGATCACAAGTCCCTGAAGCATCTAAAGGACCAAATTAAATTCAATTTTTAGCACAGTAAGTGATAGAATTCATCGAGTCTTTCCCCTATATTATCAAATATAAGTAGGGTAAGGATAACATTGTGGTTGATGTATTATCCAAAGATTTGTTTTAATCAATACTCTAAGTTCTAAATTCTTAAGATTTGAACATATCAAGGAGATATATATAAATTACAAAGATTTCTCTATTGTTTATCATGCATATAAGCACTATGAATTCTAAAAATATTATAGGTATGATGAGTTCCTTCTCAAGGATGGCAAACAATGTGTGCCTAACTGTTCAATTAGGGAATTGCTAGTGCACGAAGCGTATAATGGGTGACTCATGAGTTATTTTGGGGTAACCAAGACTCTAGAAATTCTATGTGAATACTTTTATCGACCAAACATAAAAAGGCATGTTGAACGTATATGTAGCCAATGCATTGCATATAAACAGGCAAAATCTAGGATTTTACCTCATGGATTATACATCTTTACCTGTATTTACGGCACTTTGGATAGATATTTCCATGAATTTTGTACTAGGTTTGCCTAGGACCGAGAGAGGTAACATCATCATATTTATTGTAGTGGATTGATTTAGTAAGATGGAAAATCATTGTAAGTGATAGGGATCTCAAGTTCTTTAGCCACTTTTGGCAAGTCTTGTGGGGTAAACTAGGAAGTAAACCAGTATTTTCCACTGTATGTCACCCCCAAATAGATGGCCTAACTAAGGTGGTCATAGAACCTTAGGTTCTTTATTAAGAGCTGTGGTTCGCCAAAATCTGAAGACTTGGGAAGATTGTTTGCCTATGGTTGAATTTTCCTAAAATCATAGCATTCATACTGCCATAGGATTTTTGCTTTTCGAAATTGCCTATGGTTTTAATCCCTTAACTCCATTTGATCTTACTCCTATATCTCTACAAGAAATTATCAATACATATGGATAACGGAGGGTAGAACTTATTAAAACCATACACGAAAAGGCACAAAAACATATCAAAAAGTAGAATGAATCATATGCCCAACATGCTAACAAATGGAGAAATGGGTTGTAGTCCAACCAGGAGACTGGGTTTGGGTTCACATATAGAAGGAGAGATTTCCTAAACAACAGAAGTCCAAATTGGATCCCAGAGGAGATGGGTTGTTTCAAGTCTTGAAGCGAGTCAATAATAATGCTTACAAGATTGACTTATCAAGTGAGTATGGTGTGTGTGCTACATTTAACATTTCTTATTTCTCTCCTTTTAATGCAGGTGAAGATTCGAGAATGAATCTTTTCAAAAAAAGGGAGGATGATGTGAATCAGAATAATCCCTACAGGAAAACTCAATCTTGGGAATCAAAAACTAAGAAGAAAACTAAAGATATCTAAGATAAATTCAGGGAGCTGCGAAATCGGATCCAAGTGCCTCCTAGATAAATCATAAGGAGTCAGGCTAAGAAATTCCAACTTACATTCAATCTGTTGGCCCAAGAATGGGAGGCTAGATAGTGGGACAAAGATAGGTCATCTGGCCTTAGAGAGAGGAAGGGAGCACGTGTCGCACACTTGAACGTGCACACCCACACGAGCGGTAGCCGAATTTGTGAGAAGGAGGTATCGCACTAGCAGGGCCCTTGCCCGTGTGAAGAATGCCTGCGGGGTGTACGGGCAAGTTTTTCTTGCATGTTGAGTGGCGCGCATGTGTGAAGCAACGAGTCACACACATGCAAAGGAATTGCGCATGCAGACCACGTCATACATGCGCAGGGGAAGGTGACACGTGCAGGAGAGGCACACTTGCGTGAAGTGGATCCATCGCATATGTTGGAAAATTGAGTGTGAGCAGGTGACAAGCACATGCACACTGCACGCGAGTAGACACACACCCCAGCAACCAAATGCACATGTGGGAGGCCTCCCGTGTATAGAAAATCTATGAAATCATCCATCTCTACCCTACATCAATTGATTTCTTATTTCTTTTTAAAATTCCCAAGTTTTCCTTCCCTATTTAAAATCCTTACAACCTAGCCTTCCACTATTTCTATATTGCCCCTCTTTTTCAAAATTTATGCAACTTGGTCATTTTCTTCTTTTTTTTTTTTTAATCCAAAATACTCAAAAATCGTCATTCACTTTTTTTTAGAATATGACATTTAATTAATCTACTTCACTAGAAAGTCAAAAGGAGAAGTCCATAGCAAAATTAGATTAAGATGTTAAACAACAAGTAGAGTTAGAAGTTTAGTCTAATGATCCAAGGAATAAGGTGCAGGTTCTTAATAGTGATAGTGCACCTGATCAACAGCAACCACATAGTATTATAATAGGACGGGAGATAATACATATTAGACCACCACAAAGGTATGAGAATCTGGTTGCATATACCTTGTCAATTGCAGGAACAATTGGTTTGCAAGAACTAGAAAGTTCAAACGCAGATCAGGGAGTTGGTGTTGTGTGTAAAGAACTAGATGATAGATATCACTTTGTTTGTGGATCAGATAGCAAGTGTAGGCATGACATAGACTTGGTTGGAGTATGTAATACTCGGTAGCACCCTTGGAAGGGCATGTTTGTAAGATAATATGACAAGATGATTAGTTGCTTTAATGATACAGAGAATTCAAGTCAATGGAAACATTTATTGATGTGGCTTGAATCTAGGGATATTTTATCTATATTTTAGGACATAATTTATGTTTACTCAAGTGGATATTTTATGTATATCTTAAGGATATTTTGTATTTATTCTGGAGAATATCTTATGTATCTTGTAAAGTTATGTGGGAGAAAAACTCTCACAGTCTCTCTCTATATATAGCTAGTGATATACTCTCTTTTGATTATAGTATAAAATTTTTTTGTCGGTCTTGTCTGTGAATGTAGTCACACTGTCGAACCATGTTAAATCTTGTATGTATTTTCTATTTTGTTATACATTGTTATGATTGTGTACGGTTTATGGATTAATTTTCCTAACATCAGATAGAAATAATATGAATAAAAAAATAGGAAAGACTAAAAGTAGAAATCATAAACCCAAGAACATTCAATGATGTATCATGTTTCTTCTTTGGGGATATTTCTTCATGGCTTATAGCTTTGACATGGCAATATCCAATATCTAGAACATAAAACCTATTAAAAACCTCCTAAAATTTTCAACTCCTAAATAATAATACAAGTCTAATGGAGCAAGAACATAAAACCCATTAAAAGATTTGTGTTTGGTTTAAAAAGAGATCATTTGCTTTTTTATATAAATTCCATGCAATATGTAAAATTGGCTTTTAGATGCAATTTTACCTAATCATTGTCATTCATTTTTACCAATCCAACTATCGTGAAATCCTTTAGAGCTCTATATGCTTTTTAAAAGCTCTAGTGAGTACTACCTCTGGTTGTTGTTCTATTTCACATATGTAATTGCAAATGTTATTATTCATCAAGTCCAATTGATCAACACATATGTAGCAAAAGTAAAAACATATAGAATTTAAAGATTAATCATCAAGGAAGCAAGCATGTTTGAATTAATACATTTATATTACTATGAAGCAACAACATTCAAAAATTCAAAAATTAAGTAAAGAATGTTATTACAAATATTAAACTATACAAAACCATTTGTCAAAAGCAAACACAGATAAACAATAAGTTTTTGAGTATCTATATCCATATATTTACATGCATATCTAGTCATACATGCATCACGTTATAAAAACTACAACTAGTTGAATATGACAAAACTTGTCAACAAACTACAAACTGCATAGCATCAAAATAAGTGTTTAAACAATACCTCAAAATTATAAATCAAAAAATATGAAATATTTGCAAGGAAAAAAGTACTTAAAGAGGATGGTAAGGAAGTTGCCATCCATGTTGTCTCATTTATAGCTAAAATGTTGCAATCCATAAAGAAGATGAAAAATTAAAAATAAGAAAAAAAGGAAACAAAATGTACTGGAGAAGAAACAATTACACCAAGAAAGATCATGCCTCTCAAATTGACCAAAAATATTTATTATTTTGTAACATGATATGATCTTCATTCCCTATATGTATATCCCTGTCCATAACATGTCTCCTAAATTCTACATGTGTTTGGTGCTTTTGGTCTCCAACTAAACAATCATGAGAAAAAATTAAATATAAATAAAAGTAATATATAAGAGATAGTATGATTGAGTAAACATATAGAGATTGTTGATAAGTAAAGTGACTAATGACAATCCATGCCAAACAATGACGAGACAATGTGATAGGTCCCAGTAAGAACCGATTGAATGCTAAATTGAAAGATTTCTTCTTTAGGTGAGAAATTAACCTTAATGAAACAAGAACACAAATTTACTGCCTTCTATTGAAATTGGAAGTGTTTAAATAGTGTTTTATAGCAACTACTCCTACTACACAATCTATGAAATGGCAAAAAAATAGCATAGGAAAGAAATGGAAAGAGAACATGTTGGCTGGTTCTTGAGGAACTATTGGTGATGCCTCTAACTGCTCATGTTGCCACGTTCGAATAGTTAGGGTTTTTCACTAGTTTTCTCTGTGATCATCTAGGTGTAACACAACATAAAAGTGTAAATAAGCTTATGACTATGAAAAAGATGAAAAAGCTCACCAATGAGTAAAGTGCAACAAATGATGAAGCAAGAGGACATGTGATCGATGATTAAGAGAAGAGTTATGAGAGAAAATAAAGATGAGGCTTGGTGGTTGAGGTAGGAGGTCCAACGGCTAAGGACAGATACACAGTGTGGCTACAAAGGTGAAGCAGCTCGTGAAAATTATGCACAACTGAAAAATATATTCGTATAGAGGGTCACAGTTGTGGCATCTAAGAAGTAGGTGAAATGAAATTAGGTTTTCTTTTTTCTTTGATAGCTAATTAAGTTAAAATATTTAAATTATTTAAACAATTTAATCAATTAACAAAATTGGGATTTTTTTTAATCATTAAAGTATTTATTATGCCAAAAGTATTATGAACTTCCATCTTTTTGTTTGATATATATGGATTTTAAGTATCTGTTTGTATATATGATCTCTACTAATGTAAATCATTATTAAAGATCATCCTATACAAACGGAAACTAATGTATAAAATGACCTTTACTAACAAATATATTCATTAGTAAAGATACATTGCAACACCAAAGGCATTAGTTTTTCCTCACAATAATTTTTTGCATATACATGCTTTTAGTGAGAAAATAATGTTTGTTACTAAAAGTAGTCGTTACTATGAATTCTTTTTTTCTTTTTTTGTAGTGCTTTAAAATCATTTTGTACATAATGTGCAGTCAAGTAAAAATAAGTTATATTTTTACTTCAGAAATTTAAATAGATATTTTTTATATAAATTATTATATTAAATATAAAGTTATTTTAATAAAAAAGGATATGTGACAATTTTGAGTGTCGTTATGTATAGATATGATAGTTAATACTTTCACTAAAACTTTAATTTGATAGTTAGTAGTGTTTTAAGTAGTTTCATATTTAATTATATAGTATTAGAATCATACTATGTGAAAGCTTTATATTTGGCAATTAGTACAGTTGTGACATGTCAATTTTAATGTAAGTGGAGTTTTAAATAGATAATTAATTAGTCATTAATTAGGCAGTTCCACTTTCATCATAATATTCAATTAAATTGTTTTATTTTAGTATATTTTTAATTTATTAAATAGTTAAAATTAAATTTTTATACATTTTTATTATTTTACATGAATTTCAGCACTTAATATTAAAAAAAATTAATGAAAACTATATAAAAAAAATCGAGTGATCGTATTAGCCAATTATCTTTTCTCATGAGTAATTTTACATAGTAGAAGATTTATCTATGGATCAACAATTATAATAATTATAGTATATAAATTATATTCATATAAGATTTTTACACTATTAATCCCTATTATGAAAATTTTATTGATGATTCTTTAAAAACACCCAAAAAGAAATAAATATGCATGTAAAAATTATTATATGCCTCAAAGGAAATTACCAACTTTTTATACGTAATAGCTACTATTAGTGTTAAATCAATAACAGCAAATATATTACATAAATAAATTAATTACATTTAGAGAATTAATTTGTGCAACATGTATTGTAATGTCCCAACCCTTTATTAGAGTCTTGGACATACACTTGCGGCTTAAATTAACGAAAACTATATTAACATAATTCAAATGCAATAAGTCAATATAATGCTTATGAAAACATTTCTTGCATGTATCTCTATGACGTGAATATGATCAATGAGACAACGATGGATAACAAGCTTTTTAAAAACATTTAAAATAAGTATTACAACTAAAAAAATGATTCACCTTAAGTTCTGTCTAAAACGAAAATAAAAAATCTCCTAACAAATCCTTTATTGTTCAGGAGCAGAGTTTTGAGTGTCTTGATCTAAAAAAGATAAATAATGAATTAGATAAGGTACACTAACTCAGTAAGGATATGAAAACCAAACAACATGATAACTTCCTATAATGTTGTAGAAAACAATAAAAAAAACATCGATAGAATATTAATTTAAATAAAATTCATTTTCTACTAAGAAAACCTTTCTTATCTTTCTCATTCACAATGCCATCATGTCATATCAGATTCATGTTAAGATAATTTACTATAGAAGCCCGAAATTTAAAGAAAAATAAATTTATAAATTAAATGCGGAAGCGATTAATAGAGTTGAGTTTTACATTCCTTACACAATAATTTTGAATGCCCAATAGGGTTACGGAGATATTCCTTCTAAAAGACAAACAAAAATTAAAGAAATAAAACGAATAACGAATAACTAAGCATCTTAAGACAACCTTCACTAGCACTTGAAAGGAGTCCGGACAGTGAACTACTCATAAACCTTTTGCTGATCGAGATTTAGATCTTGATTCTCTTTACCTGAAATAGTTAATGAAAATGTGAGTTACACTATCCTAGTAAGAATATCACGCTAATCACAGATATGAAAAAGTAAATATTTATAAAAAAATCAGAAAAACAACTAATGGAGCCCTTGTTTTATTTAAATATATTTAAAATTTGAAAATATTTGTTTAATACTTAGCATAACGAGTTTTCTAAAAACAACCTAATGAAGACCCATATCTATATCACTTTTCACTTTTACATATAAGAGAACGAGAAATAATAGCTTTTCTTTCTTAACTGCTTATTGGTACCTCTGAGATCAATAGGGATGTCCACCCTACTCGTGAACTCAATATCCAATTTTACAATTGACTAGCCATCCCCATACCCCAATCCAGTAATAGGCACCAAATATTCTATCGCCTCGATACCCCGTGCGGTATGAGGGTGAATCATATCTCCTAAACTTTTTCGGTAAGGGACTTCTCAGTCCTGTTTGACTAAAGTAACGTTCACGGTAGGGTTCCCTATATATGAGGCCCATCCACCCTTTCCCTAGGTAACTAGCAAGTCTTTCACATACAAATTTTTATCAATAAACAACCAACAAACTCATACCAATATCTCATATCACATTCATAGATTAATTAAACTACATTCATGCTGACGGTATATAACCAAAATAGTCATATAAGTTGATAAGACTATTGAAATATAAATTAAAAATATGTATTATACGAAAATCAAGCAAGTAGGACAGTACAAGAAAATAAACAAGAAATTAAGCTAATTTTGAATTAACCAGTTCTAGCTTCGCTAGTAATCTGTAATTATTTTTAGAATTTTTTAATTTGTTATAAAAACACAAAATTATACACCGTAAAGAGATTAAGTTTCCAGTTTTAATTTTGTTTATTTACTCTACAGTTGCAAATGCCCAACATCTACTTAAATTAATTTTTAACAAAAATTCATAAATTTTATTAGTACAAAGGTAACAAGAATTCAAATAAAGGATGATTAATCAATAAAAAAATATAGAATATATTAATTAATAATATAATTAGAGGATATTTAATTAAAATAATAAAGTAGTACTGCAAGAAACCTGATTTTTTACAGGAATTACAGCTCCTTTCTCTCTAAAATCGATGCTCTCAGAATAATTTTACTAATAAAATTACAAAGTGTTAAATTTCTAATGTACAATTGAAATGTATTAGTTTTAATTTGAGTAAGCAGATCATATTTTTAACTGTATAGTTTAAATCATAGGACAACTTTAGTTTTAATCTCAGTAAACTTTTTAAGGAAAATATTTTAGTAAATGGTTAATATTATCAACAAAATTGCAAGGCATAAACTTTTTAATAATAGAATTGCAATATGTCAGTTTTAAACTGTAACACCCAACCTTTCCCCTTTTTTATTTATTTATTTTTGTATGAATATAATTATTTTTTTATAATTTTAATTTAATTTAATTTAATTTATTTTAATGAAAACAACAATAATAATAATAATAATAGAGGGTAAAAATTATTTAGTGATTTAATTGAAAATAATTTTGGGAAAAAGTGGTGAAAATTTGGGTCTGGGGTATATTTGAAAGAAAAATCAGAAACTGAGGGTCAAAATGCAATTTAGAAAAGCTGTGCCACGTCAGCTGCCCGGTTAGCAGCCCCGGCCAACAAGGACACGCCAGGTGGCAGAAATGCTGACGCGGGAGGCCACGCGGGAAGGAGCCTCATGGGCGATCCGCGTGCGCGCGATTGAACGGCTGAGATCCGTTCTCGCGCGCACGGACGATCCAGATCAAAAATGCGCACGGATGGCCCAGATTGCATCGCGCACGGACGGTCCAGATTGAATCGCGCATCGACGGCCCAGATTCACTCCCTATTTAATAGTGATCAGACGGTCCAGATTTAAAGCGATGGATGACTCAGATCAAAAGCGGATGGGTATAAATAACCCCATCCGCACCCAAACCCTAACCCTAGCCGCCAGAGCCCCTCGCCGGAGAAGACAGCCCAGCCGCCGGGGAGCCGATCGCCACCACCCGCCGCCATACCGGAGCAATTTTCGATCGCCAAACAAGGTAAAAATTCTACCATTTGCTCAGAATTTGATTATAAACCCACCTATGGCCAAATCAGAGCGAAAGCACCAGCCAATTGGTCGAAAAATGCCACCGAAGCTCAGCGGCGCCGCCGCAAGGTGTTTTAATTTTTGCCTCCAATGAGGCCCTTCCCGATTCCCATTCGATGTGATTTTTCCACCATTGTGATCACCGTTTCCTCCTCTACAGGTTGACAAGAGCAAAACACTCAACTGCAACGTGAGCTGGAGGAGCTGCCGCATCGGAGAGCCCCACCGCCGGTGAGTTTCAGTTTTTTATATTTTTTCTGGCCCACCGAAGGCCCTAAGTGTATTTTCTCACAGGAACCGATGCAAGTTTGGCTGAATTCGGCCGAAAATAACCAAAAATAGCCAACCCGAGGCGGATAGCCACCGCGAGTGCCGGCGCCGACGTTGGAGCATGGCAGAGCCGCCATGCCAGAATTCAGAAATTGGTCGAGTAGGCCCTAGGTCTGATTTTTGGGTTATGTGGGACATGTGTAGATACCGTAAGTGTGTTTCAGTCCCCGAGAAAAAATTCAATGAACTCAGAGACCGCCCGTAGCCGCAGTGACAATCTAGTTTTCGGTGTTAAATCAAGTAAGGACTCCTCACCCTATTTTCTATCATAGATATGAAGTTTGAATAAATAATAATACTGTATTTTGTATAAATTAAATAGATATGCATAATTAATTATGATTGCTAATGGAGCCCGAACCGGACATTATTCTATGTCGATTCCTGCTTGATTTGTTTTACAGACTAAATGTATTATGACATCTGGTCTATCTATTCTATGTTTTAAATGCATGTATTACTGTCTTACTTGACCATTGTGTGATTTTAGAAATCAAGATATGATTGTATTACCGGGTGCATGTTTATTGTTTATGTGATTATATTTAACTTGGTAACGGAGACTAAGGGAAAACAAATAAGGTGACAGCCTCACTAGATATCTTGGGAGATGGTGGACAAACCGGGTTCATAGGGAACCCTACCATGAACGTCGTCTTATGTCGGATGGGGTATGGAGACTTGGTCATTTGGCGCTCATACCGGACGGGACATGGAGACTTAGTCATTTAACACTCATACCGGACGAGGTATGGGGACGACCCGCTTCACCCTCATACCGAACGGGGTATTGAGGTTTAATGTCTTGGCGCTCATACCGAACGGGGTATGAGGACGGCCCTGGAATTAAGACAGTTAAGGAGAATGGTTTATGTGTAGCGGGGACCCCCTTATGGATCCCCATGGATATTAGTAAGCTGGTGAAAACGAGAAACGGTGATAATCAGTTATTGTTAATGAATACAGATTTATGATATATTTTATGTTACTGATTATGCATGAAATTGTGATCTGTATGATGTTATTGTCTTTATAGGTTGTTTTCACAGGTTCTCCAAGGGTAAGAGAAAGGGTAAGTGATTTTATTTTAAATAAATATTTTGGCTTAAAATTTGTGCTCTATTGGTTGTTTTTGGTTTTCTACCAATCTTTACTTCTGTGACGGTGATATAGTGTGATGTCCTTATTGGGCTAGTGTAGCTCATTCCTTATTTAACCATTTTAGATCAGGAGGACCTGGTTCCCGAGCCCAATCCACAAGAAGACGGCGAGTAGATGCTAGATGCTTTATAGTTTCCTTTATTTTTTTCTCACTTTCTCGTATTTCTTTTAGAAAACTTATTCCGTGATATTATTTAGTACTTTTAAGTTATTGTGTAAGTGATGTTAATCTTAATCTTTTATTTCGCTTCCACACTCAGATTATTATATGTATTTCCTTTTGAATTTCTGGGGCCATTACAGTTGGTATCAGAGCCGCATTCCTTGGACCTGTCCCGTACACAATAATACTTAGAGAAACACCAAACAATGAATTATCACTCAACTCTTCCTTGTGAAATGCAGGTATAAGGAGATGAGAAGAGAAAGAACTCCACTAAACCAAGCAGCTTGGGAGGGTGGGTTCGCTCAGGGAAGATGTGGATAGGATATTTGAGATGTTAGAAAAACTCATTGCAGCCCAGCAGGGCCGAGAGGAGAGGAGGGAGCTACCTGACCCTCCCCCGCTTCCACAGGTTGAGCCACCACTGCAGCGAGAGGATCCTGAGCCACCTCGGTACGACCCTGCTCCTCTACAGTACCACCCAGTGCCACTGCTGCAGTATAATCTAATGCCCTAGCCACAGTACTGCCCGACACCGCCATAGTATAATCCAGTGCCCCCACCATACCAGCAAGTACCACCATAGGGCCCCCCAGTCTATCCTCAGCCTGGCCCAGTCCCTCTTCCGTAAGACCCAACTCCTTTTATGATTGATCCAGGCTACATAGAGAGGTATAGGAGACTGAACCCATCTACTTTTACAGGAAAATCCTCTTTTAAAGATGCCCAGTACTGGTTGACGGATACGGAGAAGGCCTTTAAGACCCTAGGGATGACTCCCGAGCAGAGGGTCACCCTTGCTACCTACATATTGGTGGGAGAAGCAGACCGCTGGTGGGAACCCAAACAGACCACCCTGCCTGTTCCAGTTACTTGGGAATAGTTCCTAGCAGCCTTTCATGTAGAGTACCTCCTAGAGCACATCCGACATCTGAAGGAGATGGAGTTTGTTCAGTTGGTCCAATGGAACATGACGGTGTCAGAATATGCTCGTAAGTTCCTGGAGTTGGGCTGATACTCCCCTGAGACGTTGATGGATGAGGGCAGGAAGGCTAGGAGGTTCCAGTGGGGCCTCCGCCCAAAGATCAAGCAGCATTTGTTTGTACTGGAGCTCGGAACTTACTCGGTCGTTCTGGCCAAGGCACAGTTAGTGGAGAGGAGCCTCCACAACCTCCCTCAGTCAGCAGGGAACCACAGACCCTCAGCTCCACCCCGCAGACCAGCACGTACTGCGCTTCTCCAATAGAACAAAAGGCCCAGACCGATGATCCAAACTCCCCCTCAGGCTCTAGTGGCATGACGTGATAAGATCTGTCAGTATTGCGGCAGGGATCATTGAGACTGACCATACTACCGCCTCAACAACACCTGTCGCATATGTGGTAGTGCCCAACACTATGCGAGAGAGTGCCCAAGGAACCAAAATCAAGGAAGACCTCCTATCCATGGCAAGGCTTACAACCTCACCCAGCAGGATGCTGAAGCCGACCCGGACGTGGTATAAGGTATATATACTATCTGTAACTATCTTGCTCATCTTTTGATTGACACTGGTTCATCGCGTTCATTTGTTTCAACTGTTTTTGCATCCAATTTTAATGTATTATCTGATAAGCTTGATTCAATGTTATTTGTGTCTGCTGCTGGGAGTGTAACACTATTGGGAGAAGTTGTCTACAGGGCTTGCACCGTGGAGATAGCAAATAGAAAACTGAGTGTAGACCTAATAGAATTAGACACGGGGGATTTTGATGTAATCTTATGGATGAATTTGCTAGCGGCGTATCACGCCACCGTAGATTGTTTTAGCAAGAAGATTGTATTCAATCCTCTTAATGAGGAGCCATTTACAAATTAATAAAATCATTTAATACTTATTCCTTGATGGCAAGTTTTTCTTATTTGTCGAGTACCTTAACCTTGCTATTTTCTGTAACTAGGCAAACCCAAGAAAAAGAATTGTATTCAAGAGATTCTGGTAGTCTAAGACTTTTCAGATGTGTTTCTGGATGAACTACCCAAACTACCAGTGGACAGAAAAGTCGAGTTCACCATAGATCTACAGTCAGGCACCCAACCTATCTCGGTTGCTCCTTACCGCATGAGCCGCATTGAGATGGAGGAGCTAAAGAAACTGATCACTGAATTACAAGACAATGGTTTTATCAGACATAGTGTGTCCCCTTGGGGTGCCGGAGTCACTTTTTCTAGAAAGGGAGATGGAACGTTGAGACTATGTATTGATTGCAGAGGGTTGAACAAGGTCACAATCAAGAACAAGTATCTCCTTCCCAGGATTGATGACCTCTTCGATCAATTACAGGGTGCGCAGGTCTTCTCCAAAATAGATCTACGATCAGGTTGCCATCAGGTGAAAATAAGGACAGAAGACATCTCTAAGACGGCTTTTTGAATCAGATATGGATACTATGAGTTCCTAGTCATGCCATTTTGGCTAACCAATGCCCCAGCCATCTTTATGGATTTAATGAACAGGGTCTTCAGACAATTCTTAGATCAATTTGTTATCATGCTCATCAATGACATCCTGGTCTATTCAAAAAGCAGAGAGGAATATGTTCACCACCTAGCTCAGGTTTTGCAGGTTCTCAAGAAAAAGAAGCTGTATGTAAAGTTGAGTAAGTGTGGATTCTGGCTTAAGAAGACCACTTTTTTGGGACACATTATATCAAAGGATGGAGTATTGGTGAATCCTGAAAAAGTTAAAGCGGTGCTCGGCTGGGAGAAATTAACATCAGTTAAAGAAATCCGTATCTTTCTGAGAATGGTGAGCTATTACCGCAGGTTCGTTGAAGGATTTTCTAGTCTAGTTGCTCCCCTAATCTAACTCACAAAGAAGAATACCAAGTTTGAGTGGAATGAGGACTGTGAAATAAGTTTTTCAGAACTAAAGAAGTGGCTGACTACTACACTTGTGCTGGCCTTACAAAGTAGATCGGGGGGATTTACAATTTATAGTGATGCCTCCTATCTAGGCCTAGGTTGTGTTTTAATGCAGCATGGGAAGGTCATAGCCTATGGGTCCAGACAGTTAAAGAGTCATGAGAAAAACTATCCCAACCATGGCTTAGAGCTTGCCGCAATCATACACACCTTGAATACTTGGCACCATCATTTATATGGAGAGACCTTTCAGATCTATACCGATCACAAGAGTTTAAAACACATATTCACTCAGAATGATCTCAACATGCGTCAGAGAAGGTGGATAGAACTTCTTAAGGACTATGATTGTGACATCTTGTACCATCTGGGTAAAGGCAACGTGGTAGCCGATGTACTCAGCAGAAAAAGTGCAGGTATCTTAACCCATTTAATAGTCTCAGAATGCAGGTAAATTGAGGTCACACAACAGGTTCGACTTTAGGACTTGAGGAGAATCACATGTTTGGGCCATCTGACCGTCTAGCTTGAATTAATCCTGAGAATAAGGGAAACTCAGTCAGCTGATCCTGCCCTAGTAGCCCTCAAGAACAATGCAGAACAGGGAGTTAGCTCAGAATTCTGAGTCTCCGTCGATGGGTTACTTTGATTTCAGGACAAGGTGTGTGTTCTAGATGACAGTGAGTTAGAGAGAGACATCATGACAAAGGCCCATAGCTCAAAGTTTGTCATGCATCCCGGAAGCACTAAAATGTACCAAAGCATGCGACTCCGGTTTTGGTGGAATGGGATGAAAAGAGACATAGCTGATTTTGTGTCTAAATGCTTGGTATGTTAGCAAGTCAAGGCAAAGCATCAACGCCCAGGGGGGTTAATTCAGCCTTTAACGATCCCAGAGTGGAAGTGGAAACATATCACCATGGACTTCATGACAAGATTACCTAAGGCATGCTCAGGACATGACACCATCTGGGTAGTTGTTGACCGGCTTACCAAGTCTTCCCACTTCTTAGCCTTCAGGATGACCGATCCCTTGGATAAGTTGGCAAGAATGTATATCCGAAAATAGTCAGATTGTATGGAGTCCTAATGACAGTGGTGTCCAATAAGGACCCCAGGTTTACTTCTCGATTTTGGAGTAGCTTTCAGTAAGCCATAGGAACGAAGCTGTCCCTCAGTACTACCTTCCACCCTCATACTGATGGACAGTCGAAAAGGACAATCCGTACACTTGAGGATATGTTTCATGCTTGTGTCATTGACTTTGGGAGCCATTAGGACAACCATCTACCCCTGAAATAGTTTTCCTACAACAACAGCTACCAAGCGAGCATTAGTATGACTCCGTATGAGGCGTTATATGGGTGCCCATGCAGATCACCGATTTGTTGGGAAGAAGTGGGCGATAGAAAATTGTTCGACTCGGAGCTGGTAGAGGAGACTACATCCAAGATAGTTAAGATCAGAAGGAACATTTAGACGGCTCAAAGCAGGTAGAAGAGTTATGCGGACACCCGGAGGAGAGACTTAGCGTTTGAGAAAGGCGACCAGGTGTTCCTTAAGGTCACTCCTTTCAAGGGAATTAGTAGGTTCGGCAGGAGGAAAAAACTGAACCTCCGATTTATTGGACCATTTGAAGTCTTAGACAGGATTGGTACCGCCACCTACAGACTAGCACTTCCTCCAGAGCTTTCCAAGGTCCACAATGTGTTTCATGTGTCCATGCTACGCAAGTACAACCCGGACCCCTCTCATGTCTTGGCCCACGAACCTCTCCCACTTCATGAGGACTTATCTTACGAGGAAGTACCAGTCAGCATTACGGATCGAAAGAGAAGATTACTCTGCAACCGCAAAATATCCTTTGTAAAGGTCGTATGGCAGAACCACACACCAAGGGAGGCCACATGGGAGCTAGAATCAGACTTTAGAGCCCAGTACCCCCAGCTCTTCGATCAAGAGTAAAAAGCAAATTTGAGGGACCAAATTTTTTTAGGGGGGGGAGGGGGGTTGTAACACCCAACCTTTCTCTTTTTCTTTTTATTTAGTTATTTTTGTATGAATATAATTATTTTTTTATAATTTAATTTATTTTATTTTATTTTAATGAAAATAATAATAATAAAAAGGGGTAAAAATTATTTAGGGATTTAATTGAAAATAATTTTGGGAAAAATAGGTGAAAATTTGGGTTCTGGAGGTATTTTTGAAAGAAAAATCAGAAATCGGGTGTCAAAACAAAATTTAAAAAAGTTGTGCCATGTCAGCTGCCTAGTCAGCAGCCCCAGCAAACCAGGACGCGCCAGGTGGCAAAGACGTTGACGCGGGAGGCCACGCGAGAGGAAGCCACGTGGGCGATCCGCGTGTGTGCGATCGAATAGCTGAGATCCATTCCCGCGCGCACGGGCGGTCCAAATTGCATCGTGCACAGACGACCCAGATTGAATCGCGTACGGACGGCCCAGATTAAATCGCGATGAACGGTCCATATTCACTCCCTATTTAATCGCAATCGGACGGTCCATATTAAAAACGATGGATGGCTTAGATCAAAAGCGGATGGGTATAAATAACCCATCCGCACCCAAACCCTAACCCTAGCCGCCAGAGCCCCTTGCCAGAGAAGACAGCCCAGTTGCTGGAGAGGCGACCGCTGCCACCCGCCGCCATACCGGAGCAATTTTTGGCCACCAAACGAGGTAAAAATTCTACCCTTTACTCAAAATTTGATTCTAAACACACATATGGCCAAATTGGAGCGAAAGTAAGGAAACTGCCGCCGAAGCTCAGCGGCGCCGTCGCGGGGTGTTTCAATTTTTACCTCCGATGAGGCCCTTCCCGAATCCCGTTCGATGTGATTTTTCCACCATTGTGATCACCATTTCCTCCTCTACAGGTTAATCAGAGCAAAACACCCAACCGCAATGTGAGCCAGAGGAGCCACCGCACTGAAGAGTCCCATCGCCGGTGAGTTTTGGTTTTCTACATTTTTCCAGCTCACCGAGGGCCCTAAGTGTGTTTTCTCACAGGAACCGATGTAAGTTTGGCTGAATTCGACCGAAAATAGTCAACCTGAGGCAGATCGCCCCCGCGAGCGGTGGCGTCATCGCTGGAGCATGGCAGAGCCGCCGTGCCGGAATTTTGAAATTTGGCAAGTAGGCCTTGGGTTTAATTTTTGGATTATTTGGATTATTTGGGATGTGTAGGTACCGTAAGCACGTTTCAGCTCCCGAGAAAAAATTCAGGGAACCCAGAGACCGCCCGTAGGCGCAGTGACAATCTAGTTTTTGGCGTCAAATCAAGTAAGGACCTCTCACCCTATTTTCTATCATAGATGTGAAGTTTGAATAAATAATAATATTATATTTTGTATAAATTAAATAGATATGCATAATTAATTATGATTTCTAATGGAGCTCGAACTGGACATTATTCTCTGTTGATTCCTGCTTGATTTATTTTACAGTTTAAATGTATTATGGCATCTGGTCTATCTATTCTATAGTTTTAAATGCATGTATTACTGTCTTACTTGACCACTGTGTGATTTTGGAAATCAAGATATGATTGTATTACCGGGTGCATGTTTATTGTTTATGTTATTATGTTTAACTTGGTAACGGAGACTAAGGGAAAACAAATAAGGTGACAGCCTCACTAGATCTCCTGGGAGATGGTGGACGGACCGGGTTCATAGGGAACCCTACCGTGAACGTCGTCTCATGTCAGACACGGCATGGAGACTTGGTCATTTGGCGCTCATACCGAACGGGGTATGGGGACTACCCGCTTCACCCTCATACCGGACGGGGTATTGAGGTTTAATATCTTGGTATATCGGACGGGGTATGAGGACGGCCCTGGAATTAAGACAGTTAAGGAGAATGGTTCACGTGTAGTGGGGACACCCTTATGGATCCCCATGGATATTAGTAGGCTAGTAAAAACGAGAAACGATGATAATTAGCTATTGTTAATGAATACGGATTTATGATATGTTTTATGTTACTGATTATGCATGAAATTGTGATCTGTATGATGTTATTGTCCTTATAAGTTGTTTTCACAGGTTCTCTAATGGTAAGAAAAAGGGTAAGTGGTTTTATTTTTAATAAATATTTTGGTTTAAAATTTATGCTCCATTGGTTGTTTTTGGTTTTCTACCAACCTTTACTTCTGTGATGGTGATATAGTATGATGTCCTTACTGGGCTAGTGTAGCTCATTCCTTATTTAACCATTTCAGATCAGGAGGACTTGATTTCCGAGCTCGATCCACAAGAAGATGGCGAGTAGATGCTAGATGTTTTATAGTTTCCTTTATTTTTTTCTCACTTTCTCGTATTTCTTTTAGAGAACTTATTTTGTGATATTATTCGGTACTTTTAAGTTATTGTGTAAAGAATGTTAATCTTAATCTTTTATTTCGCTTCTGCACTCAGATTATTATATGTATTTCCTTTTGAATTTTCGGGGCCGTTACATAAACTGTAGATTGTACTTTTATTTATACAGTACAAACTTATGACAAGTTTAATTTTTAATTGGACTATTTTTTAATTATAAGAACTCGTTTTGTCCATGTGTTATGCATAAAATATAATTTTAGAGCTCTTTTTTCATAATCATGTCAAAAATAATATGAATATAACTTTCTAAAACAAAATATAGAAATAAAAAATTTCAAATGAAAATATAAAAAAAAATATTATTAGCTTTAAATATAATAAAACCATCTCAATATTCAGTATTTAAATTCAATATAATAATCGAATAATTCCAACAAATAAATGAACTATTTCCTTATTTTGAGTTAATTTCATCAATAAAATTAAATTGTAAGGACATTTTTTACAATAAAATCAATATATATATATTTATATTTAAAAGAAGTAACATAAAAGTAACTTAAGAACATATTAAAATAAATAAATCATATTTTTTACAAATTAAGAACTATTTCCTTGTTTTTTTATAAAATATATCTTGATGGATAAATATGTAATTAAGAATTTGTTTAATGCAAAATTGTAATTTGCAGTGAACGAAAAAAGAAATTACATATTATCAGATTATCTTTATTTTTACCTTTGAAAATTGTTTAAAGTTTAATTTTTAGTTAGAAAATCAAGTGGATAACTATAATATATATTATCATTATAAATTTTATTTTTTAAGTTCGAAGATTTTAAATGATAGCTTATTTATACATATATATATTATTACATTGTTTTTATATTAAAAAATTATTTAGTCCATAATCTTTAGTCAACTAAAATTTTAATTTTAATTTTGTATTTTTATGAAATTTAAATACACAATTAATATATACTTACCAAATTAAATAATAATTATTTGAAAAAAAATGATGAATTAACACATATCCTTTTCATTTTTTGTAAAAGCCCAAATTCTTATTAGGGATTCTGAATGTATAACTCAATAATAGTAAAATAAATACTACTAAAATTTATAATTTAGCATAACCAAATTAAAGTTTGGGGTTACATTCCTTGAACATTCTTTTAGAATGTCCAATAGAATTATGAGAATGCTTTGAAAGACTTAAATGAAAAAGAGTAACAAGAAAAATAAATGTGATCAACTGTAACAGTCCCGGAAATTTAAAATGAAATGTATATTAAAAATATCAAATGCGGAAGCGAAGTCAAAAATTCGATTAACATCCCTTACACTAAAACCAAAAACGTGCTCACAATATAAAGGATCAAACTACCTAAAGGAGAAACTTGAAAATAAAAGCTACGAATATGACTATGGAGTCTTTAGGCGTCCCCTTCGTCGTCCTCCTGCGGAACCGGCTCGGGAACAATGTCTTCCTGATCTGAAATGATTAAATAAGGAATGAGCTACACTAGCCCAGTAAAGACATCACGATATCTCACCGTCACGGAGGTAAAAGTGGGTAGAAAACACAAAAAGACCAATGGAGCATAATTTACAACAAATCCTTTTATCAATAATAAAACCTTTACCATTCACTTACCTCGGTGAAATTCATAAAAACAATATACGAAAGCAATAACATCATCATCATCATGAAATCATATATAAACTGTATAACATAATACTTATCAAGCCTTTTGTAATTCAATCGTTACACAACATATTTTCCTCATTTACCAGCCCACTAGTATCCATGGGGATCCATAGGGGTCCCGCTACCCGTTAACCCTTAACACTTGAAATCGTATTCCAGGGTCGTCCCCATACCCCGTCCGGTATAGGCACCAAAACTATAAACCTCATTACCCCGTCCGGTATGAGGGTGAAACGGGCCGTCCCCATACCCCGTCCGGTATGGGCGCCAAAACACATAAGATCTCCATACCCCGTCCGGTATTGGAGACCACAATCCCGGTAGGGTTCCCTACGGACCCGGTCCGTCCACCATCTCCCAGGATATCTAGTCAGGCTGACCACATTATACAATTACCCATTTACATAATCTTTCATTCTCCTTTCCCTCAGTCAGCATTATCAATCCACATACAAACAAGCAAAACGGTAATTTATGCCAAACAGACAACATACAGCATCAATACCCCAGTCATTCAATCCATAATCAGTAAAATAGTAAAATATGCACACGAAACTATAAAATGAAAACATCAAACCTCATATTGCATTTAAAACTGTAAAACAGGCCAAATAACAGTTAACTGACAAACACACTAGACTCGGGCTCCATTAGCGACCTTAAGCAATTTCACACATTCGTTGATTCATGGAATACTGTTTTATCATTTATTGAACTTTAATACCGTGATAGGAGATAGGGTGAGGGGTCCTTACTCGTTTCGGAGTCCGAACACAACTTCACAGTGCGCCTACAGGCTATCCCTAATTTTTCCTGAATTTTTCCCGGGGAACTGAAACGCACTACTGGTACTTGTACGTGTTCCAAAAAATCCCAAATTAGGCCTAGGGCCCCTTTCGGCCAATATTGCAATTCCGGCACGGCGGCTCGGCCGCAAGCGGCGGCGATTCGCCTCGGTTTGGCCGTTTTCGGCCGTTTCTGGCCGAATTCGGCCACACTTGCATCGATCCTTGCGATTAAACAACTCTAGGGCCCTCGGGGGGCCAAAAAATTACGGAAAATCGAAGCTTACCGGCGGTGGTGCTCTCGGGTGCGGCGGCTCTCCGGTGAAGTTCGTGTTTTGGTGATTCGGCTCTGATCAACCTGTAGAGAAAAGAATGGTGATCACGGTGATATAAAAATTGCATTAAACGGAGGCTGGGAAGGGCCTCATCGGAGGCAAAAACCGAGGAGGGGCGCGGCGGCGCCGCTGGGTTTCGGCCGTGTTTTCCGGCCATTTGGCCGGGATTTTGGCTCCGATTTGGCCACAAGGGAAATCAGCGTGGAAAAACGAGTCGGGGGTATGAAATTTACCTCGATCGGCGGTCGGAAATCCCTCCGGTGCGGCGGCGGGTGGCGGCGGCCGGCTTCTGGTTCATCTTCTCCGGCGAGGGCAGGCGGCTAGGGTTTTGTGGTCTGGTGTGGGGGTCTTATTTATACCCTTTTGCCTTTTGTTCTCAGCCGTCCATTTTGATTTAATCTGGGCCGTCCATTTTTTATTTAATCTGGACCGTCCGTGCGATTGCATCTGGGCCGTCCGATCGCACGTTTGATCTGGGCCGTCTGATCGCGCATACGCGGATCGCCAACGTGGCCCGTCCTGGATCGACGTGGTCTTGCCACGTGGCAGGTCCCGGTTGGCCGGGACTGCTGACTAGGTCTGCTGACGTGGCCCCCTTTTTTTTTTTTCTTCTTCAATTTCCCGGGCGCTACATCAACCATTACTCAAAACTAGGGAAGTGGAGAGACAGTCTTCTATCTAGCCTTCTTGCTGTTTAGGATTCGAGTTTTGGTCGTCTTGATCTGAAATGGTTAATAATAAATAGTGAGCTACATTAGCCCAGTAAGAATAACAACGTCGTACCACTGATACGGAAAAATCAAAGGTTTGTAGAAATCGTAAAACAACCAATGGAACTCATTTTCAATAAAATCCGTTTAACTGAAGACGTTAATTTTCTTAACTTACTTGGAAGTTTTTAAATATCATTTATTGAGGTAAATATCAGGATTGTAACTTACAACACGCATTCTAAGAAAATATAACAATTAACCTTTCATTATTTTTCAAAATTGGGTTCCTATCTCATTCGTCTCTATCACTTTACCTTGTCTACTGGTGTCGCTGGGGATCTATAGGGGTCTCCACTACGCGCGTATATGAGCATTCATCCTATAATCAAATGATCGTTCCCATACCCCGTCCAGTAATGGGCGTTCAAACACACAACCGCCTCGATATCCCGTATGGTATGAGCGTAATTAAAATAATTCCCAACCTCTTCCGTTATAAGACTTCCCAGCTTTGTTCTACTGAAGGTAACGTCCACAGTAGGGTTTATCCTATCAACCAAGTCTGTACATTCTTTTCTAATATACCCGGTAAGCCTTTTTTACTTGACACTATTAATTCATTCATATACTCTCTTTTATTTACTATTTAGTCCTAAAAGGCACATATATATGCATCCTAACCACATGAGTAATGAATTCACATTTTAGGGTAAGTACATGAAGTAAGCATGCATTATACTGATATAAACCTATTAAATGCACAATTGAATAACATGACAAAATATATAGAGAGGCCTTACCATACTCACAGTAGAATTTAAAACAAACATATTAAGGTAAACAGTACAGTGAACAAAATAACATAATAGAAAACTAATGGAATATTTACTACAATTAAAAACTCAAACAGACGTAAGTTGATCAGTTACTTGCTCCATTGGCAATCTGTATTTTAATCAATTAGAGAACCACAGATTAACTAAGTTTTTCATTTATTTATCAGTTTAGCTTTAATTTTACCGAATAAGAAAAAGAGGGGAGGAATTCTTACCCTTGGTAATTGTCTGAAACACCACTTTTTTTATTTCACTTTCTGACGGTTCTTCGTCCTTAGATTTCTTGAGTTTTTCTACTAAAATCAACACCACTTTTTTTATTTCACTTTCTGACGGTTCTCCGTCCTTAGATTTCTTGAGTTTTTCTACCAAAATCAAAACTTACTTCAAAATAATGTAATAATAGGCAAAAATCTCACTGGGGGGGTCGGGTTAGGGTTCTAACACAGTGGCACCGCCATGCTCTGCCGCTAGTTCCTCCTTCTCCAGTGACTTCTCCTCTTGGTCAGGCCATTTTTGGTCGGTTCTTGATAAAAACTTATTTAAATCATGATTAGGGGGTGTCTATGTGCAGAAAAAGAAAAAAACTTAGACTTACTGGTATTTTTTATCTCCAATACGGCGGCGCAATCGGGCTCCGCTGTTCCTCCTCGCGACTTATGGTTTTTCAGTTACCCTATATCAGAAACAGGTTATACGGCTAAAGGGGGAGAAAAATGAATGAACGGAAAGAGGATTCAGGTTACCAGAGCGTTTTTCGATTTTTTATGTGGCGACTCAGCCGAGCCCTCTGCTTCCTTAGGTTACAACCTTTCCATGGGTTTTTCTACATTAAAGAGTGTTTTGGGTAGCTTAGAATGGAAAAACAGGACGAATGGGAGAAAATTGCACTTACTGGCGTCGATTTAGGTCTCCGGTGCCGGTTAGGCTTGTCCTCTGGCCGCCCTTCTTCTTCTCCTTCGATGAGCAAGCATACGACTAGGGTTAAGGTTTCGGTGGAAAAGGCATTTAAATACTTCCCTTTCTTTAATCTGGGTCGTCCATCCGAGTCTGTGTGGTGCCTCTTTAGCCGTCCGATCGCGCCTAATAGGGGAACAAATCTAGGTCGTTCGATCCTAGAAGTGTGGACCGTCCAATCGTGCCTAATAGGGGAATGGATCTAGGTCGTTTGATCCTAGACCTGCGGACCGTCCGATCACACCTAATAGGGGAATGAATCTGGACCGTTTATGTGTGCGGGAGTGAGCTTGAGCCGTTGGATCGTCCAAGCATGTGGATCGCCCGCGTGGCTCCCGCGTGGAACCCGTGCCAATGTGTCCTCCATGTGTCGCGTTTTGATTCCCCATGCTGCTAACTTGGTCGCTCCACGTGATTGCATTTCTTTTTTTTGCGATTTGGCCCTTATTTTCAAATGTTTCTTTCAAACACACTCCTTTTATTTACAGTTTCATCATATTTTCTAAAACTATTTTTAAATTCATCTAAAATTCATATTTCTCAAAAAAAATTAAAATTAACTATTATTATTATTATTATTAAAAATTAAATTATGTAATCCCGAGCCTAAATTCCGGGCTCGGGATATTACAGTTTTACTTGTATATATACTAGATCTCTATCCTGTATTACATAAATGTTATAATTTTAAAAATTAATTGTACAATATATAAATTATAGTTTACTAATAATTGAAATTTATTTTTATATTTAAAATTTTTTAATAAATAATTATCATATATATTATCAAAATTATTTTTTCATTTAAAATTTATAGAGTGTATAAATTTTATTTTTACATTTAAAAATTAAATTATTTTTTATATTTTAAAAATTCAAAAAGAAAATTATTATTTATATTCTCATATTAATTTATTTATGTATTTTAATATTTGAGGAGATAAGTTCTAAAATTATGTCTTTGTATAACATATATAATTATAATTACAAGATTAATTTTATTTTTATGTTCTAAAATAGGAACGGATAATATCTAAAATTTTATGTTTATATAATATATATTTATAATCAGTATTAACGGATTGATTTTATTTTTTATTTAAAAAGTAAAAAAAACCCAATGTGGCGTTTTAAATTTAAATAGATGAACACTATACATATTATCACATTCGATAGATAGTTAACTGTAATTAATACGATCACATTGATTTATTTAATGTCTTTAAAAATTACTTAGTATGTATTCTACTTTTACATTTAGAATATTAAAATAGATAACTATATTGTATACAAATAATCAAATTAAGTAGACAGATAACTACATTATATATTATCATATTAATTTAAAATTAATTTGATACATAATTTGTAGTCAAGTAAAAATTAAATTATATTTTTTATATCAGAAAATTTAAATACATAATTATTATATAGATTATTATATTAAATATAAAATTATTTTTAATAGAAGAAACGACACATGAAAATATTTGGTTTACTTATATATATAATAGATAATAAATTTTTAGTTAAAAAATTTTAGTTTCAGGAAAACGTATAGTTTCTTAGTTCGTAGTATTTTAACTCAATATTCATTTGGTTTTTTACTTTAGGTAGTAATAGAATTATAATATGCTAAAGCTTTAAATTAGGCAATTAATATAATTGTGACATGTCAATTTTAATTTAAGTGGATTTTAAATGAATAGTTAATTAGTGGATAATTAGTAGTTCCATTTTCATTTGAATTGTCAATCTAATGGTTCTATTTCGGTAGTTTTTTAATTAATTAAACAATTGATATTAAATTTTAGTAAAGTTTTATTATTTTGCATGAATTTCAGCACTTAATATTTAAAAATATATTAATAAAAACTATAAAAAGATGTAATTGAGTGACCGTACTAGGCAATCATATTTTTTCTTGGGTAATTTTCATAGTAAATCGACTATTTTTTCTTTGTGATAAAATTTGGTAGAAAATTTATCTATGAATTAATAATTATAATAATTATAGTATATAACTTGTATTGATAGAAGATTTTTACACTATTAATCTCTATTATGAAAAAATATAGAAAATCATGTCTCAAACTCCCATTCAGGGTTCTGAGTGCCCACATATCCTACAATAATAAAATAATCACGAAAGATAACTTGCATAGTAAATTTTTAGAGTTTAAACAGTATACTCCTTACACAATTCATTTAAAAGATCTAATGTATATGAGGCATATTAATTCCTAAAGTAGAATATTATCATAAAGCAAATAGTTGACCTTAAATATTGTCTGGACAGAAACAAAAATAGAAAAATCTCTTAACTAATCTTTCACTGTTTATGAACTAGATCTTGGAAATTTTGATATGAAATGGTGAGTAAGAATATGATAAGTTATATTAACTCAATAAGAATATAAAAAAACCTGCAACCATAAACTTACTCAAAGTATTATAGAAAATTATAAAAATAATTAATGGAGTATTCACTTTTAGTGAAAACTAGATGCTGATGAATCCTTTTACTTTTTACTGAAAACATATCTCTATTCCCTTCTTTTTACTAACAATCATCCATACACACAGTATCAAGATATCATCAAGACACGATAAAAGACACAATCAATACACATCTCGATGGAATGTGGATTCTAGGGTTCCTTACCATTTCATTATCAACCCAGGTTGCTACCATTTCTATTTCCATCACACCGTGTCATTTCCCTTACCAATATCACTAGAGATCCATAAGGATCCCTTCTACACGTGGGTACACAATATTTTTTTTATAATTACCGACCGTCTATATACCCTGTCCGGTAATAGATACCACTTTTATTGGCCCTCTCTATACCACGTAAGGTATGAGTGCCATTAACCACCTCCTAACCTCATTCGGTATTGACTTTTCAACCCTGTACGACTGAGGAACATATCCACAGTAGGGTTTCCCCTATAAACTCCCTCCCCTGGTACCTGGTTAATGAATTACTTATTTCATCATTTTATATATATTTCTTTTTTTTTCCATTCATAACTACTCACTCCAGTAAACGACACACAACAACCCATAACTATTTACACACACTCAATTGGTTCGTTACTCACAAACTCAACCCACAATACATGTATATCTAGTCATGCCTATGTAACTTGCATTCTAATAGTGGATATTACAACACATACAACAAAATAATACAAGGACATGTAATCCATGTTTAAATACATATTGAAAGATAATTAATAAAATAGAAGAAATGAAATAATAATAAAAATAGAATAAAATAATACAACATAAGATAGAGCAAAGTAAAATAAAATAAAATAAATTATTAAGTTATTTGTTCCATCAGTGACTTGTAATTGGATTAATATACAACAAGGAACTCTACCTCTGTAGCGCCCGGGGAAATTGAAGAAATTGAAGGAAAAAAAAAAAAAAAAACGTGTGTGCCACGTCAGCAGCCACGTCAGCAGACCCAGTCAGCAGGCCTGGCCAACCAGGACCTGCCACGTGGCAAAACCACGTCGACTGGGGACGGGCCACGTTGGCGATCCGCGTGCGCACGATCGGACGGCCCAGATCAATCGCGCGCACGGACGGCCCAGATTTAATCAAAAACAAACGGCCCAGATTAAATCAAAATGGACGGCTGAGATCAAAAGGCAAAAGGGTATAAATAAGACCCCCACACCAGACCCCAAACCCTAGCCGCCTGCCCTCGCCGGAGAAGACGAACCAGAAGCCGGCCGCCGCCACCCGCCGCCGCACCGGAGGGATTTTCGACCGCCGATCGAGATAAATTTCATACCCCCAACTCATTTTTCCACGCTGATTTCCCCAGTGGCCAAATCGGAGCCAAAATCCTGGCCAAACGGCCGGAAAACACGGCCGAAAGCCAACGGCGCTGCCGCGCCCCTTCTCGATTTTTGCCTCCGATGAGGCCCTTCCCGGCCTCCATTTAATGCAATTTTTATATCACCGCGATCACCATTCTTTTCTCTACATGTTGATCAGAGCCGAATCACTAAAACACGAACTTCACTGGAGAGCCGCCGCACCCGAGAGCACCGCCGCCGGTAAGCTTCGGTTTTTTCATAAATTTTCGGCCCCCCAAGGGCCGTAGGGTTGTTTTATCGCAGGAACCAATGCGAATGTGGCCGAATTCGGCCGAAAACGGCCAACCCGAGGCAAACCGCCACCGCAAGCGGCGGAGCCGCCGTGCCGGAGTTACGATATTGGCCGAAAGGGGCCTTGGGCCTAATTTGGGATTTTTTGGAACACGTGCAGGTACCAGTAGTGCGTTTCAGTTCCCCGAGAAAAATTCAGGAAAAATTAGGGACGGCCTGTAGGCGCACTATGAAGCCGTGTTCGGACCCCGAAACGTGTAAGGACCCCTCACCCTATTTCCTATCATGGATTTAAAGTTCAATAAATGATAAAACGGTATTTCATGAATCAACGAATGTGTGAAAGTGCTTAAGGTCGCTAATGGAGCCCGAGTCTAGTGTGTTTGTCGGTTAACTGTTATTTGGCCTGTTTACAGTTTTAAATGCAGTATGAGATTTGATGTTTTCATTTTATAGTTTCGTATGCATATTCTACTGTTTTATTGATTTTGGATTGAATGATCGGGATATTGATGTTGTATGTTGTTTGTTTGGCATAAATTATCGTTTTGCTTGTTTGTATGTGATTGATAATGCTGACTGAGGGAAAAGGAGAATGAAAGATTATGTAAATGGAAATTGTATACTGTGGTCAGCCTGACTAGATATCCTGGGAGATGGTGGACGGACCGGGTCCGTAGGGAACCCTACCGGGATTGTGGTCTCCCATACCGGACGGGGTATGGAGATCTTATGTGTTTTGGCGCCCATACCGGATGGGGACGGCCCGTTTCACCCTCATACCGGACGGGGTAATGAGGTCTATGGTTTGGCGCCCATACCGGACGGGGTATGGGGATGGCCCTGGAATGGATTTCAAGTGTTAAGGATTAACGGGTAGTGGGACCCCTATTGATCCCCATGGATACTAGTGGGCTGGTGAATTAGGAAAATATATTGTGTAACGATTGAATTATGAAAAGTTTGACAGGTATCATGTTATACAGTTATTTTCATGATGATGATGATGTTATTGCTTTCGTATATTGTTTTATGAATTTCATCGAGGTAAGTGAATGGTAAAGGTTTTATTATTAATAAAAGGATTTGTTGTAAATTATGCTCCATTGGTCTTTTTGTGTTTTCTACCCACCTTTACCTCCGTGACGGTGAGATATCGTGATGTCTTTACTGGGCTAGTGTAGCTCATTCCTTATTTAATCATTTCAGATCAAGAGGACATCGTTCCCGAGCTGGTTCTGCAGGAGGACGACGAAGGGAACACCTAAAGACTCCATAGTCACATTCGTAGTTTTTACTTTCAAGTTTCTCCTTTAGGTAGTTTAATCTTTTATATTTTGTGAGCACGTTTTTGGTTTTAGTGTAAGGGATGTTATTCAAATTTTGACTTCGCTTCCGCATTTGATATTTATAATATAAATTCCATTTTAAATTTCTGGGGCTGCTACAACCTCTCATGACTGGTCATTATCGGAGTCTCTCCTCTCAATTTTCTCTGTTTCTTACATAACCATGGGCTAAATTAATTTAAAATCCTAAAAGGAAGGATCTGGTGAAGAAATGAGGGAAGATCGAGCTTACCTGTGTTGGTTGGGGTCTCCAACACGGAGGTGCCACCACGCTCTGCAATTTGGTTCCCTCTTCCGACATCAACTCTCTTCCTTTCTTCTCTCCTCTCTATCAGCTAGGGTTTGGGAGTCGATAGATGAGGGGTTTAAATACTCATTCTTAAAGGATCCTAGCCATTCGTTCAATGGAGCATGGTGCAAGGAAAATCGTTCGATCGCTCTTCATTAAGGGCAAGTTGGTCCTTTTCCTATCGTGTAAATCTTGGTTGTCCCTTTTGAATCCACACACATCTTGTCATTGAATTTCCTGATCGTCAGATCGTGAAGGAAGGGATTTTCATATACAAATTTAATGCGATGGTGAACAGGGTGTTATAATTTACCTCTGATTGAGTTCGTATATAACAATAGCTATCAATCCAGCATTCAAATTGCACCCTGTTAGGGTTTGTATGGAAGGCCCTACAGATCAACTATCTATTGGGAAAAAATTGGAGAACAAAAACTGATTGGACTTGAATTTGTGGAAAAAACTATAAAGAAAGTAAAATTGATTAAAAAACATCTTTTGACAGTTTAAAGTGGATAGAAAAGTTATGCCAATAACCAGAGAGGAGATTTAAAATTTGAAGTAAGCAACCATGCATTCTTTAAAATTTCACCAATTAAAGGGATCATAAGATTTGGGATGAATGGAAAAATCAGTCCCAGATTCATTGGATCTTTTGAGATATAGGATAGAGTGGAAGGTGTCGTCTACCATCTAGCATTGCCACCTGAGTTAGCCAATATAGACAATGTCTTCCATGTGTTAATGTTGAAGAAATATAACCCAAATCCATCACATGTACTTTAATATGAACCTCCTCTACTTGAGGACAATTTATCCTATATTGCGCTTCTTATGTAAATATTAGATCGCAAAGATAAGATATTATGATCCAAGGTGATCTCCTTAGTGAAGGTACTCTAGCAGCATCATTCGACTAAAAAAGCCATATGCGAGTCGAAAGAGGAAATGAAGGCCAAATACCCTCATATGTTTCTGAGCACTAGTAAATCTAATTTGGAGGAGCAAATTTTTTTTTTAAGGAAAGAAGATGTGATAGCTCGAAAATACCCCCAAATTAATTTCTTGTGTTTGATATATTTAATTTAGCATTTATATGCTTTTTTTTTCAAATATATAATAAGAAAATATGTAGAGAAGTTGATAATGGGTTACTATTTAGGCATTATGAGCTTAGGTGAGCTTAAGAGAGTATAACAGGCTCTATTTTAGCTCAAATTGAGCTAGTAATTAGCTAAATGATGGATAAGGATGGCGAAACAAGTGGAAAAGTGTGGAAAAATCTAGAATAAACATAAAAAGATAGAAAGAAAAGGTGAAAACCTTTTAGATGAGGTGGCATGATAAAAAGATGATAACCTTTTAGATGAAGTGGCATGTGAAAGGTGGTAACTTTTTAGATAAAGTGGCATGTGAAAGGTGGTAACCTTTTAGATGAAGTGGCATGTAAAAGGTGGTAACCTTTTAGATGAAGTGGCATGTAAAAATTTATAACTGTTTAGATGAAATGTGGTAACTTTTAGATGAAGTGTCACAGTGGAAGGGTGACAACCTTTCTCTCATGTCTCTCTATTCCTATAAATAGGGTATGAGGGAATGGAGGAAGAGATATTGTGGATGAGAGAGAAATAGTGAGAAGCATAAAGGTGAGGGAAGAATAAAGAGTACGAAGTGTGTGATTTTATGAGAGTATTATGAGATTTTTATACAAAAATCTTGGGAAAACTCTACTAAAATTATGAGAATAAAGAAAAAATAAGAGAATAGGATGAAGGCTTACGATCAAAGGGAGGTTATAAATCGTAATAAAGGTAAGGTTTTTCTTAAGTTTTAAAATTTAGTGTCGCTTTAATTTTTGGGACTAGTTTTTTAGTTATGTGTTAGATATTTTTTAGTCAAGAAAATTACCAAAATAATCTCGAAAAAATGTCATAAGTGAAATCGGAACTCTGTCAAAATTGAGATTACGTACTCCACAAGAGAATTGAAGCAATATAAGGGGACTCTATCTGAATGGATACATAAAGTGATAGATAAAAAGAAAGGTTTGAAATACGACTACTAAGGACCTAAGGTAAGTGATTACTAGGGATTCATTAACCTATGTAATTTTGAAGTATTTTACGTATTTTTAGTATGAAAAATATGTAAATGGATGTTGTGATATTATGACTTACGGATTTTTGGAAAATATTTTATTTATATTTTTCGTATATGCTAAACAAGTATTTGTTAAAATTTTACTTCAATATAAGTATACTTCATTTTTTGTTTTTAAAATGTGATTTTGATATGTGTGCATCACTCATTATGGAAATGAGTTATTCTTAAAGCACCTGTATTATGGTAGACATCAATGTGGCCATATATGTCGTTCCGTATTCGAGTGTATTTGAAAAGTGATAAGTGTATACCCATGTATGACCATTCTATGTTAGGGTATATGGGGAAACATAATGATCTGTGTGCCCTGACCATTCCGTGTTTGGGAAGTAATGGTATTTTGGGGTACCATGTATGTTGTTCTGTGTTTGGGTACATGGAAACCTAGTGATAAGTATGTGTGCTTGGGCATGATGTGTGGTAACTGATTGGTCCTCCATAATAGTGATGAAGTGTAGTTCATTATAAATGAAGCAATTGTGAATCCGTTTTCTGATTTGTGTATTCATCTTTTGATTCATTTATTTATTTTTAGAAAGTGTATAAAATATATGTTTTTGTTTTGTGTAAAAAAGACTATAAATTGTATATATTATATTATGATTCTATAATATTGCTTACTGTGATATCTTATCTCACCCCCTATCACTCTCCAGACCGAAGATACCACTGCCAAGTGAATAATAATATAGAGAAAAGTTTTTAAAGTTAGATCTTAATATTAAGGTTACTGTTTCGTACTTTTGTTTTATAACGTAAGGAAAAAAATTTAGAGTCTCGTAGCATGTGTTTATATTTTACATTTATGGGATGCAATGCTTCTGCAACTCTCTTATGATTAACAAAGTTAAGTTATTTTACTTAATTTGAATTTATGTGATTTTAAGTAAATATCCTTCGATCATTGCCGTATAAGACAGGTATGGTCCGTGACAACTGGAATGATTAGGACTTGTATAGTTTTCTTATTCCCAGTCACCTTCCTACTATTTCACACTTTTTCTCTTGTGTTTCTTACATGAACTATCAGACCAATTTTTTTAGTTAATTGTTAGTGCTAAGATTTACTATATGTATGAATTCCATTCAATTCCAAACTCTATAACTCATGTCATAAGTATAATTCCATTTTCTTTGTTAAATATAATAGTATTTACTCTGAGGTTGTAATGTAATTTATATATCCGTAGCTTTCACTCTTTTTTACAAGTGAACACTGGTGTCTCATCATACAGTACCGTTTAAATCAATGTTAAAGATGGAGTTAATACATCATCAATAACGTGGACACAATCATAATAATGTATCAATGGAAACCATACGATACTTCCATCAATTGACCATAAACGGCTACACAGGCACCCACCTCTTTGTGGACCTAATATGGTATAGTATATTACATGCTCTCCGAATAGGGGTTCACCACTCGATTGCAACCGGCCACACACGCACCCACCTCTCTGAGATGTATAACCACTGTAGTTGCCTCTGTATCAATTACCTTAGCAAATATAGAGCACTCTAGTTGTAACACCCCACTCACCATCACGCTAAATTTGTAACTAGAAACTCCTATTTATTCTAGCCTTAAAGGCCACTTGAACTCAATTAAAATTTATCTCTTAATTTTATATCGTATTTTGCAATTTAATTTGTGATTTTTATTTTTTTGTTCTAATTTCATTATTTTTATATTATTTTATTGTTACTTTTATTTAAAATAACTTTTAGGAGAAAGACCCGCTCGCGCAGGCATCGCATGCTGTGTGCACATGCATGTGCGCATGTCCCATCCGTGCAGGGTGTGAAGCTAGTCTACGCGCACGTCCCATCTCGCGCAAACAAGCCAGTCAATGCGTGGACAGGGCCAGGTGTCGTGTACGCTATACGTGCGCCGTCTGCGCAGTAGGCCTACGCGGATAGGCTTGTGCTCATATGCTTGCGCACAACAGGATAGGTCGATACCTGCAATGCACGACCGGCTTGGGGAGGCACATTGCTACCTCGGGCAGTGTGTCGCTGCCCCTTGGACGTCGTGCACTACCTTGGGTGGTGAGCCGCCACTAGTTAGGAGGATTCTTCCTCAGTTTTTTGTGCTACCGTCACGTCACGTCATATCACTCATTTTTCACTCAATGTTTTCTCTCTTCACTATATTTTGCCACTTGGCACAAATCCAACGATCCCCATTTTTTATAAATAGGGACCCCTTTATTCCATTTTCCTCATTAGTTCTATTTCATTCTTCCATCCTCTAAGAGCTTAGAGAGAGAGGGAGTGATCTTGAGAGAGAAGGAGAGGAGAAGAAGAAGAAAAGTGTATGAAAACTTTAAGGTTTTAATAAGGAATTTAGTATTTTCTTAAACATTTTAAGGATCATTTCTAGAAATCAAAATTATGAAGTTTGAGATTATGATTTGCATGATTTATGCTTAATTTTTCAAATGATGTGAATTTTTACTTGATTAAGCATGTTATAAAATTTTATAGGCACTTGATGATTTACATGTGATCTAAATAACATGATTTTGATTATAATTTTGTGAAATATGAAAAGGATAATGAGCCTAAAATGGGACAAAAAACATGTATCTATATTGACATGCATAATGTATCAAGTGTCTCGTTAGGCTTTTTATCTCTAAGGAATTTCTGTTTTCTCCTCCCCCATCTAGTTGAAAAGACGTGAGAGGACCGCTCCCTATGGATGAGCATACCCTCTAACAAGAGGTGATGCGAATATCTGTTATGGGTCATCTATGGCTAAATACTGTCGTAACTATAGAATATCTTATAGGACTATTGTGGTTGGTACGACTGTGGTCATAGATCGTACCATAGCTTGGCAAGGCAGAAATGTGCCATGAGCAAATTGTCATTATATATCTGATCTGCTCATTCCACATGGGTAATCAGAAATCCGTATCTACCCTCAGTAGATGGAAATCGAAAAGACTTCACAAACCATGACATGAAAATCTAACCATTGTATAATTTATTTGATTTTCTCTATTACCAACATAATTGATTTGATTGTTGTGACTATGATATAATGGATCTGATCTTTTCTTTAATAAATAGATTATTTTTATAAAGTAAGAGAGGATCCTGACGTGACCCCGATGGTAAGTGTTGATGACATAATTATTTACTTTTAAAATCTTATGATGTTATTTAAATACTGTTTTCTTTATTGAGTATATGGAATTCACCCTTTTCCATGACCCTAGATGAGGAAGATAATGAAAAACCGATCGCAGACCTACCCCTTGAAGTTTATGAGGATCTTGTGGATTCGCAAACCTTGAGTGCATGACTTGTTCCACACTCTGATGAGTCCATTCACATAGTAAAAGAAGTGGTTTTTTTTGTATTTTGATATTTTGTATTTTGTTGCCATTTCTGGCCTTAGTTATATATATGTAATTAGAACTCATATATATTTTAGTAAGGGATTTATAATAATTGGCTCTGCTGCATACAATTGTTATCATTCACTCGTAATTTATTTCTGTATTTGGCACCATTATGCCTTAATTAGGATTTGGGACGTCACATTAGTCATTAACACATCTTACTAGGCTTTTAATCCATATGAAGGGCATACTACGCAGTGTTAAATTTGAGCTAAGTAAAGATAACTTATTCGGCTTCTGATCCAAGGGTCATGAAAATATAATACACACCCATTTGGGTGATGAATAATTAATGGGCTGAGGATGTAAAGGCTAGGATTTAGGGCTAGCCCAAAGAATCAATTAAGTTAATTAAAGAAACATTATATTAAACTGTTGAATAGGTAAATGTATGTATGGCTACAATATTAGTAATAAATAATAAAAGTAATACCTCAAAAGTAAAAATGATGGGAATGCATAATATATTTACATAGTAGTAAAAGGAGTACGAATATTTGAGATTAATATAAAATCTATATTGAGAGATTATTAAAATTGTTCAATGGATTATGAGTTAGTGCGACGATTAAGATATTTTATGAATTGAAGATTTTTAGAGGTTTAATGTGAGAATCAAAATCTTTAAGTGACCTTTCAAATTAAAATAAAATGGGAGTTGACGAGTTCATAAAATTGTGAATTAATAAATTGGCTTTTAGAAATAAAGAGATAGGACTTGCAAGAAATTTAAATGTAGATGATTAAGTAAGAAGATTAAATACAATCTAAAATAAATTGTTTTAGGGAATACACTAGGTAGGCAGTAAAGGTTTCTCATCGAGGAGATATGAGAAAATGTGCAGTTCAGGATTTATAAGGAATGATTATGAATTCTATCTCATGGACCATTTATTACTTCATAATTATGATTGTAACTATGACTATGATTATGACAGTAATTATGACTGTAATTATGACTATATTATGGCAATAACTATGAATATAACTATGACTTGTGGAAGCATAACTATAACTAATTCCATATTGATAGTGGAATCAATCATTTCTCTCCATGATTAGATCTGAGTAATATTATATGAGATAATAATGAGTATAAATGCATGTGTTTTGGTTGTGTTTGGTAAATGATGGAAATTTACTGTTATGTGAATATATATATGAGGAAAGGTACTTTATATGTGAATATATACAATTAATGTGATTATGCCTTTGTATCAGTGAAATTGAGAATGAATCAAAAGTATATACAGAAAATTATGTTAAGCAATTGCATATATTCCTTGAATGAATTGAAGTATATAAGAAGTGAAGATAGTAGGTTAGTAGATCGACATTGTGGTAGTACGAGTATTGGATTCAGATATTTATAAAGGGCTAGGTGAGTTTGAAGTAAAGGTAAAAGATCGAATCAGTATATCATCTCCGGTCTTTAGATTGGAGTTTTAAATTATTCTTATTGCGTATGTGTGGCTCACTCTTTTTTATCATTTTTAGAGTAAAAAAATCAAGAGCAAATTCAAGGTCAAAAGAAGACACGGAAGAATTCTTTTATGATTTTCAGAAATTATTTTCTGTGGTAGATCTAAATTTATTGTGGTAATGTTATTAAAGACTTATGAGCCTCATGAATTGGAACTATGTATAACTGATGTATGATTGAGTTTAGATTCTAGCATATCCCTGCACTATTTATCAAATTTTATGCATGTTGTAGTGCTCCTTTCTCAGTGAAGAAGGTAGGTCGTTATAGTTGATATTAGAGCATATCTTCCTCAGAACCATCCCCTATATCATGAGGTTTAGGACTTTTATGAGGTTTATAGGCAAAAGAAATTTGGTAATATACACCTTAAAAGATGTTTTGGAACTTCCTCCAAAACATCTATAAATGTGAGATAGTAAGATTATAATTCTAAAAGTCTAAAGAAATAGGAGTTGTATGGGCTGTAATGTTATAAGTGTAGGAAATAAAATGTTAGGGTTTCACCTGAGGCCAAGTGGAAACGGCGAATAAGCAACAATGATAATCAATCATAACACATAAAACCATAGGAAGCCTAAATTGGTACCGAAGAAATCATCTAATTGGAGCAAATGAATAAATAAATTTTTTAGGAACACAATGAATTTCCCTCGAGTTGGGAAACAAATTTTAAAGGAGGAAGATCCCCTAAAGTGAGAGAAAAATTCCCTGACATGAAAAAAAAAAATTTCACGAGAGGGAGAAAATTTTCCCAACATAGAGGAAAATCTCTCAAGTAAAAAAGTTTCTCAATAGGAAGAAAGTATTCCTAAGCAAGAGGAAATTTCCCAAGAAGAAAAGAAATCCCCTAAATGTGAGAACAACCTCTAGTGAGAGAAAATCCCCCAAGGTGGAGGAAAACCTCTTAAGTAAGTAAGTCTTGGAAGAGCCCTCTAAATGTAAGATAATGACTTCAATATTTTGAAAGTTCAAAAAGACAAGAACCTTCTCTCATCGTTGAGGTTAACCACCTTCACCTCATGATAAATGTTTAGCTCTTGGACAATGTCAATATGTTCCTAACAATTTTTTTAGAACAATGTTGATGATGTGTTCAAAAAGGTAGTTCGAGTTATAGTTTGAGGACTTTTTTAGATGCATTGTCAAACTACTACAAGACATTTGGAACTTAAGTTTTTGTTACCATTAAACTTTCCAATAATAGTTATTTAATTTGGCCCACTGCTAAAACATACCTTTTAAGTTTTCTTTATCAGTGTTCACTCATAGACCTACGTTTTTTAGTTATTTCCAAGATTTTTATGTCTTAATCAACCATATCCAATCATCCAACTAATTTCTGGTTTGTAAAAGGAGGTTAAATGTAAGATTGTAATTTGTAATGCACGTTATAGACTTGTTACGATGTGCAATAAAGGGCCAAAAAGTTTATTAGTGCTAATTATGTCATGATCTACATCAAAATCATGACATAATAGAGAGCTTAGAGGTATGGACCATTCCTTCATTTTAGAGAGCTTTGACGCGATCTTATTTACTTGATTTACTTGTCACATGGATATTATTTGAGATTTCATCATAGGGGATATTATTTAAGTTTTCTAATACATTTTCTGTAACTCACCATGTGCATGAAACATATGTGTGTGCTTTTGTAAATGTGCAGGTATATATAAGTAGTTAACTTGTAGGTAGAAGTAAATAAGAAGGGATATACTTAAACTATAAATATATATATGTATGTTATATATGTTAGTATGCATATATACATAAGGTGAGTATACGTGTGTTTTAGGTCCATAACCATTAAAGACTCGACAAGTATGTTGTTATGTATATGAATATATATTATATGAATATTGTCTATGCAAACCTTTATGATAATAAGGGAATTTTAAGGACTCTTTATGCTTGAATTGGCCAACCATGACTTGTAGGATAAAAAGAGTGCTCGGCAAGGACTATTCAAGAGGAGTGTTTAGTTTAATTAAGGAGTTAAAATCCATCCATGCTTTTGTAAGATACTAATTGTTTATTCCTTACGATATTGATGTTGAAAACCAGTTTTGATTTCGTGGGATAAGAGGTGATCAGCTAGACTTTGTAGAAGAGTGAAATAGCCAAGTGTCCAAGACTTCAAGGAATTTTATTTTTTACATGTTTTATGTGTGTTTGGTCTTGATAAGAGGAGTGACTGAGAAAGATAGTAGTTGGCTAAGAGTCCAAGCTTTTAATGACTCTTAATGCTTAACTTGTAGATTTTGCCAAGGGTCCCTAAGTGTTAGGAGAGTGATTGACTACCTCTCCCATTGCTTTAATGATTTCGATCTCCATTTTTCAAAGCCTTCTAAGTTTGGCTCAAGCCTTCCTTCTTTGTTGATTCATTCTTAAACATAAGCTTGAAAGACTTGCTTGAGTTTCTTTGCCCATGATCTTATGATTGGCCCACTAAATATTATGATATTCCTCCCACGTGACTCATATCTATGTTGGTTGTATCAATACTATATTTATCTCTATGTGGATGTTGCTCATCTTGAATTAGATACTTATTTCTGCCCATATGGCCCAAGCTGTCTTGATCTCTTACATACATGCTCATATGGTCATGATCTCCATCATTCTCGATTTTCTCCAAAAGATTTGTTCTCGAATTGGAACCTACATCAGAAGGAGAAAGGTAAGCAACATTAAAAATAGCAAAATGACATATTCACCAAGTAAGTCTATCTTATAGGCATTATTGTTAATGTGCTCCAATGCTTGAAATAGACCATTACCCCTTGGATCCAATTTGGATTTCCTTTATTTAGAAATTCTTTCTTTTTTTAACTGAACCCAAACCAAATCGCTAGGTTGAAGCACCACTCATTTTTTCCCCTTTGTTGGCATTTTAAGCATAAGAGTCATATTTTTTTCAAGATATTGTCGTGTTTTCTTATGTATTGTCCTAACCAACTTTGCTTTCTTTTATCCATATATATTAGTGATCTCATGTAATGGCAAAAGAGTAAAATCAAGAGGAGCTAGCATTAAACTATACATAATTTCAAATTGTGAAAACCCTATGGAAAAATGAATATTATGACTATAAGTAAATTAAACACAATGATAAACAATCTTCTTAAGTTCTTAAATTCTAATCAATAATGACACATAAGAGAGATTGTAAAGCTCTATTTACCACTTTAGTTTGACCATCGTTTTTGGATCATAAACAACAGAAAACATAGTACTAATTTTTTTTTTCCATAAAACATGCCAAAAATGACTTCACAAACTTACATCTCTATCACTTGCTATTTTTTATAAACGACGTGCAAATGAACTACATCTCTAAAGAATAAATAGCAATATTTTTTTATCATTCATTTTATGACAAACAATGAAATGTGCCATTTACTAAATCTATACATAAAAATAAATATGTTATCACTTCCTTTTTTAGTCTTAAGTAAACCCAAAACAGAGTCTAAAATATATAAATCCAAGGTGCGTTATGAATAAGTAAAGGAGTGTACAAACCATGATGTGAAGACTTAAATCTAGTTTGCCTACGTGCAATACATTTAGCATAATTTCTTTCCACATCTTTTCACATATTAAGTTAATAGAAATGTTCATACAAAATGTCCAAAGTCTTAGCAAAATTAGCATTATTAATATACATGTCCTTAATTTGCTCAAAGTCTAATAATTTAGAACTAAGAGTGGAGATTAAGGCATACCTCCTTGATAATACATCGCCACTACGTTTTCTTTGTCATGCTTATATTTAATTACATAAGGAAAAGACTCAATCAATTCTTCCCATTTACTATGCCTTTGGTTGAGCTTCCCTTGTCCTTTTAAATGCTTCAAGGATTTATGATCCATATCAATCACAAATCCTTCTGGAAAAAGGTAGTGTTGTCATATGTTTAAAGCTCTCATTAAGTCATACAATTCCTTAATATAGTCTATTACGCCCCACTTAGCTTCTCAATGAAATAAATGATTGGACACCCTTTTTACCAACACCAAAAGCATCACATTCTAACTTGAAAGTTTTGTTAAAGTCAAGTAAATTAAAAGTTTTTTCTTGATTTTCATTCTATGCAAATTTAACATCTTTTTTAACATAAGGGTTCGACTATGGAATTAAAATCATTTATGAACCTCCTATGAAACCTAGCCAAAAAGTGAAAACTTATTACCTCACTCACAGTTTTAGGTCAAGGCCAATCCCTAATCACTTTTACCTTTTCTTCATCTACCTCGATTCCTTGTGACTAACAATAAAACCCAAGAAGATGAATTTATTTATCATTACAAAAAGTACACTTGTTCTTGTTGGCATATAACCTTTCATTTCTTAAAGTTTTAAGAACAAATTTGATATGGTTATATTTCATCTAATGATTTACTATAAATAAGTACATCATCAAAATAAACAACTAAAAATACACCAAGATAAGACCACAAAACATGGTTCATTATTCTCATGAAAGTATTAGGTGAATTAATTGAGCCAAAAGGCATAACGAACCATTTATATAAACCATATTTTGTTTTAAAGTTAGTTTTTTATTCATCAACAAGTATCATTTTTATTCATCAACAAGTATCATTCTTATTTGATGGTAATTTTTTTCTAAGTCAATCTTAATAAAAATTTATGCACCTCTCAATTCATCAAGCATATCATCAAATCAAAAAATAAAATGTCTATCCTTTACAGTGTTTTTATTGGTGGCACAACAATTAACACATATCATCCAAGACTTCTTCTATATATCAAGCAAACATTATATGATGGCCTTCTATAACACCTCTAAAACCTACTAAATGACTATATTTGAAAATTTTCATTTTAAATTTTATGCATGAAAGTTGATGTCTCCAATTTCACTAGCAAAATGAGGGGGTTTGCATTGTATGCATGTGTGTGTGTATGCATGCCCCAGTGCACACGCAGGGCTTGTCAGGCATGTCCATACGATGAGAAGTCTATGCGTACGAGGGGAATGACTAGCATGCACAACGTGTTATGTTGCGCTACCTTACCGAGTGTGCACGCAGGATGCACATGGGGACAGTTTGCATAAGGCACCGTTCGTGCGACATGTCCTGTTGTGCGCGTGCTAAGCCCTCCGCCTCACCCATTTGGGCAAAGGTCGAAAGGCTTATTCTAATTGGGCCTTGGCCCAAGAGGGAAACCCGACAGTCTGGACCAGTTCAGTAGACCCCCACCAGGTCCGACCCAATTTAGTGGTCCCCCACCTGGTCTGGCCTAGTTTAATGAGTCCTTAGTGGGCTGGGTCAGTTAGTGAATATTAATTGGATCTAGTTCATATAGTGGGGCCCCTTTTAGGCCTCAGTTTGATAATTAGGTCAGATTGATCTAGATGAGGAAAATTTACGAAGTTGGGAAATTTATAGGTTTAAGGACCGAGTAATGGACCCAATGGATCGAAGTAAAATTTTGTTGAACTGTGATTGAAATTATGATTGTTAAAATCAATGAATAAAAATTAAAATATGTTTCATCATTATCATTGAGGGATAACTGAATATGACTGAAACAGACTATTGATTAATCATTCCATGTTAATGGTATTAGTTTTTCCTTTGACGAGAGCAGATCGCGATTGATTATACTGGCAATAGTAGAGAAGTACAACCGTGGTCATAGATTCTAACTACTTTATCGTATATTAAAGTGAACTATTTTTCATTCACAGTGGTAGCCAGAGATCCCTTCTGCCCTTTGTTGATATAAATTTAAATGACTTCGCATAAGATCTGTACAATATTAAAAAGAAATCTAAATCGGACTAGTCATGACTATTGTTGTGACCGCATGCTAGATAAGTTTCGATGTGTTGAATATGTTTCTCACTATTTCGTCTTGTTATGCCATGTTTAAATACTTGTATCAAATATAATTCCCACTATTCCACCTGACTGCTCATGTTTTAAGGCTAGTGTTTCAAAAATAATTTCAGTTAGTTAAAAGCACCATGTTTTCAATAGTACTTTAAATGAGAAATGGTATAACGAAATCTGTAACACTCTCTAATAGTAAGTCTTATTGATTGTAAAGGTAAGAAAATTTTCTTCTAAGATAAAATAACCTTTAAAACGTCAGTTGCATAGTTTAAATATTGTTTCCCTCACTAAGGTTTATATAACTCACCCCAAATCCATTCCCCCCCCCAACGATGAGGAAAGTGAAGAATTGCTCCCCGAACTGCCCCTTGAAGCTTGTTTAGATCTATTCGAGGACCTGTAGTGGACAATTGAGTGTATATGAATGATTGTACTATGATGAACAATTATTTTGTAATGAAAGATGTGGCTAGAACAACGTTTACATATATTTTTATTTGCCAATTTCTTGGCCTGAGATGTATTTGAACATCAAATTTTTGTAAAGGATGACTTTTCTTCCACTATAAAATTATTTTATGCAACTCATATTGATTTTATTGTAGGAAACTATTGCCCCTCTGTGTACCGAGATGTCACACCTTCAATTTGTCTCCTCATGATTATCTTTACAATGCTTTAACTAGGATGGTTATCATGATGATCACTATTCCATAAATGGCTTCTGAAACCCATATAAGACATAATATCATAAGTAAAGAAGAAATCCATCATTACTCTATCATCAATTGAAAGTGAGTAAAAGGATGTAGCCAATTGGCTATAAATTCTCTTTTTCTTGCTATACTACAACACCATTATTGAGTCATTTAGTAACAATCCCTATTTTATGAACTTAAGATTTCATTAACATCTCCCTCATAATGTGGTGTGATAATGTCAATGTCACATATATCACTTTTAATATAGTTTTTCATGTACTAGTAAAATCCACTAAGATTGATTATCACTTCTAATCTAGATAATGAGGTGCAAGTTCTTAATCAAGAAGGTGATGGTGCACCTGACCAACAACAACCATATAGTATTACAACAGATAAGAAAAGAAGACATATTAAACCACTAAAGAGATATAAAAATCTAGTTGCATATGCGTTATCAACTATAGGGATAGTTATTTGCAGGAACCAAGTAGTTCATACGCAGATCAATGGTTAGTGCTATGGGTGAGGAACTTGATGTCAGAAATCACTTCATTCGAGATATTATATAACAGGATACTAAAGTTGTGCAGAAGGTGTCTAAACATTAGAATCCTATAGATATAATGACCAAGGCGATCTTAATTAGCAAGTTTAGGCACTACCTCAACTTAGTTGGAGTATGTAATACTCAATAATTGTTTTTATGAGGGAATTTTGGCAAGAAGTGCAATGAGACAATTAATTTTCTTTGTTGTTAACGAGAATTCAAGTCAAGGGAAAGATTTCTTTGTGATATGATTCTTGAAAATATTTTGTGTATATCCTAGGATATATTTTATGCATATCCTAAGAAATATTCTAGGGAGAAACTTAATACTTTTTCTATATAAGGTTCAACAATTCTATTGGTAATATACTCTTAATTTTCATCGTAATAGAAAGTTTTTTCGGTCATTTCCATGTATATAAGCATACTTGCGAATTATGTTAAATCTTGTATCTTTTCTTATTTTGTTATTTATTTTATGTGATTGTGTTCGTACATGAGTTTTTTATTTTCTCAGCAAATACCTAATTATGTGAATGATGTGCTAGTATGTAAGTATATATGCATACATTTATTTTATTCAAAGCTTTAATAAGAAACACTTAAATGTTAATTTTAGAAAATTTTGTAGTTATACTATAAATTGTTTTTTCTTTCTTAGAACTAATAATAATGTTGTTTTATGGTAAAAATGATATTACATATATATCATACTAGCTAACGATGAGCCTTACAGTATCATATCTTGTAACTAGTGCAAATGGATATGTGAAATCTATACTAAACTATTAATAATAGCCTTTTACCATTAATCTTGCTTTTAATTTATTGACTAAACCATCAACATTCAATTCGGTCCTGAACACCCGCTTCAATCCTACAACTTTTTTCTTAACAAGCTTGCGAGTAAATTTCCTAGGTTTTGTTTTTATAAATCATCCTCAACTCCTTCATTACAGATCTCTATTGCAACATTGCACCTCTCGTAAATATCTTACAGCCTTCTAGTTCTTCTCGCAGTAGAATTTGGATCAAATTAAACATCAGAATCTGGTATCACTTATTTTAATTCCAGTGTGCTTTCTCATCCACTTTGACATTTCTTACATAAATCATTTTGCTGGAGTGAAGATAAAAAATTCTACATTCCTTAACAATGTTGTTACTTCCTAGCATGGTATCAATTCTTGCATTCTCTTCTAGTTTCTCTCTCTTGACCTCTGGAATATAGATATAGACATAACAAATGTTTCCAAACACTTTCAATTGCTCCACCATTAGTTTAGTTTCATGTGTAGTTAAACAGAAAAGTATAAGAATATTTTTGATGATTTTATTCCAATAGATTTGAGATATATATAAAAATACAGAGGGATCTATTTAAGGTAACTAACATAAATTAACATATTAATATGCTGCCTATGATTATGCTAATATATATAGAAAGTTAACTACCTAAATTATGTTATTATATAAGTATGTTATAATTTTGTAACCCTCCCTCTCAAGCTGGAGTATAGATATTAATCATGCACAGTTTGTTACAAAAATATTTAGTTCAAGATCCATTTAAAGACTTTATGAATATATCATCTAATTGTTCTCTTATCGTCATATGGCTAACAGAAATTAAGTTTTCCTGAATCTTCTTACGAATAACGTGACAATTAACCTTGATATATTTAGTTTCTTCATGGTACACCGAATTCGATATAATATGAAGGGTAGTTTGATTATCACACTAGAGTTTTGCAGATGACATAGGATTCAAACCCACTTCAATTAAAAGGGATGTATCCATAAAATTTTATATGTGGAATGGGTTATAGCTTTGTACTCGGACTCTACATTGGATCGAGACACAACTGATTACTTCTTGCTTCTCTATGATACCAGGTTCTTACAAAAAAAAATGCAATAACTCATAATGAACCTTCTATCAATTTTAGATCCAACTCGATCAACATCCACAAAGCATTCAATATGAGTTTGCCAATGATTGTTAAACAATATTGCAAGTCCAGGAGCTCCTTCTAAGTAGCACAGAATCTGTTCTAGAGCCTCCTAATGTTTGACTGTTGATGTAGTAATAAATTGGCTAACAACACGAACAACACATGCAATATCTGTAAGAGTCATTATGATGTAGTTCAATCTCTCAACTAATCACCTATACTTTTTCATATCATCAAAGGGATCACTATCATCTTTTGTAAGATGTACCATTTGACATCATTAGTGTGTTGCATGGCTTGACTCATAACTTTTTAATTTCTGCAAGTAGATCAAGTACATACTTCATCTGAGACAAGAAAATTCTTTTCTTATTTCTTGTTACTTCTACTCCTAAGAAGTATTATAGTTGACCTAAGTGTTTGGTGTGAAACTTGGTATGCAAAAATGACTTGAAAGAAGATATTCCTGCACAATTATCTCCTATAATGATAATATCATCAACATAAATAATAAAAAAGTATAATACCAACTGTTGATTATTTATAGAAGAACAAATTATCATACTTGCTCTTCTTCAACCAAAATTCCAAACTATTCCACTAAATTTTTCAAACCATGCACGGAGATTCTATTTCAAACCATATAAGGATTTCTTCAAATGATAAACTTTCTCGTACACCCTCTAAGCAACAAACGTAGGTAGTTGCTCTATGTACACATCTTCTATAAGATCTCCATAAAAAAATGTATTATTGATGTCCAATTAGTGTAAGAACCAGTTTCAAAATGTCGTAATAGCGATGAATATTAAGACATATGTATATTTGGCCACTAGAGATATGATATTAGAAAAATCCACTCCATAAGTTTGGCTTTTAAGTCTTGCCACATAGCCACCTGGATTAACTTTGACTGCGAATACATATTTGCACCCTATAGCATTTGTATCTTTGAGTAAATCCACTAAATCCCAATTATGATTTTCATCCAACGCATTTATCTCCTCAAGCATTACCTCATATCAATCAAGGTGATTCAAAAGCTCCTTAAATGTCTTAGGTATGAAAATTGAATCTATAGAGGTAATTAAAGAGCTAAACAAAGGACATAGGTGATTATACAAAATAAAATTAGCAATGGGATAAGTAGATTGAGGAATGGGAAGCTTATCGTCATGTGCACTGACATTTACCTTTATGAAAACTAATGGGAAGCTTATCGTCATTTGGAGCATAATTAGCCGATGAATAAGTTAGTGCAGGATATGTATCATTAGTTTGTTGTCTTTTGGAATAAATATAAATAATTTACAGTTGTACCTGAGTTAGAGGAACATTAACACCATCATTAGATTGTTCAGCTAGAGCTACAGACACATTAACAAGAGAAACTCCATTATCAGATTGCTCAACTTGAGAAACACAATCATCTGATTGCATAGTTGAGGCAATTGGTGTGAATCTATAGATGAGCCACTCATCATCCACTCCTTGACTTGTAGACTTATATGATGGGGAGAAAAATGGTGTACTCCAAAAAGACAAAAGCAGTTAATACCAAGTATGATGTAGAACTCAGGATGAATAGGCATAAATTAAGTAGAATATAAGTCTATCTCTTTAAAAGTGTGATGTTGTAGTCAAATTCCCCATGCTTTCTTTCACTTGGATCTGGACTTCAATATATAACTAATTCTTTGGTGAATAATTTATGTTGAAGATTCCTTAAAAGCTTCCAAGTTGAAGTAGAAATAATTCCTCTTCCATAAGAAAATCAAAGACAAAATCTAAAAGAAAATTTAGGATTTTTTACTATGAGATGAAGAAGAGTGTAATCTTCTCCAATACTTGTAATACTATGAATCTTCTTCTCTTGTCTTGAAAAGGACTCTAAATTGATGAAAACTCTCAATTTTAATGATGTAGATCTCTTGAAACCTAACCTTACTTTTTAAGATAAGGATTCTTGAATTCTTATGAGATTTAATTGAAGTTGAAAATGATTCATGAGGAAAATTGTGTTTGATTGTGGAAGAATGAATAATCAAGTGTTCAAAATCTTTAGGACTCTTATTATTCATATGATTAATATGCCTTAAAAGAGAGGAGTGTTCATCTATGAATCTTTTAGAAAAAGTAGACGAATCCCTCATGTGAAATACTTGAGAGTCCATGATTTAGAGGACTTTTTTATTGTTTACTTGTAATCATGTTTATCATGGGATCTTAGTGTGAGTTGCTCCCTCTTTGTTTGCATCATCGCCCCTTCTTCAAAATGATTCGTCCTCTAATCGAGGTCTTCTAATGTAGTGGTTTGACCAATTCTACCTCCTGTAAGAAAGAAACAACACCACTAGATAAAGAAGGGTTAGGGTTAGATAAAGTCTTTTTCTTTCTTCCACCAAGTGGTCATCATGTTTTTTTTTCTCATACGGCATTATTGTTTTCTTCTCCCATGGCATCATCTTTTCTTTCTTCTGCAGCTTTGTTTTCTTCTTGATTGGATTGTCTTTTCTCCATGTCATCACATGAATGGGCCTCCTCATCCTAGATTTGGCTCTTAGCTTTTGATGAAGTATGAGATCTTTGTCATACTTCTGCCCAATTAAGCTCTTTAAGCATTCTTTGGACTCTTTCGTACAAAGCTTTATATTGGTTAGTTGACTAAGTAAAGATATTATGAGAAACCTGCAAAAAATTTTAGAATGTAACACTTCCTTACGGGTTTCACTTAAACTCTCAAACTTTAGCTCTGAACCTTCTTTCCCTAAGTTGAATAGAAAAATTGAATTCTCTCAAATCAAGGTAATCAAGCTTTGTTTATGCCACTTTACGGAATCCTAGGAAAAGAAAATTGTGACACAATTCTATATGCTATAAAATTTAAACACACAGATGAAGATGGTGTGTGTTTATGTATAAGGCTAAGTAACTATAATGCAATTATTTATTTAGTGATGTAATGGAGCAAAAGCGTAATGCATGAACAAAACTTAAAGTGCAAGAAAAGACACTATGAAGATGATTCTTTTTTTGTATGATGGGTATGAATAAAAGGTTTGATGCAAAGTATGTTGCTTTTTTTACTATGAAGGATAAATATATAAGGAGAAAATATGTAAGATAATAAGATATATTTAAAACCTAAGCTCTGAACCAAATGATGCAGAACCCAAGATCAACACATGAAATCTAAAATTCTGCATGTAACATTAGCATGTAAAAACTTAAATTCCTAAATATATTCTCCCTATTTAACCCACAATTAATACATAAAGGTGAATTAAGGAAATTGGGAATGAAGAAATATAATTGAAAAGATGCTATGAGATTATTTCGATAAGTAGATTCAATTTCTAACTCAACAAAACGATTGAAGAACCTCTCCAAAAGCACTAACAATAAGCAAAGCTAAAAACAAATAATTCTGAATTTTATTGATTTGAGAAGTGATGATTACAATCTAATGGTGAGACCTTTATATAGGCATTCACCTTACCAATTCTACTTGAACTCTAAAAGTAAAATCTTAGAATAATTCTCATTCCAAATTAATTTAGTAAACTATTAAAATAATAAATAAATATGCATAAATTAAGTAGAATAAAAAGACTTCTCTCTTGAAAAGTGATGGTGTTGTGGTCCACCATGCTTTCTTTTACTTGGATTTGGACTTTAATATTCAATAAATTCTTTGGTGAAGAAGTTATCTTGAAGATGCCTTAAAACTTTCAAGTTAAAGTATAAATAACTCTTCTTCAATGAAAAAATCAATGAGAAAATCTAAGATTTTCTACCATTAGAAAAAGACATCAAATCCTAAAAAAAATAGAAGAAAATATGGTTGGAAGCATGGACACATGAAGGGAACAATGAAATATGAAGCAAATGAAAAAGAAAAAGAAAAAGGCTTAATAAAACTGAACAATTCTGAACTGGTTACTCGATCGATGAATTGGCATGAATCGTTTCTTCATCCTCATTCAGACCAGGAAAACTTTTCATCTTCTTCTCTATGCTATCCCTTCTCTCTCTATATATTTCTCTCTCTAACAACTTCTTTCTCTCTCTAACAATTTCTTTCTCTCTCTAACAACTTTTTTCTCTCTCTACAGTCTCTTTCTCTCTCTAAAAACTAGTCTCTCTCTTCTTCTAAAATATTTTTTCTTTCTCATATTTGTACTCTCTCTCTTTTTCTCTCTAAAGACTCCTCTCTCTCTCTCAAACTTTCTTCTTCTCTCTCCCCGACATCCTCTCTTCTCTCTCTTTCCAAAAATCTTTTTTTTTTCTAAATTCCTTTTGTCCCTCAATCTTTTAAATTTCTCATAATAATCCAAAAAAAAAATTTAATATTTTTACCAAATTAAGCTTCCCGTGAATTACATGTTAAAGTCAAGTCCTGACAACTTGGTATCAAAGCAGCTTGATTTCGATAAAACCGTTACAAGTTTCATAACCATGGTGAAAAATAAAGGCAAAGCGATAGTGTTCGAACTGCAAAAGATACAAACATTAGAGGAAAATATATGTGAGATTGACAAAAAATTCTCAAATTTTAGATCCAAAATACATGAACCACAAAAGCAAACCCGAGCCATAATGGAACAATGACTGATTATATTTTGCCAATAATTGAAAAAGCTCATTGAAATCATGCAAAGCAGCATACATATTGCTGAAACAACAGCTCAGGTAAGTCCTTCTGCCTCCACTTTAAACATTGATAAAAGAATATTGTCGAACCCGAGAACTAAGGAAATAAAGGTTGGCAGTTCATATCAGATGGGTAATCTAGTTGGTAAACCTGTCCTAAAAATTAAATTCCTATTTTTGATGAGCAAAATCCTATAATATGGATTAGAATATGCAACAAATATTTTTATGTTTTCAACATCCCAGAAGATAGTAAAGTTGAAACATCATTAATATAACTTGAAGACAAGGTAGAAATCTAGTTCCATGGGTTAGTAAATGACCCAAATATATTTGAATGGTAAGTATTAGAAGTAGAACTGCATAGAAGGTTTGGAGGATTAACGAGAATTGATATTATGGAAAGATTCAACAAATTGATCTAAGAAGATACCATCCTCCAGTATGAAGAAAAATTTGAAGAAATGAGGTTCTTGTTATTTACAGAGAACCCAGAATTTTTGTGAAAAATATTTCATCTCTCATTTTACAAGTGGTTTGAAGGATGAACTTCGACCAACGATAAGGATGCACAGGTCATGCAACTTAACTCAAGCATTTGAGTTGGCTCTATGGCAAGAATAAGCAGTAGATGCTATCAACCACCACAATAAATCAAAGCCCTCTATAAATTCTTCTAAAGGTAGTGTTCACATCACTATAAGTTCCTCTAAAATTCAAAATTTTCAAGAAGTAGTACCCTTGAGGAGTTCAAATCATACAGAATTGAGGAGGAACAATATTTGCTATAAATGTGGGGAAAATTACTCTCTAGGACATTTGTGTAAAGAAAAAGCAATCATGGTAATGGAAACATGTGAGAAAGAATGAGAAAATAAAAATGATCGACTTTCAGATGACAAGCAGAAAAATAATGCAAATGATCCATAGAGAGTTCTCTGGTAACAGAATTAAATATGTATGTATATATATATGTACATATTATATATAATAAATATAATTATAATAAATGTAATAATTTTGGGCACCAAAAGTTGGAAGCTGAATTTCAACTTTGGGGATAAGGTTGATCTCTAAGTTGAGAGATTTTTCAGATCCTAGAAAAATTAAAAAAAAATATTGGTAGAAGCATGGGTGCAGGACACAGTTAAATATACATTAAATGAAAAAGAAAAAGAAAAAGAAAAAAGTTCAATTACACCGAACAATTTCGAACCAGTTCTTTCACCAGTGAACCAACATGAACCATTTCTTCATCCTCATTCAGACCATGACAACTTTTCATCTTCTTCTCTCTGTTATCTCTTCTTTCTCTCTCTACAGTCTCTTTTTTTCTCTCTCTCTCTCTCAAACTCGTTTCTTCTTTCTCCCTAACACCCTCTCTTCTCTCTCTTTCCATAATTTTTTTTAAAATTCCTTTTCTGCCCCTAATCTTTTAAATTTCTCATAATTATCTCAAAACCTTTTAAACTTTAATATTTTTCCCAAATTAAGGTTCTAATGAGTTACATGTCAAAGCTGGGTCCTCACAACTTAGTATCAGAATAACTTGATTTTAACGAAACCCTTGCAAGTTTCGTAACCATGGTGAAAGGTAAAGACAAAGCCACAGTGTCCGAACCATAAAAGATACAAACGTTAGAGGAAAATATACATTAAATTGACAAAAAAATCTCAAATTTTAGATCCAAAATGCATTAATCACAACAACAAACTCAAGCTATAATCGACCAACAACTGATTATATTTTGCCAAAAACTAAAAAAGCTCACCAAAATCGTGAAAAACTATATGCAGTTTGGTGAAACAACCACTCGGCTAAGTCCCTCCACGTCTACTTTAAACATTAATAGAGGAATATTATCGAACTAGATAACTAAGAAAATTGGAGTTGGTAGTTCAAATCAGAAGGGTAATCAAGCTGGTAAACCTGTCCCAAAAATTAAATTCTTATTTTTTATTAACAAAATCTTATAACATGATTAGAAGACGCAACAAATATTTACATATTTTTAACGTCTCAGAAGATAGTAGAGTGGAAATAGCCTTAATATATCTTAGAGATAAGGCAAAAATCTTGTTCCATGGGTTAAAAAATGACCCAAATATGTTTCAATGGTAAGTATTCAATGTGGAATTGTGTAAAAGGTTTGAACGATTAGCAAGAGTTGATATTGTAAAAAAATTCAGCAAATTGATCCAGGAAGATATCTTCCTCCAGTATTAAAAATATTTGAAGAAATGAGGTCCCTGTTATTAACAGAGAACCCAGGACTTTGTGAAAAATATTTCATCTCCAGTTTTACAAGTGGTCTGAAGGACGAACTTTGACTTACGGTAAGGACGCACAGGTCATGCACCTTAACTCAAGCGTTTGAGTTAGCTCCATGGCAAGAATAAGCAGTAGATGCTATCTACCTCCATGATAAATTGAAGCACTCTGCAACTTCTTCTAAAGGTAGTGTTCCCATCACTGAAAATTCCTCTAAAATTTAAAATTTTCAAGAAACAGTACCCTTGAGAAGTTCAAATCATACAGAACTGAGGAATAATCTTTCTTACATATATGGGGAAAATTACTCTTGAGGACATCGGTGTAAAGAAAAAGTAGTCATGGAAATGGAAACATGTGAGGAAGAAGGAGAAAATAAAAATAATCAACTTTCGGATGATAACCAAAAGAATAATGCAAAAGATCCATAAAGAGCTCTTTGGGAGCAGAATTAAAAATATATATACATATATACATATATAATATATATGTATATAATTATAATAAATGTAATAATATTTTTAGATGCCAAAAGTTGGAAGGTGAATTTCAACTTTAGCGACAAGGTTTATGTCCAAATAGAGGGAATTGCCAGATCCTAAAAGAATTAAAAGCATGGGTGTATGAAGGGAACAGTGAAATATGCAGCAAATGAAAAAGAAAAAGAAAAAGGTTTGATTAAACTAAATAATTTTGAACTGGTTCCTTAACTGGTGAACCAACATGAACCATTTCTTCATCCTCATTCGGACTAAGACAATTTTTCATATTCTTCTCTCTGTTATCTCTTCTCTCTATATATATATTTCTCTCTCTAACAGCTTCTTTCTCTCTCTAATAATTTTTTCTCTCTAACAGTATCTTTCTTCTCTATAGTTTCTTTCTCTCTCTAAAAACCAGGCTCTCTCTCTTTAAAATATCACCTCTTTCTCTCTCAACTCTCTTCTTCTCTCTCCCTGACACCCTCTCTTCTCTCTTTTTCCAGAAATCTTTTTTTTTAATTCTTTTTTTGCCTCCCAATCTTTTAAATTCCTCATAATTATCCTAAAATATTTTAAACTTTAATATTTTTTTCCAAATTAAGGTTATGGTGAATTACATGCCAAACTCGAGTCCTAACAGAAGAAGAGTGTAATCTCGGTCAAGAATTATAATAATAGGATTCTCAAGAATTATAATAATAGGATTCTTTTTCTCTTATCTCGACAAAGATTTTAAGCTGATGAAGATCTCCAATTTTAATGATGTAGATCTCTTGAAACCCGGCCTTACTTGGTAGGATAAAGATTCTTGAGTCCTTATGAGATTTAGTTGAAGTTGAAAACCATTCATAAGGAGAATTGTGTTCGGTTGTGAAAAAATAAATAATAAAGTGTCAAAATCTTTAGAACTATTATTATTCATATGATTAATATGCCTTAAAAGAGAGGAGTATTCGGTTATGACTTTTCCAAAAAGAGTTGATGAATCCCTTATGTGAAATACCTGAGAGTCCATGATTTGGATAACTCTTTTAGCCATTTGATTGTAATCATTTTTATCATGGGATCTTTGTGTTGCTCCCTCTTTGCTCACATCAAAGTATTTATTGAGATCTAAAGAGTAGTACCGATATACTTTCTAAAGGCAAGAATATCCTAAAAAAACATATGTCAAAGCATTTGAGTCTACTCATCAGCTAAAAATATAACAATTTTCTCAGAAGATGTACTAGCAGTAGCAATAACAATATTAGTGATCTATGTTCTCTTATTACAATTATGTTTTTTTATAATACCACTTTGTATGTCCTTGCTCATGGTAGTAGTAACAAATAATATTGCTTAAATCATTATTGTGGTTATCAATAGCTTTGTTTTATCCTATGTTATTATTCATTCCTCCTCTTTTGGCAATAAGAACATTAATTTGCTAGTTACATATAGTAGTCTCCATTTGCAGTGCTCTACTGAAAACTTTTTAAAGAGAGATGATCTCATAACCGAAGAGAATATGAGATTTAACAGTCTTAAATTCATATAGAAGACCAACCAAAAAACTCACTATGACCATATGTTTTCTCTAGGCTTCTTGTACTTTAATGTCAGTATTGAATGTCAAAAGTACATTGAGCTCCTTATGTGTCTTCTTAAAGTCCATGAAATAGGCCATGAGTCGTTTGGTCTTCTTCTCAACACAGTAAAATGTCTTCCAAACATTATATATGAGAGACACATTTCTTTTATCAAAATACAAGAACTTTAGGCAATCGATTAGTTGTTTAACAAATTCACAATGATTAATTAAGCCAATTACCTCACTATCAATTGAATTTCTAATTTGCAAGAACAAACGTGCATCATCTTTTAGCCAAACTTATTTAGTTCAATCAATATAAGGGTCTTGAATCAAGTAATTATCCTTATTGTATGCACTTCTACTTCTCTCCTCGGACAGGCCTGACACCAATGCCCAGATTTGGTCATTGTGCACCATTCTGCCGCACACAAAGCTAGTCACACAAAGCTTTCTGGTGGCATAACACACTAGCAACATCCTCCCTTCACGCAGATCTGGATTTGACCATGCGCTAATCCCTCGTCTTCTTCTACGTCAGCATCACCTTAACTTAATCGTACTTCACCTTCTTTTCGCATATTAGACATATTAGGTCATCTTCCACCTCACCCTCATATTATTCACCTAGATCTAGTCGACACAACGAGATTGAACGGCCTAAACAATTTGGCTTCTGGTCTGAACTATTACAGTAGGGAAGAGTACGGTTTTACAAAGTAACCACTCGTTATGCCTCTCTCTCCAACCTTCTAGTTTCCTAAACCGCCACTTCCTCTTCATCTACCTCCAAACCTTATCAAATCTGGAACGTTGCCACACCACTTCGCTGATTTGGCTTTCTCTCAATTCATAACTCTGATACCATGTAATGGAACATAAAAATATAGGTATATTTTTTATAATTTTATTCCAATAGATTATAGATATATATACACATACAAAGGGATCTACTTAAAGTAACTAACATAAATTAGCCTATAATCTGCTACTTATGATTAAGCATATATATATATATATGAAAAGTCAAATACCTATAATTATGCTATTATATAAGGCAAGTATGTTATAATCTTGTAACACATGTCCAGCCTTAAAAAGTGTCTTAACTCTAAAGGTGGCAACCTATTTTATAAATAATCAACCACCTTTATAGCCTCTCCCCAAAAAGGTTTTAGCAACTTCTACTCAATCATGAGACGTCTACCCATCTCCTTAATTGTTCATTTTTTTCTTTCAATTATTCCATTTTATTGAAGAGTGTAAGGATTCATGAATTGGTTTTAAATTCCAAACTGCTCATAAAAATTTATAAACTTGTTTTTGGTGTATTTGATGCGATTATCGGATCTTAGAATTTTGACCTTCTTTTCACATTGATTTTTAGTCATGATTTTCAAACATTTCACTTTTACATAATCTTGAAAAGTTATCAACAAAAATCATGAAATATTTGTTTCCACCTAAAGAGCAAGTACTCATAGGACAACACATGTCCGTATGGATAAGCTGCTACTTCTTTATGGCATTCTAAGCTTGACTTCTTGGGAAAGTTTGCTTGGTTTGCTTCTCAAGTTCACAACTCCACAAACTTTAAATAAGTCATTCAAAAAGGGCATGTCTTCTACCAAGTTGTCTCTATATAGATCATTAAGAGATTGCACACTGCAATGTTCAAATCTCTTGTACCATAAGTTGACATGATCCACTAAAACCGTTTTAGCACAAGCATGATTTAAATGTAAATAAAAACCTTATGTTCTTCATTTTAACCAAAAATAGTTCACACCTACTAAGTTCTATTATAGAGCATGATTTATTTTTAAACATCAAATAATATCATTTTTTAATAATTTTTCCAACATTCAATAGTTTTTGTTCAAGGTTAAGCATTAAAAACACATCAAAAATGGTTTTTATACTTGATGGGGTTGTCAAGATTACATATCCCTTTCTTTCTGCTTTTAAGTACTCTCCATTACTTATCTTGGCTCTTAAAATATATGACCTCCCCAGCCTATGAAAAAGCTTTCTTCTGGTGTCGTGGTGACTGTAGCCATAAACAATTAGCAGTATTTGATTATTTGAATTGGTTGAGTAGCATATGCCTAAAAATAGCTTCTCTTCCTGTTGTTTTTCATTTTTCAACCACTTGAGCCTTTGATCCACCTTGTATTTTCTTTTTTTATACATACTTTTTCCACATGTCCAAATTGTTTACATGACCTATATAGGATTCTAGGTATATACCAGTAATAATTATCCAAGTGGTTTACTTTTTTACAATTGGGACATGGTGGAAAATTTTCTCTTTTCTCCCTTTTTTTGTTTCCTTTCTTCTATTATTTTTCTCTCTTATTAAGGCTTTTGTTTCTTGAATTTTAATGTTGTTTTTCCTTCTTTTTTACCAAAAATGCTCCTTCCACAACATCATCTAACCTCAAAGACATGCTTTATTCAATAGCTTGCAAGGCATTGATAAGCTTTATTAAAGACATGGCGGAGAAACCTTTTGAGTCTTCTAGGGAAGAGATTTTTACCTCAAATCTTTCTCGTAGATTCAACAGATTTTTTTCCACAACTCTTTTATATGTAAGTTCCTCTCATATCACCCTTGTTTAATTCACAATCATCAATACTTTATTATTGAACTCCTTCACTATTTAAGCATCATTCATCTTCAACACTTCAAATTCTTTTCTCAAATTAAGCATTTGCATCTTTCTTGTTTTTCACTCCCTTGGAACTCTTCTTTAATTCCATCCCAAGCCTCCTTTCCAGTCTCAGAAAACATGATTCTTACAAAAATAGTTTCAGACAAAGCTAAATGGATGAAAGAAATAGCCTTGAATTTTTTTGCCATTTCCTCCTCATGATGCTTCTTTTGAGTGATTATTAGGTTTGCTCTTAAGGGATGAGGATTTTCTCCTCCATGCTTTTTAAAAGAGCCTTTATTCTAACCACCCAAAGCTAATAGTTTTCTCCATTAAAGTGGGTGGAGAAACACTTATTGAACTATCTGAAGCCATGTTCAGTGAATTGTATTTTGGTGAGTTTTACAGCATAAAACTTTCTCTTTCTCTTGGTCTCTTAAAAAGTTTGAAACTCTAATGCCACTTCTTAGAAATGTAAGTGAAAAGACTAAAGAAAAAGTAGAGAATAGGAAAAAGAAAATTAAGGCAAAACTTCATATTTATGCTTCATTCATGACCTTAAAAACATAATGATCCATTATCCAAGACAACTCCTATGTTGTTAAAAATAGAAAAAAAAAAATACAATTATTACACTCTTAAACAACTTTAGACATACCAAAACAAGATTATACACTAATACAAGCTTCTTACAACTTAAAAACCAAAGGATATAAAATATAAATATAAATCAAGATGAAACGAAAAACTTCTCTAGTTAACAACAAAATTGTCAAATCTTCAACATATCATTCTATGTGCCGTAACCATATTTACATTACTCCTAATAAAAGGGCCCTTATTTTTCAAATATATATATATATATATATATATATTATTCTAGAAAAGTCGGATGTCCTATAAGTTTAATGTACAAGGAAAGGATAAAGGATAATTTTGTAATTTTATAAAATTACAATTCATGGTGAAAATAGTGCTGGACAGGTAATAATCATATATATATATATATATATATTATTCTAGAAAAGTCGGATGTCCTATAAGTTTAATGTACAAGGAAAGGATAAAGGATAATTTTGTAATTTTATAAAATTACAATTCATGGTGAAAATAGTGCTGGACAGGTAATAATCTCTAACGTGATCAAGAGAGAGAGATAACATGTAATTTACTACCAAATATATATATACATATTTATTTATTTATACATGACTTTTCACGATAATTAATTTCACATACTTTATATATATATATATATATATAGATACAGCAAATATTGTGTCATGAAATACTTACTACACAAAATATTATTATTGGTTTTGTTTTCTTTTTTCAAAGTAACTGACGAATTCTTAAAGAGTAAGGACTAGGAGAATTAGAAGAATTTTTTAAAAAAAAATTAAAAAGATTAAATTGAATTTTTAACCCATTATAATTATTTTATTTTATTACAACTTCATCATCATACTAATAAATCCTGCTTCCACTTTGAAAAGAATTTGGTATGTCTTAAAAAACATCCACATAAAAGGTACGAATTTTGAGGCTACTATTGAATCTTCTCAAAGAGACTGGACTCTCAAATTTATAGGATTTTTCATAAATATGTTTATATATATGTATATACACACATGACTTTTTTGCTTAATATATATATAAATATATATATACACACACACACATGGGCACAACATTTTCAGGCACCCTTAATTGTATATGTCATGAAAAGACTAACGTGGGTCAACTAACTTGCTGTCACATTCTACTTTTCTTTTTCTATATGAACGTCGATTGTTTTTAATAAATGTTAAACAAACCAAAGACTTCATTCTGCTTATATATTGAACCTATATATATATTCTTTCCCATGTCGTTAGCCACTTGTAGTAACACCTTTATTTGGTTTCACCTACATATATATAAATTACCCGACTATCATTTCATTAATATATAATATAATATATATATATATATATATATAGAAGGAGAGAGAGGGAAAAAGTTTGATTGATTGATAGATGGATATATAACGTAGCTAATAATACAATGTGATTAGGTTTGATCTCTTCAAGCTTCATGCTTGAGCTGGAACTTGAAAACGACAAAAGTGAGACTTGGAAGTCTAACTCTTCTCTTTTGGTCGATGTCTATAAAGCAAAAACGACTTTCTACCATTAATTTCCTTCCCACAATATATTTATATTAAAACTAAAAATTAATTAATAAGTTTAACTAATAACACACAGCCGCTTTTTAGGAAAAATTATTACAATTAAAAAGCAAGCAGTGAGACATGTTAGCTGAATGGAGCAAGAGCAGAAAACTGTTCCACAAGAGCTCAATGTTAAGTAGAGACTAATAACATTACTAAGTACCAAATAACAGCAATGAGATATGAAGGTCGTTCTTTTACCACAGTTTGAGTGCTCAGCCAACAACAACATTACTAAGGACTGATTTGTAGGTTCCTTAAAATATAATATTAACTTTTTTTTTTTACCTTTTTAACGGGTTTTCCAACAAAATTTACAAGAAGTTATAGGAACTTTGGATAATTGATTGAGTAACGAGTTAAATTTACGTACCATTAATGCTAATATTAATATGTTTGGGACATTAAAAAAATTAATTGATTAATCTTTTACTTTGTTTATTATAAACATAATTTTTTATTTACTTAAAAAAAAAATTTGAAAATATTTATAGTAATCATTAAAGCAGATAAAATTAATAATATTATCTGTAAACAATATTATCTTTGAACGTATTGAGTAATATAATATAATATAATAGAGAAGTAAAGGTTGCAATTATTGGTACCATATACCGTCACTTAAACTTGAATGTGATATCATAGAATTTCTTCTTTACGTTAGTAATAAATAAGACATATGGTAGGTCGAATCCCAAAACTTTCAACTTGTAAAAAAATTTTACCACTACAATAACCCTTCAAAGTGGTGCCGACATAATGCAACTACGGGGATTCCCTACAAAAATTTTGGATACATCTAATCACTGTCCTATAGGTACGGGTGGGCCCAAAAATATGAGACCTATAAGAAATGTGGGTCCACACAATCCCTATCCGAGCACCATTCTGGTCTCGCACTCACCCACCTACCATGAGGGATTGGATTCCGTACAGCAACTCCATTTGGTACACACCATTAATGATGGGAGTGGTGTCTAAACGGCAATAATTAAATGTTTGATTTTTTATGGGTCCCATCCCAACTAAAACTTCTTTTTCACAACCGGGCCCATTACCTAATTACATTACACGTGAATCAAAACCCCACATAAGATCTGACTTACTCAACTCAGATTCTACTACTCTGCACATACCATTTAAATTAATAATAATACTATTAATATATTCAAAACCAAACTCTTTCATTGGTAACTTTTAGTCCCAGAAGCGTTCATTTATATTTCAGTGCACCATAATTTTGTGTTACCGACTTTTCAATCAAAAAATAAGATAACCAATTATGCAAATCAACGATTTCTGTCATATTGGGTTAAATTATTATCATGACGCGCGCATCAATAGAATAAAATTAACATGTCTCGCGATGATTTAAACCCGATTCATATTCTCCATTGGTGGATGAACAATCCAACACAAAAATATTTATAAAAATATATGAATTCAACTAGTCTATGAAGAACTTCAGTGGCAGAAAATAACTGAATTACGTTGAAAACTAACAACTCTCGATTCAAGCCTGCAGCATATCCCACTTGTTGCTCGTGCGCCCGAACAGTGAACTCATTACCTAAATCCTTAAATTAAAAGAACATAGATAGACCCAGATTTAAATTTATAAGTTGCTTTGGCAACTAGAAATTAAAAATAAATAAATAAAAACAAATGGAGGCACCATGAGGTACTGCCCCATTAAATTATAAAGATAGGAAGCCCAAACGAGTGCATAGTTGATAGCACTAGGAGGCTGTCTCTTCAAGCAATAATCGAACATCTCAGAGGAGATCAAATCGAACACTTTGTTCCTCGATATGCCGGGGGGAAGTTGACAATTTCATATAACAGGCAATGATTGTAGTGTATAATAAACAAATAAATAGTAACAATAACTCACAATTCATTTGACATTAAATTAATTACTTCAAGAAATTGGAACTCAGTGCAGCTGCATGGGCCCATTAGAAAGAAAACATATAATTCAGTCACGATCTGTAGCTGTAATTTTTTATTCTTTTAAAGGTCAAAGCAGACTTTATGGATAAAAATCAGTTAGTGCATAATCTAACTGCAGATGCCTCACTAAGTTATTCTTATTTCTTTCTTCCACTCACTTTTTCAACGAAAGATTATTTTGTGTAAGATGATGTAATATAACTTTTTTTTTTTTTATTGGTATAAATTTTAATTAACTAATAAAATCAATAGAATGTAATTTTTATTGATTTACTAATAAAAATGTAATATCAAATCAATATATACTTGTAGTGTTATATACAAGATTACTATTTACCTTTTTTACTGCTCTTTCATCTCACTCTTGTTAATAAGAATCTTATGGCAACTCAGAATCCAACCAGCAGCCAGAAGAAATTTTCTAAATTCAACTAACCTGAAATGGATAAAATACTCAAATTAAATCACATTGTATAAATGTGAAACAATTGAAAGCCACCATGAAATGAAAGCATCTAAAAAAGGGGCTCAAAACTCAACTCTGATTGTACTAGTAAACTTTCTTAGTAAGAAAAAAAGAGACTTAGAGGATCCACTACCAGATGCAACTTGCATAAGCTTGAACAAAAGTACTTTGACAGTGGAACTAATTGATTAGCAAATGTAAACCAATGGTAGCACAGAGAAAAAAGAAAGAATATATATGCCCAAACTTGTGAGAATATAATTCACATAGGAAAGGGATAAACACCTTACTTCTTCTGACTATATGGAGCGCAATTCAGTCCAAAACCCCTTGAATATCCTTTGAAACTCTAAAGTCAGCTTCCAGGTATTATCATAACCTGCAAAATTAACGTAATTCCAATTATCTGACAATTAGCATACACAAAGTGGGGGAATTTAAGGATTTGGAAACTAGGAACATCCAGCCTCTAGACACTCTGATACTCCATGAGAGGTTTAGCCAATAAAAGACATGCAGAATGTGCATGTACTTACTAATAACAAAAATGTCATGTCATCAATTAAATAGTTGGCACAAACCAAAAGGGAGAAAAAATAATACCCAGAATATAGGTATCTCATTTTGGTATTTCCTCATATCTTCAACTTACAAGATAGGTAATACTGCAACTTAAAAACCGGCGTCTTTGAAACCTAGGTAAAAGAAAGAACTATGAGCCAAAAAAAAAAAGGAAAAGTGTGCTTTAAATATCAAATAGAGGAGTAATTTAACTGGCCTTCAATGAAACTTGAGCTCAGAACCAAGTCTCCTTGAATCTGTTGTCAAAACTAACAACGTAAAATAACCTTGAGAGGGTTTGTAATATGAATGTTAAAATGCCTTACTATCATTGGAAGTTGTAGAACCAAAAGGAAGGTAAGAAATGAAGGATCTAGAAAGATGGGAAGACTTTTCCTCTTATGGAAACATATGAACTACAGGACTTCCAGCAACCATCAACACTCACATCAACCTATGTCCCATCCGAAATGGAGTTGTACCTGGGACTCTATTTACACTACCAATAATCAAAAACTAATAGAAGCAATTAAACTATACTGCTTCCAGCAAGCACTAACAGAAATTAGCCAAAAGAGAGAAGCCCTTCAGCACCATTATATCTAATAAAAAGAGAACATGTTAGATTAAAACATAGTAGCTGAGCTGAAGCAGAGACTGGAAAGCTAAAAAAGATTAAGAAGAATTAAAAATGGATATTAGATTCAAAACTAACCCCCACGCCACTATCAGGGAAGAAAGAAAAAATAAAGAGAAATCAGGCAACATGCTTTTTGATGCAGAACAAGATCATCTTAATGTAAAAAATAAATTTATATTAAAAAAACATTTTATACTTATTATTATTTTGTACCTTTGGTTCATTTAGCCTTACCTAGATTTTAAGTTATTAGAACTTTATGTTATTTAAGTAGATTTTAAGTTATAAAAGTTCTTGAGTTCCTCCTTAATTATTTTGATGATTTATTTTGTTAGTTGTAAATAATTCTTATACAAAGCTACTAACTATCAATAAATAAGAAGAAATGTTAACAAATTTAAGAATTTATTTGACAGGATTTTCATTCTCTGTTAACTTCTGTGTTCATACTTCTTGCTATTGTTTAATCAACTCTATTATGTTCAACTTATTTCTCCCAATATTTATTTTCCTTGATCTACAATTTCCTATAGTTTATCTTTTTTCTTTTATTTCTCACCTAAATTTCCTCTATTTTTAAACTAACTCTCAGGATAAATTAATGTCAACCTGGTTTGCCCTGCATCAGTTGGGATTGGCATAACTGTCATCACCACCTTCTGCCTAAACTCTATTACTTCAAAAATCCTTTATGGAATAAAAAACTAAAGATTAGGAAAAAATAAGAAATAGAATTGAAAAACAAAAAGTCACAAATCAGCTACATCGCCAGCAACACACATCACTAGCCACCATTGGTAGGTGTCATAACACCATCCACGTTATTGGATTCTGATGATCCCAACCAGCTTACCCACTAAATTTTGTCGTTAGGTTCACCGAAGACACGACACTCACCATGTAGAGATTGGAGCACTGCTATCTTGCCAGATCATCACATTTCCAGCCACCACATACAAAAATGACTAATGATCCTAAATCATCATCATCATACAAGCCCTCTGCCATAAGATTGACCCTCACTATTTATAGGAAACCAACGTGTGGTGCTCACATGCCTCCAACTGCAAGTGGGCATTGGCATTTTTTATTGGTTCAACACTTATTTAACAAGTCCAGTTTACCTCCTTCCGTAGCGATTGCGAATAGATCCTAAGCTTTCCCAATGTGTTCTACCCATTTATCAGGTCATTTTAGTTAAACCCACACCTCAAAGTTACTTTGAGAGCATATCAGCATTAAAGGCAACAACTTGACCTGGAATCTAATCAACTTCTCTTTGTAATTCATCATATAATCTTCCCCATTATATACAATGTGCTGAACCAAGTTTTGACCCATATGGATGGGAAGAACTACTGATTCTTCACAATCAAGCTTGTATCCAATATCAATGCCTTATAGATGCTATTTGTACCAAAAATTCTTTAACTGGTCAGTCCATTTATGCTAACTGTTGTTGGATGAGTATTGAGCATGAACTTAACCTATATTTGAAGGTTAATTACGGCATACTACACAAGAACATAAAACAAGGTTTAAAAAATCTTCAATAAAGGCTTCTCATAACTTAGAGAGTGGAACCATAAAGTTTCTTTTGAACCACCTCCACTGACAGTAGAAGAATCAAACTCTTAGCAAATCTGTTCCTGCTGATCATGTTAAGAAAGGTGTTTCTCAGTGTGACTTTGTTTTGCCTCATGTTCCTCTAGAATCTATAATCAAATGATTAAACTGCAAGGGTTTGAAGTGCGAGTTCCTGTTGTGTTAGTGCTAATGCTTCATCAATCCAAGCTCGAAGTCAAATTTTCACAAAGGGGAGAAAATATTATAGAAAACCAAAAAAAATAATTTGGAATAGATTTTCTATTAAAAGATTGTAATTAATGTTTATTATCTTTGATTTACTTATCTTATTAGGCAGATTTTAAGCTATAAGAAAATTAGGTTACTTTAGGTATATTTTAATTTACAAAAGCTTTTGAAATTCCTCTTTAGTAATTTTTCCTTGTTAGTTGTAACTAATACTCATATAGAGGCTAGTGGTTATAAAAAATAATAAGAGATAACAGTTAATAACTTATTTGCCATGGTTTTACTCTTCTTTGTCTTTCTGTACATTCTCTCTATAGTTTCTCACTTTCATCTCAAATTTCCTCTAGTCTATCTTTATTTTTCTGTTTTCTACCTAAATTTACTTTATTTTAAACTACACATAGGATAAGTTAGTTTTAACGAGGTTTGTCCTACAGCACTTTTTCTTTCTTAAAAATCTTGTTTTCATTCATTAAGTAAACTCTCACTTTTCCAAACCATGGATTGAGTACCTTAAAGAATTTCGGATTAACAGCATCATAACTATATTCTCCCAACAATCTAAATAAGAGTCAAATTGACCATTTCAAGAGTATCATTTGGTCACTGAGATTTAAATAAAAAAGAATAAGAATTGCTAGAACAATCAAAGTTTCTGATTCTTCATTAAAAAACAAATATTAGACCATGAATTTGCCAAAAACAAGCTATCAAACACCGTACCAAACTAAATTCAAAAGTCATTTCCATGAAGGTGCGATTTAAGAATTCTTAATTTCATGAAAAGGAGTAATATATTAAGAACACCCTTATAGTTTCACAATTGTCTCAGATTACACCCTACATTTCTAACTGTAGCAATCTAGAACTTGCAACATGACCCCTATATCAAATTGGCCTTTTTAGTAAACAGCGATTCATGAGTGGAAATGTTGAAAAGTAGGATATGACATGTGATTAAGGATAAAATCATCCAAAAATATTGAAAAACAACTAAAAGAACATGTCTTCTTTTTTCCTCCTTCCTTCTTCCTCCATTCCATTTGTCTCTGTTTTCCTATATTATACCTTACTCTTCTCTTTGCATTTCTTGCAATATTTTGCCACTTGCATTTTGATCAGCACTTTTCCTTTCACGTTAAAAAGTCATTGATTAAGTGTGAACTCCCACCTCTGCCCTTAAAGCACACCCTCTTGTTGATTAGTAAGTCATCGCATGGGCCAGCTGAACCACCACGATTTGCACCACTATTAACTACAATATAAGGGGATCTCTTTTTTTAAGATAAAAGAGAGCATTGATATTATAAATAAATGTACCAAAGGGGTATCGCTCGTATACAAAAATAATTACAGATCAATCAAGTGGTCAACAACTAGCCCAATATCTTCCCAATCAAGAATGTCATGACCTAACAAAATAGAATCAAAAATATTAATTCATTTATTACTAATATTTACAATGTTAATTTCAACGCCTTCAAAAGCCTATCATTTCTCTCCCTCCACACAATCGAAAAATTGGTTACCTTGGTCATCAACCATAACCGCATCAAGAATTTGTCTACTTTCAACAAAAGCATTTTGGTTTTTCCCAATAACCTCCCCCATGACCTTGGACATTCTTGTAGTCAATACCTTAAAAATCAATTTGTACAAGCTACCCACAAGACTTATTAGCCTAAAGTCTTTGATATTTTTGGCTCCAACAACCTTAGGAATGAGCACCAAGAATGTAGAATTTAAGGACCGCACAAAAGCACATGTTCTATGAAACTAATGGAAAACTGCCATAACATCATCCTTAAGGATGTTCCAAAACTCTTAGTAGAACTTCATATTGAAGTCGTCGGGTTCTGGTGCCTTGTCCCCATTGTAATTCCCCAAACTACTCTTCACCTCCTCTTCTGTAAAAAGGGCCTCCAAGCTCACCCTACTGTCAACCAACAGTTATTTGAAAGGCAACTCATCTAGTCTGGGTGTTCTATCCTCGTCCTCTTTATATAGATGCATAACGAAGCTCATAGCTTTCTCCCTCCATATAGCATTCCCCTTCATTGGTTCCCCATCAAAGAACATCTCCTCCACATAATTGTTTTTCCTTCAAAAATTGGCCAAACTATGGAAGTATTTGGTGTTTCTATCTTCCTCTTTTAGCCATTTTTCCGTAACATTTTACCTCGAGGAAATAGCCTCCAAGTTCATACTGGCAGCAACTTCTTTTTTAAGAACTAACCTTCTCTCCCTATTAACGTAAGAGGGTACGGGGAGAATCAAATCAACTCCTATAACTCACTCAACGTATATAATACAAAAATTTAACCGTATAGAAAATCTTTTACTCTAATTGAATTTACAATCTTAAAAGGAATGCAAAAATAAATAATAGGAAAAATAAACAACAAAAAAAAAAATATCACAGATTTACCGATAAAAAATATCACGGATTTAAAGACTTCTGCTTTTTGAAGAACTTGAAGAAGATAAAAATTAGCAAAAATGCTAATTAAAGAAAAGTAAGTTTCAATAATATTTCTTTCAATTGATTGTAATTGTGTGTTTACAACCTAGGAGTAAAAACCTATTTATGAACTTTCCCGTAATAGTTCTAAATGATCATAATTACTTGAAAAAATTAATAAAATAATATTTTACATAAAATTATATCTAATTTTAGGATAATTATATAATAAAATATTAATTCTATCATATCTACTTACAAAATAATTAATTAAATAATCTTATAAATAAAATTTATATTAAAATAATAATTAAAATAAGATAGACTTTATCTCATGTGATTTTCACGTAAAACACATGGAGAATTTAAATTAAAACATGTGGTAATTAATTTAAAAACATGGAGAATTAAAAAGTGGGGTCTAATTAAAATAAAAATTAAAAAAATGATTAAAAAGGTGGGGAAGGGCCAGCCGGGTCAGGGGCTGGGTCAGCTAATCAATGCGGGTCGTGCGAAACAGGCCCGCTGGTTGGGCCACAAGCTGCACGCTAGGCCTACTGGGCGGATGCTCGGCACGCGTGCAAGCAGCCTTGTTCGCGCGTGAGCCTCCCTGTCCACTTGGATCATAAGTGGGTAAAGGTGGATGGGTTCAAATAGTTGGTTGAAAAGGAGTGGCAGATGGCTTCTGTTAGTGGTACGGGTAGCTTTGTGTTTGCTACAAAATTAAAGGCTTTGAAGACAAAAATTAAAACATGGGCTAGGAAGGAGGAGGGCAAGGCTGAGAGGATGATTTATGAAAGTCTTAGGGAGTTGGAAGAGCTAGACAGCAGGGAGATGGAGGGGCAGTTAAGGGAAGGGGATAGGCGACGCGATACCAGCCAAAGACAAAATGACAATGGACGAGCAAAACTCCTCTCTCCCTAACGTTATCTCAGGTTCTTATAATTCAATGTCCATCACCCAATCTCACGTCGACCAAACACCTTCATTTGTCACTGGACACAGACTGAATAGGAGTAATTATCTCTAATGGTCATCATCCATACTCATGTTCAGCCGAGGAAAGGGTAGGAGATGAATATCTTACAGGAGAAGTCACTCAACCATCAGCAAATGATCCAGGAGCCCGTTCGTGGAAGGTCGAAAACAACCTTGTAATGTCTTAGTTAGTCAACTCAATAACAACAGAGAATGGAGAGAACTTCTTGCTGTATGAAACTGCGCATGACATCTGGGTGGCCGCACGCAAGTTCTACTCCAGCCGAGATAATACCTCAGTCATCTTCGAAATCGAGACTCACCTGCACGACCTGCGACATGGGGAGCTCACCGTGACTCAATACTACAATGCACTCACTCGGAATTGGCAGCAGCCCGACGTCTTCAAAGAACATTAGTGGAGTTGTCCCAAAGACTCCAAACTCTTCAAAACTCTCACCGAACGAAAAAGAGTCTTCAAATTCTTGATGGGTCTCAACAAAAATTTAGATGAAGTTCGTGGTCGCGTTTTGGGTACCAAACCGCTACCAAGTCTCAGATAAGTTTTCTCTGAAATCCGTCAAGAAGAGAGTAGGAAGAAAATCATGATGGGGGATCCTTACTCTAGCCCGAACTCGACGGAGACAAGCTCTACCCTTGCTGCTCAAAGGAAGTCGCTGCTGAGCGAATCCCAGCTTGCTGCGCTAAAACCCAAGCAGGCCTCTGCTCTCATCGGGTGTGTTTTTGAAACAGGAGGAAGGAAAGGGAGACCCTGGTGTGACTATTGCAAAAAATCGGGTCACATTAGGGATAAGTGTTGGAAATTACATGGTAAACCAGCAAATAAGAAGAATTACAAAAATGACACTTAGGGGAATATGGTAATTTCAGAAGAATCATCCCCTGTACCCTCACCTACCGAGAGCTCTCCTTTTAGTCCAGCCAGATGGAAGCTCTCCTGCAAATGTTTTCTCATAAAGGTATTTTCGGTAATACATCCGTTGCTCAGAGAGGTAATTACTCACTCAATTTATCTGCTTACTCTGTGAAAAAGCAAATATGAATTATTGATTCAGGGGCATCCAATCATATAACCAAAGATATCACACTTCTTCATCAGTATAGCAAATGTAAGGAAATTTCCTCCATCAAGATTGCCGATGGAACCAGTTCTAAAATAGCTGGGGTTGGCTCAACCGTTATATCCCCAAATTTGATATTGCAATCCGTTCTTTATGTGCTTAATCTAGACTGCAATCTGTTATCTGTAAGCAAATTATGTAACGACTTGAACTGTGTTGTTAAATTTGACAGTGGTTCATGTGCTTTTCAGGACTTGGCCATGAGGACGATGATTGGCAGTGTTAAGAAGGAATCAGGACTTTATCTTCTACCAGTCATAATCTCACCTCCAAATGGACAAACTTCAAGTGTAGTATGTGCTAACTCAGTATCTGTAGGATGTTCTAATGTTGACCAATCTATTATGTTATGCTATTATAAATTAGGTCATCCAAACTTCATCTACTTAAAACAACTATTTTCTATTTTATTCAGAAATAAAAATCCAAATTCATTTCAATGTGAAGTATGTCAATTCTCTAAATACACCCATAAGTTATATCCCAGTATTGCTTACAAACTCTCAAAACCCTTTACATTAATTCATAATGATATTTGGGGACCGGCAAGGGTTAAAAATGTTACTAGCACAAAATGGTTTGTCTCCTTTATTGATGATCACGCTAGAGTAGCCTGAGTCTATCTGATGAAAAAAAAATCTGAGGTTGATCAAATTTTTCACAAATTCAACACTATAATTCAAACACAATTTCAGACAAATATGTAAGTGTTGAAAATTGATAATGCATATGAATATTTTGCATCCAACCTAAGCAAATTCCTTACTGAACAAGGCATTCTCCATCAAAGTTCTTGTCCTTACACCCCCCAACAGAATAGTATAACCAAAAGGAAAAATAGGCACATATTTGAAGTATCCTGCTCACTTATATTTACCACAAACGTCCCAAAATTCCTTTGGGGAGAGGCTATCCTCACTGCTACATATTTGATCAATCAGATGCCCTCCCGTATACTTCAGTTCAAAACACATTATGACTCCCTTGTTCATGCCTTCCCAACATCACACATCCTTCACACAATTCCGTTTAAAGTCTTTGGTTGCTCTGCCTATGTTCAAATTCACAATCACTTTAGAAGGAAACTCTATCCTAAAGCCTTCAAATGTGTCTTTGTCAGGTATTCTACTTCTCAAAAATGTTATAAATGCTTTTATCCAGTAACTCGCAGGTTCTATAACAATATGGATGTCACTTTCTTTTAAAACCGACCCTTTTATCCCACTCTTGATATTGAGGGGCAAACATCTAGAACTCAATAATATCAACTATGGGATGTGAACATACCTCCACTACAGACTCCATTTACAACTCCAGAAAAAGAACTTGTCCATAAAACCACCAAAAAACCTGAACCTACCACAGAGACTGATAGCACATTATCTGCAGTTAGTAAGTTACGTGTCTATATCAGGAGGAACTAAACTCAAGGTAAAGATAAAGCACCTGAGCCAACTATACACTGTCATGACTCAACTCCTGGACCAAGCACCCAGAATAACACAGGTAATGAGATCTCTGACTCAACTGATGATATTGATTTACATATTGCTTTACAAAAAGGTGTTAGTTCTTGTACTATGTATCTCATACAGGATTATGTCTCTTATGGCAAGTTGTCTTCAAAGTACCATACACTTGTGAGTAAGTTTGACAGTACTCTTCCTGAACCAAGAACAGTTCATGAAGCTATCAAGATTCCATTATGGAATGCTGCTATTCAAGAAGAAATTTCAGCTCTTGAGAAAAATGGGACATGAGAGTTATCTGATCTACCTCCAGGGAAGGCTCCTGTAGCATGCAAGTGGATATTCACCACTAAGTACAATCCTGATGGTAGTGAAAGCTGTTACAAAACACGACTTGTCGCTAAAGGGTTTACCCAATTATATGGAATCGATTATCAAGAGACATTTGCTCCTGTTGCCAAACACAACACAATTCGAATATTATTCTCTTTGGTATCTAATCTTAATTGGCCTCTCTACCAACTTGATATGAAAAATACTTACCTTAATGGTGATCTATAGGAAGAAGTGTATATGGAAGTTCCACCTGGACTCGAAATGAATCTCCCAAAAGGTGTACAAACTAAAAAAAGCACTGTATGGTCTCAAACAATCTCCAAGAGCATGGTTTGATAGATTCACCAGGACAGTAAAATATATGGGATATGAACAATGTCAGTCCGATCACACTCTGTTTGTCAAGCATTGTACCACAGGAAAGAGAGCTATGCTATTTATCTATGTGGATGATATTATTCTAGCAGATGATCATAGTGAAGAAATTCAGAAATTGAAAGACTTTCTACCTAGAAAATTTGAAATGAAAGACCTTGGGATACTCATCCTGGATGAGACAGGTATGTTTGATTGTAAACCTATAGAGACTCCTATGGAAACAAATGCTAAGTTTGGTTCCAAAAGTGACAGTAAATCTGTTGATAAAGAGAGATATCAAAGACTTGTAGGCAAACTTATCTACTTAACCCACGCAAGACCTGACATCAACATAGTTGTTAGCACTGCGAGTCAGTTCATGTCTCAACCTACTGAAGAACACATGAGTGTTGTCTATCGTATTCTGAAATATCTAAAGATGACACCTGCACAGGGCTTATTCTTTCAGAAAACTATGGTCAGAGATATTGAGATCTACACTAATACTGATTGGGCTGGATCTGTGACAGATAGGAGATCCACATCTGGTTATTACTCTTATGTTTGGGGTAATTTAGTTACTTGCCGCAGCAAGAAACAATCTGTTGTATCAAGGAGCAGCACTGAATCTAAATTACGATCACTTGCACATGGCATATGTGAAGGAGTATGGCTTAAAAAGATCCCACTTGAACTAAGATTTTCTGCTCCCACTGCAATGAGGATCTGGTGTGACAATCAATCAACTATTAGCATGGTCAGAAATCCTATGCACCATGACAAAACTAAACATGTTCAGATTGATCGTCACTTCATTAGAAAGAAAATTGAAAGTTAGGATGTATCACTCCTATACATCCTGACAAGTCAACAAACTGCAAACATACTCACCAAAGCTCTACCAAAAAGGGAGTTCAATAATCTTGTATCCAATCTAGGGTTACTTAATATTTACGTAACCTATTATTGATGGGGAGTGTAGAATGTACATATGTAGAAATATATATACGATTGTATACTTACACTAGGGATAACTTAGTCTTTTCTCAAGTTGTTAGGACGCTGATATTGTTAGGACAGTTAGGTATTCTCCACTATTTTTTTAGCCTTTTATTAGCACCTTTTTAACCGTTTTTGTCTTGGCCGAAAGCCTATATAATGGTACATTTGTGCCCATGAAATCGAAAAAAAAAAAAAATCAGAGGAATTCTCCTCTTTTCACAGAAACTTCTTCCTTTATTCTCTTCAAATAATTTTCTCTATCATGTAAATAATTCGATCGCCTTTACCCTCTCCCCCTTCCAACTGTTGTTCTTTCTATCATAATTTACAGACAACTGAACCTCTTTAACTCCCTACAGTCCCCATCACCCTGCTTTCTTTTAACTTTTTTTCTGTTTTTTTTTTCCTTCCTCCACTAGAAAACGGGATTCAATTTCCACAAGTAACGAAAGAATTTTAATTTCTTCATGAAAGGAGACCCCAAACATCTTACTAACCTTCAAGAAATTTCATTGGATCCAATCCAAAAAGAGCTTCTCTCTGCATGTCTCCTCCACCGAATCAATAGATCCAAGCAACAGTTGGTCTTCAAATTGGATAGATAATATATCCAAAGCCACATCTCTCGCCTCTTCCATCACCATGATCTCATAAAGTTTCGGACTTTCCTCCTTAGAAACCGCTCCATTTTCCAACATATCACACAAAGAATCGATCTTTTCGTCCTCCCTATCGATAGAAATACACAAGGATAGTGCATCCTCATTCTCGCCATCATCTCCGTCCCTCTTTTAGCTTTCTTCTCTAACAATCTCCAACTAAGTCTCTGCTTCCTCATTCCCCTTTGAAACCCTAGCAACAATCCCCCATTCTTTGTTTTCATATTCGGGGAAGTTTCTTTCCTTTCGACCCTTTTCAAATCATTTAATTTTGGTGACCCAAGTTTAACCCACTTGGGTCGCCAAATTTTTACCCTCTTTCGGCCCAAAACTCTGCTAGGACCACGCTAGTAGAACCACCTCCCTTTCTTGGCCCACAAAAGCTTTCTACTTCTCTTCTTTCCAGTCCACTCTCCCTTCCTCGGCCCATGCTTACCGACCCCACATTTTACTTCCTGCTCTTCCCCATTCACGTGACCCCTACCAGATTTGAATTCAAAATTTGAATCAACTTGCCCTGATTCAGTTAGACCCATCTGCTTTACCTTCTCAACCCAGTCGACTTCCTTCATAGGTCATTAAGATTTTAGAAAAAAATGTACCAATCCTCTTCTCCAATCGAACCCTCAACTCCATGCTGCGGCTTGGGCACTTTAGGAAACAGGTTGACGATTCCATTTGGTCGGGAGCTTTCTCAATCTTCCGTCCCTTCTTTGTGACCCAATCTGGAGGGATCAGTTTCACCCATGCCACATCGTGAAGCACTTCCATCATCTGTCAGCATCCATCAGCTTTCTCGCCTTCCAACAGGAATAATCTCTTAATTCTACCTCTGGGACCTTCCTTTCCTTCTGAAAACACAAGGAACTTTCCTTCATTGTTTCCACTTAGTGCCATCCACAAGGTTCTCCAGCTACTGCGCCAGCTTCTACCCAGTGTTGTTCATGGGTTTAGTAGATAGCAGTATGTACTGCATTATTTTTGCTAGTTTATGGGCTAATATGTCACATTCTTATGAAATGTTGCGAGTGTTAGTAAGAGAAAATCAGGGAGATTGTGAGTAGTTATGCTGTTTTGGAAAATAACTTCCAGAATAACTTCTTCTCTTTGTTTGGTGTCTATGTGCTGTATAAGTGAGCAGTAGGATTTGTGTCCTAGAAGGGAAAAAGGAATAATGCTAGGACAAGGAATATGAGTACTTATGAGTAGTTATAATAATTCCAGAAAGTAGCTTCTAAGATAATTGTTTCTATTTGTATTAAAAGACCAACTTGTCTTTGTAGGCAAATTATGGATGAAGATAAATTTATCAAATTGTGGGTACTTTTCTTACTCAGGAATTCATTGGATTCTCTCTTAATGCGATCTCATACTATTAACCAAATCTCATAACTGAATCCTAAGCAAGGACCATAACAAATTTGTATCAAAGTCATCGTTATGTAAGAATTACACAGCTTATGTTTGAGAATTTTTTGAAGACATATCATGAAGACTAGGAATGGAAAAGATTAAAGTCTGAAACTTTTGTGGCCTGATTGGAGGAGTTAGCAGCCAATTTTGTCCAACGGAAGACCGACGAAGGAAATAGCCAAGGAGTCACTCTCAACCCTGTGACTTAGAACTCCCATAAAAGCAGACTGGTCAAAAACCGCCACACAATCTGCATGACATCCCAGGCACACAACAGAAAACAACCACCCCGGCATACTCCATTTGATGCTACACTGTGCGTGCACCCACAGCCTAATGCAGAGTGTGAGCATCCTTTCTACCGCATTTAGAAAACTGAATTTTCCTATGTTTGATGTTCCTAGCAATTTAACAACTATCACTAGTCTGGGCAGAATATGAATGTAGGACAGACCCGTATTAGGCATCTTCAAGGCATTTTTACTCTGGTACGTCTCTTCCTGGATGCGCACCACAGCCACCACTGCACCTTAGTCTTAAACATCCTCCACAGTTGTGCGCCACTGCAGTGAAGGGGTTGTCTGTTCAGGAGATTGATCATCAGCAGACAACAATTGTGTTATAATTCTGATGAGAAATTTGAACTGATAACCCGCTGTAAAAAGTTATTCTGATTAGAAAGAGAAGGCTGCACTTCTGGCGAGGAAGAAAATTCTAAAATTCCAACATTTCCAGAACCAGAACATGTAGCAGCAACAGAAATTTGCACTTGGAAACAAGCATCATTAGAGGGAGGGAATGTTAGGAACTCAAGTTGAAAAGTACAGATAGGTGTATGTGTTGTATTATTAGTTGTTTATGGCTTTGGTAGAAAGGGGTATGTGCTGCATTATTTCCTGTTTTATGGGCTTATATGTTGTATTTTTACGAAGTATTGTGAGTGTTAATAGAAGAGAATTAGGGAGAAACAGGTATGTAGTTATGCTATTTAGGAAAATAACTTCCAGAATAACTGATTCTCTTTGTTTATGACTCTATGTGCAGTGAGTAATAGGATGAATACGGTAAAAAAGAAAAAGGGATAAGAATAAGATAAGGAATATGGTTAGTTATGAGTACTTATGGGAATTTGTCAGGAGATTAACGGTAAAAAAGAAAAAAACAAAATGGTAAACTAGTCTTCCACGTATCAGTTAGGGCTAGAGCTAAGATTAATATTTTGAATATATTTCCACAGCAGCCGCTGCTGCATCGTGAACTAATATTGATTCCGGCTGTAAATGTCACCTCTTTATTGCTTTGTAACCTTTTTTTTTAAATAAAAACGTGTATATTATGTATATGACACCAAAGGATATTGCCCCTGTGCAAGAATATTTACAAATCCATTAGTACGTCAAATACCCTCCCAAAATCATCTCACCTATATACATCATGACCCAGAATTTGAGTTTCAAAAGTATGTAACCATTTATCTCTAATTCTTCTTATATCCATCACACACTCATTGAATGCTATATTGTTTCTCTCTTTCCAAACAACTCAAAAAATAGTCAAACGAATCAGTTTAACAATCTTATATCTATTCTCCATCTCATCCTATACCCACAATTCATTTTTTACCGAGCCCCCAATCACCCAATTGATATCCAATAAGCTGCACACCATATGCCATAAATTATACGTCACCCCGCACCAGAGTAGAAGATAGTTGCATGATTCAGCCGCATCCATACGAAGGTAACACCCATTGACGCTAATATGGCCCCTTCTCATCAACTTATCAATAGTGAGACTACACTCCCAACCAGCTTCCCAAGCAAAAAAGGAATGCTCGGAGGCACTTTTGCTTTCCAAATCTGATGGTCTCGAAAATTCAATCTATTATCCTCCTTAATCATCAAATAGTCGTAGAAGGATTTCACAATAAAAATTTAATCTTTCTTGAATTTCCAAGCAGCCTTGTCTCTATTAATATCCAAATGAACATCTGTTAGAACTTGAAGAAGCCTTGTATATTTGTTAATTTCCTAATCATTCAAATTTTTAAACAAATCAATGTCCCACTCACTCCTCCTATCCCTCCCCCTAAATACCTCCTCCACCACCACATTCTTCCTCGTTACTAAACTATAAACTCTTGGAAATTCCCTCTTAAGACTATGAACTCTTGGAAATTGCCTTTAAAGACTACCCCTCATCCTCACAAAAACTAATGATGTCACCCCTCTCAATCTTCCACTGAATACCCTCCATGAACTTCTCCCTCCCCATATTAATACCCTCCCAATAACCCAACCCATGAGGCCTAGCTAAACCCCTGCTATTCCCTTTCCCCACCAAATCCCCCAACCCTGCCCCAATGACCCTACACCATTTATTACTTTGTAACTAATAAAAGGCTCACTTTTTATGCTTGTAATCATCAAGGAAAAGAATATGAATAGTTTTACCCGATTTTCCTCAATGTTTCTATTCTCCTCCTCTCTTCTTCTCTCTTTTCTCTTCCTTTCTTTCTCAAGATCAGACAGGCATATCAAAAGCTTCTGAAAAGATGGTATCATATCCTAAACTAGTTGAATCTTACGCCGGTGTTGCATCCCGTACCGGTCAAAAGGGAAGTCAACGATGGTCGAACTAGAGAAACTCGAGACACTCGAACTCACCGTGAAGAATGTTGATTGGAAATTCACCGCATTCATGAAAGAAGTATACTAAATTAAGCATGAATTCCAGCATCAATTTGATTACCAGACGGAGCTGATACGCGGTCGGGCGCCTCATCAAGAGAAGTTGAGTCCGGCGGCCTAGGCAACATCCACTCCGATCAGGCTGCAAGGAAACCGCCTGCATCCTTTCATAAACAAGGAGACAACGCGCAATGGTGCGATATGCCGCGGGATGCTGACCCCAACAAACCAAACAACAACCGCGCACAAGCAAAAGGCGTTTCTACATCCCCCCTCGCACTTGAGGCAATGCATGAGCTAAGAACAAATCTGCCGCCGCCCTTCGTGCTCGAGGAAAAAGAGAAAGAACTTTGGGGTTTAAGGGCTCCCCATATCCCTAAAACCGAATTTTTTCGTTCGTACCTATTTGTTGGTCCAGACCAAACCAATCCGGACTGAATTAGCCAACCTGAACTGGCTTGGACCAGACCTACCCCACCTAACCTAGTTTGAACCGGCCCGACTTGAACCGGCCCAATGAACCCTAAGCATCGAACAAGTTCCACCAAACTCTTTTTGCTTCCTAAAGTGGAAATTTCACTTTTCGAATGAATAAAACCCAACGGGTAGATTTAAAAGTGTGAAAAATACTTTATGATCCACAATACTCCTAACGAACAAAATGTAGAAATTACAACTCTATATTTGGGAGAAGTTGCCGATGTATGGTATTGCTAGTCAAATTTAATGCTATGAATTGGGAGTATTTTGTAGAAGAACCCTACCATAGATTCGGGGAACCATCGCGAAAAGATTTCATAGAGGAGTTCAACAAATTATTTCAAACAGATATTGCTCTCAACTACCAAGAACAATTTGAACACTTATGTTCTCCCGTGGATGCAGATAAACCCACACTCTAGAAGAAATTCTTTATATCCAGTTTCATTAGAGGTCTCAAACCAAAACTACAACCGATAATAAGACTACTCAGGCCGCGTAAACTTAATCAAGCCCTTGAGCAAACCTTACTTCAAGAACAATATGTAATAAAAATATCCCGAAATTCATATTTTACTGGCAAAATTGTCAAATTCTCAAAAGGATCTAAAACGAAAAATTATGACTAACCACTCCAAGCCACGGAAAGAGATACATAACATAGAAAAGCAAAGGCCATTTACTACAAGTGTGGATATTGATACTTCTCAGGACACCATTGCGCAAGTAAAACAATGATGGCCTTAGAGGAAATTGTTACGGAAGGGACTCTCGAAGAAAAGGTTTCCATAACTCAACCTTGAGGACAAAGTTTATGTTCAAGGGGAGAGTATTGTCAAGATATTAAGAGTTAAATAGGAAATAACAAAAGGGTAAACTAGTCTTGCATGTATCAATTAGGGTAGGGTTAAATTTAATATTTTGAATGTATTCTACAACAGCCGCCGCTGCATCATGAACGGCCATTGATTCCGGCCGTGAATATCACCTCTTTATTGCTTTGTAACTTATAAAATGCTCATTTTTTATGCTTGTAATCATAAAGGAAAAGAATAAGAATAATTTTACCCAATTTCCCTCTTTGTTTCTCCACTCCTCCTCTCTTCTTCTCTCTTCTCTCTTCTTTTCTTTCTAAAGATCAAACGGTCATTTCAAAGGCTTCTGATAGAATTCTGTAAAATAACTTCCAACATAACTTCTATTTGTATTTAAAGACCAAGCTAGCTATCTTTATGGCAGATTATGGATGAAGAAAAAATATATCAAGCTTTGAGTACTTTTCTTATCAAAGAGATTGTTGAATTATCTCTTAACGAGTCCATACCATTAACAAAACCTTATAACTAGATCCTAAGTAATGACCATAAGAGTCAAGTCCGGTATGAGACACACCATTGGGTATATCAAGCATACAACTAATTAGCATGAAGAACCTCTAACATCAACTTCAGATCTTCACTTGAGCACACTGTAAATTTTGACAACTTGAAGTCATTTTTCATCTATAAGGTTTTTGAAGTTGATGGTGATGATGGTGTAAGTCACCTCCCAATGGTGGTCGAATTTTTGGACTTAATGGATTTCAAGTTAGGGTTTTGAGTTCCTCTTCTTCTCTTTTTTCTTCCAATTTGATGCTTGGGGTTCTGAGTTCTTTGCCATTCTTCTTCCTTTTTCATTGTCAAATTTGATGTTTAGAATCTTTTGGGATTGGGTAATTAGAGTTTTGCTTATGAGAACTTGGAGATTTTATACACAAATCATGAACTATGACTCGCATACCAATTGATATATGACAAAGTAATCTATCTATTTAGGAATTATAAGTTAAATTAACATGAGAAGTTTGGGTCTCCGGCAGAAAAGTGAATAGGTATCATACTTAAATTCCCTCAAGCATCACACTGGGGATGAGATTTGATTGCATAATTACGATTTCACCACAGAACATGCATAAATGCTGTAACTACTCTCAATATCAATTTCACCACACAAAGAAACTACAAGGTATTCTTAGACTAATTCAACCCCATCTAATTGGAAGCAGAAACTCTAATAGGAAAACAAAAAAGAATTTATTAATACCAACTACTAGGAAGAAATAAGTAAACCCTCGTACTACTAGACAGAAAACAAAGATATACAATTAAATTCATAAAGTTAAATATGACAGCTAATGTGGTGCACATTAAATGGCAACCACAAAGCATGCATAAAATCTATTTTCCCCAGCTAAAGAATATGAATACATACATGAAAACAACGGGGTGCCAAGATGCTAGTTTTAAACAGAATGCTTAAGAAACAAATGAACTCCAAAAGATTACATAAAAAGTAACCAGAAAAAAGCACAACATCCACTATTTCCTACAAATGCTAGTTTTAATAGAAAGCTGGATCTCGATTTTTTTTTTCTTTAGATGATTCTGATTCTTAGAAATAATATGCATGCACAGTTTAAACAAATTTTAAAACGAAAAAGATATAAGAAAAACCCTGCTAATTCAACCAGGTTTAATCATCAAGTTGTTTCAATAAAGCAGAGTAGAAGTGTTACCTTCATTCTTTCCAGGTATAAGAAGCGCGTTCAACAATTAAATAGTCTCCCCTAATATCCTTTACAACTCGAATCTCATCATCGAGGTAGACAGTTTCAAACCTAAAGAATCAGCATCCACAAGATACCTCGTGAACATGAAGATATATTTTAGATAAGGACTGGCTGCTTCCTATTCCACCGTTCATTGCAATAAAACATATATGGTATAATATATGGGAGAGAGTAATCAAGAGCAATAAAAAAATTATGTAAACCGATTAGACTTAGACAAGAGAATAAGCTTGTCTTGCTAACTGTTTTAAATCGTGTCATTGTTTGGACCCTCAGAGGCATTGTACCTCCAATTTTTTGGAAAAACTCTGTCCTTATTATGCAACACTACAATATAGTAATCCAATAACAATCAACTATTACTGCACAGTATTATCAAGTTATTACAAAATGCTGTCCAATCACCCCATAACGTTACCAAATTACTACATTATGTTAAAAATTAATGGGTGGAGAAATGATATTGGGAGGCACTAAGAAGCACCCACAAATCATATACTAAATTCGGTGAGGTTGCAAAATTTTTATTTACAAAGGTTGATCTTACAGCCGTCTGAAAAAAGTAATCTTTTTTTTTGCAAAAGTTTACTACCTCGCAACCTACTGAAAGAGGAAACTTTGGTCAAAACCTTCAATGAGGATTCCACTACATGGCAGAACGAGTGTAGCTACATTTCGTTCAACTTGGAAGACCAAAAGAGGGGCTGTTCTCCTTTGTCAACTCCTAGCTTGTATCAGTTGACAAACCCCTTGGTGATACTTTTGGTCTTCTTCCCCTTCTCTAGTAAGGTATGGGAATTGAATTAGGTTATGTTTTGCTAGCCAGACCAGCCTCCTAAGCCTAATTCCTGAAAGAATGGAATGGCCTTTGCTTGCCTTTCAACCATCTAGATATATGTCTCTCTTTCCCAATCCAAGAGCCTAATCATTCCACACCCAAGCAAACCAAGTCAAGTTGCAATTGAAGCATCAGAGATGGGAATGACCAATTCTACATACCAATCACCTGCCACTTACAGTAACAACACTAGGCCAACTATTACTATTGGGACAATGATGTAGAACAAATAGAATTGATTTTTCCAATTAGGGATTTAGGGGTAAAGAAAACCTAAATATCACATCTAGGGTTTTTTACACATTACAGGTAAGAAGTGTTAAGCATCATACTTAAGGGTTCGATTACATCATACAACCAAAAAAAATGAGAAACTCTAAAAAATATTATTGAATAACTTAATGATCAATAAAAAAATTAAAAGCTACTTATAGTTATCTCTAAGTAACTTTTTAAGAATACTAGAGAATATTAAAGATCATTAATTTTTCAAACTTCTATGTATACTCAGTTATTGACATGTTATCCTCGATTAAAGTGTAATATTGGTTAGGAAGTTTGTCAAACTAGTTGAGAGGTAAACACTTTTCACCAAGAATAGTTTTCAACTCATCCCACGTTAAGACTGTTAGTTGTCTCCTTGTTATATTTTTATCAATCGTATATCACCATATTTTTGTAAGTCCAACCAACTTCATCTTGATAAGTTGAACTCGTCATGCATCTAATATATGATATCAGTTAAAGTACTCTTCCACAAAACTAAGCCAATTTAGGAAGAAACTGGAGTCTATCCTCCCATCAAAAGCAGGAGCTTTGACCTTTTCCCTCTTGGAAATATCTCCTGCATTTTTTTCAATGTGTCTTCTATCTACAACTTGTTCAACTTGTACATTTTGAAATGGTGGGTGTACTTGTGCTATGTGTAAGTGTCTCAATTCTTCGAAGATTGATTTGATAGTATTATGCACTATTTCTAATCTAGTATTATTGGTTGCCTCATATGTCTTAAATTAGTGTTTAATTCAGCGCTAGTCACCTTTTTCTAAACTTAATTTCTCTTTAAAATGGTTTAATCGAACTGAGAACTTATCAAATAAGCAAAAACAAAAAGTATTGCACAAGATCTACCCTCAACTAACTGTGCGTGGGCTTCACATGCCAGCTTTCAGGCACTGAACAACGTCGATCTTTAGTCAATGGCCGTAATGGAGGTAAATGTAAGACACAATTGCAAAGAAATACAGGATCGAGAGAGACAGTGGCAATGAGAACTTGTGTTGGTGAGTGACACTTTCTCTGGTGAGATTTTGCGACAGGCCTTCATGGAAATAGACTCCTAAATAATACTCCTAACTGATATAAGAATAGATTTCTAGATAGTACAGTTATTTTACATTTAATGTAATTATATTTTCTAATTTATTTATGAAATCTAATGATAACTCATTCTGCATCAGATTATAAGAGAAAGATTGCTCGAAATAACAATATTATTGATTTAGAATCAAGATAACAATTGATGATATACTGATTGATAAGAGAATCAGATAAGAAGCATGGGGAAGAGCTACTACTGACGAGCATAATAGAAATGCCAAAGAATCACTGAGAAATGATCTATTTACTAACCTTCATGTTTCCATCTTGCATTATTGATGGGAGCACGGAAGGTCTGGACCTTGTACTCTTAATAGGTTACGGTATGGGTTGTTCTATGGGTTATCAAAGTGTTTTGGGTCACAAACAACGCTCACATGGAGGAAAGCAAAGCTTGAAAGTCTTATATGATGAACTTAAAACACATGAGAAAAAAATCCTAAAGACAAGTGGGTCAAGCACAAGAACAAGGACCAAGAGGCTTGAGGAAGACTTTTTTAATTATATTAAGGAATGGATTAGTAAGAAAGAAGGGCTTGGACCAAGCATAAAAGTCCACAACGGAAGAAGAATAAACCCATTTGGCCATGGGCAAATTCGGTCGTGCATCCTCACCCAATTAAGGGAAGAAGCTAAGACAAGCTTATGAAAAATTCCTTACACCATGAGGGATCTTTCCCAAGCAAGAAAATACTCTTATCTTAAATTTTTCACCCCAAAATGGCAACCAAATTCAAGAAGAATCGCCATTGAATCCAAAAGATCCTCCTTGGCCGATCTTAATCTTTCAAAAAGAGAAAACCAAATCTCAAGCATTTAAAGGCATAGACTTCATGGGTTTAGGAAGATTATGGACATATTTGATGTCCACTTTAAAGTCGGCCCTAATTTTCCTTTTCTTCACTCAAGAATCTAATCAACTAAAGAGTGATCTTCACCGATTAAGAGGTTTCTTAAAAAGGGCGACATATCTACACTATTTTGATTAAATCTTTCCTAATTATAATTTTCTTATTATTTTATTTTTTATTTGGTTTACTAGTCAAGCTTGTACAATTAACTAGGAAATTTTATTTCTTTGCATTTCAATTAGCCTTCAAGTATAAATAGGCCTCAAGAATTGTAATTCTTAATTCAAGTTTGGAGTTAATAAAATTCAAAATTTTCTAACTTTTCAACTTATCAAGTTTTCTTCAACTTTCTTGTTGAGTAGAAAATTAATATTTCCTTATCAAAGTAACTTATAACATTTTCATCAATCTCTTTCTTAAATTGATTTTTAACTTATCAATGTTTTCTTTGTAGCATACTAATCAACTCATTACTCCCTATTACCTTAGTTCCAATCACAGATTGATCGTAGATTAAGTAGGCAAGGTTTATTCAGAGATTAAGTTTTTAGTGTTAATTGTGTACGTGTGAGTTTTTTATGACATTGTTGTTGATTTTGGGTTTTATATCATTTGATATCAGAGTTTAGATAGTATATAGATCTTACTATCTTTTATAATCTATCCTTGTATAGTGTTTTCATTCTTATTCCATTCAGTTATTATTATATACATATCTTTTCCATCCGTTTATCCACATCATAAACCAAAAAAAAAAAAAGAAAACAAGAATATCATATCCATATTGTCTTTCTTGCACTATAAGTTTCTTTCTTTCATCGTACTTTTGTTCCATTAATCACTAAGTAACTAATTGATCCTAGTTACTTAGCACTATACATGAACACAGACTATTTTCATCTGTATGTTTAAATTCTATTTCATCTAGATTTGCTTACCACTTTCTTCAATTAAGATTTCTTGCAATGTCTTAAACAACAATTGATTATCTTGATTAAAGGGATTCCAATTCTAACATTCAACTTGAAGGAAGGAGGTTGAGAAGTAAAAGACCTTAAATGAAACACAAAGAGTGAAACACACGAGAGAGTGTTATTTTCTTTACTAACCTTTCTTGCAGGTTTCTCACGATGCCTTTGCTTAGCGAATAAACCAATATGAAGCTCTTTATGGAAGAGTTCCAATGATAGTTTACAAAGACTCCTAATTCATTAAGGGCCAAAAATCCAATCCAAGAGGAGGAGGTCCATTCATGTAACTACTAGGAGGAAAAATAATCCAATCAAAGAGAGAATTTATTCCATACACGATATTCATGAATGCAAAAGTATGTAGCCTACAGATTGATGAAGATAGTTGCAACAACATCACTAATCCTATACTTGTCAATAAATTGCGCTTAACATGCACAACATATTCTCATCCCTAAAAGTTACAATTGCCGCATGAATATGGGGAGTTGGAGGTAACTAAGCAAGTATTGATTTCTTTTTGTTTTAGCCAATACACTAATGAAGTCCTTTATGATGTTGCGTCCATGCATGTTAGTCATATATTACTAGGGCGACCATGGCAATGTAATAGACAAGCAATCTATGATGACTTTAGGAACCATTATTCCTTTACTTGAATGGTTGAAAGCATATAATTGTCTCATTATCACCTAAGGAAGCATTCAAAGATCAATTAAGCATCAAGAAAATACTTGCGAAGAATATGAGACATGAAGATAAAAGAAAAGAGAATAATGAATCCACGGGAGAAGAAAAAAGTAATGCCAAGGGAGAAGAGGAAAATAAAATTGCGGGAGAGAAGCACATGTCGTAAAAGAAAATAAGACTACTACCAAGAAAAAAAAGAAAAAAAAAAAAAAAACCAATTATGAATCCTTAGCAGGAGAAATAGAAGAGACTGTATCTAACCTTTCTTTAGCAGACTTGGTAAAATCCCTACATAAAAAGTTTCTGATTTGATGACGAATCGTTTTTGAGGAAAGAGGGGATAATGTGAGAACGGACCGCTTGGACCTAATACTCTCAATAGGTCACGACATTGGTTGTTCTATAGGTGATCAAAGTGTTTTGGGTCATAAACGACACCCACATAAAGGGAAGAAAAGCTTGGAAGTCTCATAGATCTCGCTTGATTCCAAATCCATAAGAGGCTAAGTCCCAAGCATATCAAGAGTGGCTATAGCATATCCATTTACAAATCGAGCCCTCCAGAAGTAGAGATAGAGACAAAGGCATTTTTTGATAATCCAATTCTATTTCGAAAATGAGTAGTTGATCCCACGAAAGCAACAGCTGTAGGCGCTGACTTTGTTGCGGGTTCAACTGGAATTGTAAGAAGTGAAGTAAATTGTCTTTCTCCCCACTGCTTATGCCTCCTCTGCTTATGCCACTGGTGATAAACTCACTATGGCTATTCAACGTCGAATTCAGAGTTTTTCTACTGCATAGGCGGGCGAGACGGGGACAATCAAAGAAGTGCATTGTCGCGCCGCAGCCATTGCCTTGACTCCTTTTATGCAATTATGAACTCCACGGAACTTTCTAGACTTGGAATGCATGAGAAAAGCATCCTAAAGATAAGTGGGTCAAACACAAGAACATGGACCAAGAGGTTTGAGGAAAACTTCTTTAATTATATTGAAGGATGGATTAATATGAAAGAAGCCACTTGGACCAAGCATGAAAACCCACAAGGGAAAAAGAATAAGCCCATTGTGACCATGGGCAAATTCGGTCATGCATCATCACCCAATTAAGGGAATAAACTGAGACAAGCTTATGGAAAGTTCCCTTAAACCATGAGGGATCTTTCCCAAGCAAGAAAATGTTTTTGCTTTAATTTTTTTCATCCTAAAACAGCAACCAAATTCAAGGAGAATTGTCACAAAATCCAAAAGATCCTCCTTGGCCTATCTTAATCTTTCCAAAAGAGGAAACCAAATTTTAAGCATTTGAAGGCATGGACTTCACAAGTTAGGAAGATATGTACAGATTTGGTGTCCACTTTAAAGCCGGCCCTAATTTTCCTTTTCTTCACTCAAGAATCTAATCAATTGAAGATGGATTTTCCCCAATTAAGAGGTTTCCTAAAAAAAGCGGCATATCTACATTATTTTGATCAAATCTTTCCTAATTATAATTTTTTTATTATTTTATTATCTATTTGGGTTTCTAGTCAAGCTCGTACAATTAATTAGGAGATTTTATTTCCTTATATCTCAATTAGCTTTCAACTACCAATAGATCTCAAGAACTGTAATTCTCAATTCAAGTTTGGAGTTAATAAAATTCAAAATTTTCTAAATTTTCAACAAATGAGATTTTCTTCAACTTTCTTATTGAGTGGAAAACTAATTCGTGCATATTTATCAAGATAATTTACGATGTTTTCATCAATCTCTCTCTTGAATTGATTTTAATTTATCAAGATTTTTCTTGTAACATTCTAATCAATTCATTTATCTATGTTATCTTAGTTTCAATTATAAGTTGATTGTGTGTTAAGTAGAGAAGGTTTATCCAATGATTAAGTTTTTTGTGTTAATTGCGTATGTGTAAATTTTTTATCACATTGTTAATCCTCGATCCTGCATTAATTATGGTCCAGCCACAAAAACACCAAATGGAGGCTGATCAAAACTTGATGCACCCCATATTCCTGGAAGCAACAGATGCTACATTTTGGCTAAGACTAGACTTGCCAAGTTTGCTGCAATCTAACATGGAATCTGTCGCTAAGAATGAAAGAGTTTGATTCCAACCAACAATTATTGCTATTTGCAGGAAAATTACCGGTTGTAATATCTTCTTTAAAGTAAAATGAGGTTGCCAGAGTAGCTTGTCGCCACACTGAGAACAAAAGGGATCCATCTTTTTTAGCTTAAAATTTTAAGTACCATTTACAGAAACAAATATCAATCCACATCAAAGTTTATGGTTCATTAATTGAAGATTACAAAAACAAAATACTTACCAACCCTGTCCAAATGGCGGCAGTGGAATCTCCCAATTTCTTCCCCGCAGAACCGCAGAAGTAAATCTACAAAAACCAGATCACCAGATAAAAGAAAACTTAATTAGTCACCAAAATCTTCATGCATGAAATTGATCAGCTAGACCTATTTGCCCATTTCTGATTGCCCAGGGATAAATTTAAACAGGAATGCGGAACGCGAAGTGTGCTGCCCAATATTTCACTATTCGGCTGTAACAATCAAATTTACTTAGCCAAACTTCATGTCCATTCGCATCTTTAACTGTAATTTGAAGAATATGCACAAAATCTAACCTGAAATTTACTCTCTGACGCGAGAAGATCTCGATATCAGAGCGAACAAAGAAAACCCCATGAGGTGGAAACGTGATCACATTGTTGAGAGATCGTTTCTCAACATCTATCACCTGCAACACATCACCTGCTTGTGTACCAAACAAGTATGCTTTCTCTATGATGAATAACTGCTCCTTCTCCGTGGTCCAAAGCATGCGCCAGGTGGCCGAGAGAGAGTCGCCGGTGGTGATCATATCACTTCCCAGAACAGCCATGGCGCCGATGGCTTTGATGATTGCCTTTCGCTTCACAGGGTCCTTCTGCGTTTTAAGGCCTCGGTCTTGGTCACAGATGAGGTTGAGGAGATCTCTTTTGGCTTCGGTTGTAATGGAGGAACAGATGATTCTGGAGGTCTGAGAGCGGTGGGCTTTGCAATGGTTTGAGTTAGGGCTTTGAGGCTTGAAAGGAATGGGAACCGCGAAGCATGTAGCCATGGTTGGATACAGTGGAGTCAGAAGTTGGAAGTTGGAACGGCGGACGTGACTCGGGGAAATGAAAATTTGGCGGTTGAGATAAATGAAGAACATTTTTATATTATGAATTTAAAAATATAATTATATCTGTATGGAATTTTGTACTTTAATGTTTTATTAAAAAATTAAAAAAATAATAAATTGTGGTATGAATGAGGTGTGGGTAAAAGAACAAATTAAAAATTTATAAAATATATAATTTTATATTTTTAGTTAATTACAAATTTATTAAATAAAAATTTAATGATACATTGAATTCTATGATTGTATCTTGTAAAATATTTTAAAATAAATTTTAGTAATTATTTTTAAATTTTTAATAGATTATCTTTTAATAATTAAGAGATAAATAGGTGTTAATAATTAATTATTTCTTTTAAGCTTTATACATATTAAAAATATAAGAAGATATGGATAATTTATGGATAATGTACACAGTCATATAGATTGTGCGTATTTATTAATATCAAATAAAAATTAATATGTCCAAACATATAATATAAGATCCCAAAAAAGGTGACTTTCAAGTATTTTGGAAAAAAATTTAGTAGAAAAAAAAAATAGAATGGACCAAACTGTAGAAATTTTAAACGAATAGAGGTAATATAGAAATAACGTGGGAACTAGGTTGTAAAGATTCAAATTAGGGAATGAAAACTTGGGAATTTTAAAAAGAAATAAGAAATTAATTAAACAGATAGACCATTAAGATCGAACATCTACAAAACCTTGTATAAATTTTTCCTTTTTGGCTCTGTCAAACAGAAGGAACCCTAAAGGAAGTGAAGACGGTGTGAAAAAAAGAATGGGCGCCAAAGGAGGAGGGAAGAGAGATTTCGATCAAGTGTAAGGGAAGATCGCCATGACAAGGAAGAGAAAGATCGTTATTGTGAAGGAGAGCACTGGAGAAACTCTAAGTGCTTGAGGGGGATCGAGCTATTGTGTGGACGAAGAAGAATCAATGACAAAAACAGTGATGGTGAGCGGCTGAGGGAGGTTCAACTATGTGGAATAAGGGAGGAGGATTGTGGTTGAGTGGAATCGACTGTGTGTGTTGCTGAGTGGAGCCGGCCACATGTGCTGTCAAGTAAAGCCAGTCGCATATGTGTGGCTGAGTGGAGTCGCTCACACGTGTGGTCGAGTGGATGTCGCCGCATGTGGTGAGGGAGACCGAAGAAAAAAAAAGAGGAAGAAGAAAGGTGGCAATCGATTGGGAGAGAGAGGGCGGCCTCTCGATCGGCTGGCCCCATGAAAGAAAATAGACAGTCAATGCATAGAATGAGAAATCCTGAAAAAATCAACATACAGTTGATGTTCGCTCTTGTGTAAAGAAATGACAAGATTTAATTTTTAATGAATGGATTTTGTGATTTCTTTTATAATGTGATTTGCTTACTTATCGGTCTTATAATTTTAGCATTTTTTATTCAAACCAAGCTTTGAGATCCTTAGTTCACTAGTACGCAAAGGGAACTGGAATTCGAGAGGCACCAGTAAACCACTCAAAAACCTGAGCCTTCCTGAGCATTTTAATGTGTTTAAAATTGATTTGGGTTAACTTAATGCATTCATAATCTAGACTAAGTTAGAAGTGAATCCAAAAATCATCAGCTTTACCAACAACATTTCACCCACAATCTTAGGCAAGAAATGGGTTAATGTTCATATGTGAGACCCATCTTTTTCTGTAAATTTCTATATTTTTTAAAATAATTTCCTCAAAAATTTTACATTTCATTATAAGTTTTCTTATATGTATTTTTTGCAACATATGTGACCATGTTTTATCATGTGAACGATGCATATATGTGCGGTTGAAGGATTCATATCATTCTGTGCAATATGTGTTTATGTATATGTACGTATATTATTATGTAATTATTACCTCTATATGTGTAGATGTGTGATATATAGTTATATATATGTGTATTATGATATATGTGTAAACTACCTAGACTGTAAGAAAAATAAAATATGTACTTAAGTAATAAATTAATTTAATGAGTCAATATTTATAAAAGGATAAACTAAAGAAATCAACATTAATAAATATAGAGTTGATTTAGATAAATTGGGTTTTAAAGAGTAAGTCAATTTGATAAGAAAATGAGTAACAAAAATGGGAAAAAGAATTATAGAAAATAATATAAATTTGTGAGATAAGAAAAGGTGAAGAAGGATAATGAATGAGAGGTCGAAAAAGGAATTAATGAATGGAAGGTATATTATTATGTAATTTAGTACCTATGTATTTGTAAAAGTTTGATATATAGTTGTATATACACGTATATTATGACATATGTGTAAACTACCTAGATTGTAAGAAAAATAAAATGTGTACTTAAGTAACAAACTTATTTAATGAGTCGATATTTATAAATGAATAAACTAAAGAAATAAGCATTAATAAATATAAAGTTTATTCTTGATAAATTGGGTTTTAAAGAGTAAGTCAAATTGATAAGAAAATGAATAACAAAAATGGGGAAAAGAAGTATAAAAAATAATGTAAATTTGTGAGATAAAAAAAGGTGAAGAAAGATAATGAACGAAAGGTAGAAAAAGTTATTAATAGATAAAAAGTAAATTATGTGTAATTTGAAATAAAATAAGAAATAAACATGACTAAGTTTCTTAAAAAGAAATATCAAGAAGGAAAGAAATTTTAAGAGTAATAGGGTAAATCTAAAAAAATTGATTTATACTAATAAATTTATGGAAATAACATAGAAGGAAACGAGTAAGTAAGTATAGATTTAAAAGTAATGGATCGTTTATAATGTGTTAAAACTTTTAAAACATGTTTAATCTTATATCAAGAAGGGGTGCATGCGTGTGTGACTGAGATTCTGTCGAAGTGATGGTGAACCCTATCTTATAGACAATCAATCGTACCGTAATATGATTTGTGTCCATTATAGACGTATCATATTGTTTTATTGTTATTGTGACCAGACCCATGTTGATAGCAGGTATCTCGATTGCCCTTATTGATAGTGATTAAAGGCATGATACAATAAAATTGTAAAGTCTAAGTGTTTGTGTGTTAACCGCACTGGAAATTATGATTGTGAAATGTGAATTGTACCATATCATAATTATGTTTGATCTTATATTAAGGAGGGGTGCATGCGTGTGTGGCTGATATTCAATCTAAGTGATGGTGAACCCTATCTTGTGGAAAATCAATTGTACCATACTATGATTGTGTCCATTATGGATGTATTTTATTGTTTTATTGTTATCATGACTGAGTCCACATTAATAATGAGGATCCGTATTACTGCTTTGATATTAATTAAAAAGGCATCGTACGATAAAATTTGTAATAAATAAAAGTGAAAGTAAAAAGTGATATGTGTATACATGGTGTAGATACAAAGTGAAAGTGAAAATGAAAGTAATATTTGTATGTGCAATGTAAGTAATACATCAGTGAAATGTAATATATGAATATGTGAAAGCGCAAATAATAAGTGAAGTGTAACATGCGAAAATGGTGAAAGGGAAAAATGATAATCAAGAAAGTGAACACTAGTAAATGCAAGTGATATTAGTTTTACGAGTGTAACGAATATGTAAGTATAATGTGAGTTAAAAAGACCTAAAAAATGTAAGATAAGACTAAGGAAAGGAAATGAGATAAGAATTAAGAGAAATGAGAAAAGTACGAATAAAAAAAAAGAAATGAAAAGATAGAGATGAGATACAGGATGGATAAGGTAAAAGAAGTTCGAAATAAAATGAACAAGAATTTTGTTATGTTGATTTTAGTTTGGTAGCTTTCTTTACTAAAACTTGCATCTATTTTATTCACCTTGTGTGATTGTATATGTGCATGACTTGATTATGAGAACTAGCATTTTCTTACTCAGCCTATGAAGCTCACCCAAATTCACACACCTCATTTCAAATTAAAATAGATCAGGAGCAAACTCGAGATCAGTAGGAGACTTTAAGGAAGCATTTTAGCATTTTGTTAATTTATTTTATAAAGTAGAATCAAATTAAGATATTATTGTGATTAACTTTTATTGAGCCTTATTTATTTTTAACTCTGTACAAGCGATGTATAATTTAATCATTTAGTATATTATTGCGCAATAGTGAATTCTACATGCATGGTAGCATCTGTTTTTAATAAGAAAATTGGGACGTTACAAATAATATATCTTGCCCACGTATTAACCTTTTAGATATGGAGGATATCGATACAAAATGGCAGGTATCTTAGGGCAAGACTTTGTTGAAAAAGCTAGGCTCTAATTTTATATGTAACTAAAGGTTAATATTTATATTTTCAAAGTGTTATAATGTAATTATAACCTCGTATTATATGTATATAATGTATATATATTTCAAGGGATAAGCTCTGTAATATAATAAAATATTATTATTACTGCACATGAGTTTGCGCTTTGGCCATACCCTATAATAGGGGGTTATGACAGTTGGTGGTTTCAGAACATGATTTTGGACATCCATTGAATATGAGGCTTAGAATTATGTAAAACCCATGATTATGCCTAAATCTAGAGTTCTCTCGATGTAGGAAAAGATGGTGAGGCCAAAGATACAACCTGTACCTTAAGATAAAACTAAATAGACTTTAGACAGACTTACGAGGATTGTGGAAGGGTTAGCTATAATAATGAGTCAACAAGTGATCAACAATCAAAATGCTACGAATAACAACAACACAGCTCTAAACAACAACGACGACGCTGAAATGATGGTAGAGATTAATAGAAGAATACTAGAGCTTTTCAAGCGACTTGGAACAGAGCATTAGGTAATGCAGATTGAAAAGTTTTCCAAGATCATCAAACCCACCTCGGAGTAGAAGGTTCATCTAGTAATATTTATGTTTAAGGGAACCGTCAAGCACTATTGGTGAAAAAAAAAATGAGATGTTGAGAGCTTCAGTTACATGGGAAGTATTCCTTCAAGCCCTTTATGAAGAGCATTTCTCATGGTATATCAGAGACAAAAAAAAATATGGAGTTTAATGAGTTAAAGTAGGGCATTATGAGCGTTAGAGAGTAAGTAGAGAAATTCACTAAGCTCGCCAAACTTGTTCCACATATGGTAACTAATGAAGATAACATAATAAAGAAATTCCAATAGGGTATATATAAATAATTTATATTGTGATCTTTATACTTCGACTAAACACCTACCGAGAAGCATTGGGTCATGTCCACCTTGTAGAGGAAGCAACAAGGATAGTGGTTCAAACATCAAGGGCAAGGAACTTTATGTCCAATAATAATAAGTAAAAAACAAAAAAGCTTAGGCAACCATATAAAATGCCCATAATAATGCCCTAGAGCTCTAGTACCAAAACAGAACTGTCCACATTATGGAAAGAATTGTGGGAACAAACCATGTTACAAGTTAATCAATAGTTATTTCAAGTATGGCAGTACACAATATCTTATTTGTGATTGTCTTCTCTAACAAGAGAATACTAGGCCCATAACACAAAGAAGGGTCTTAATCACTAAAAGAGATGGGGAGGCAACTCAAGTTGTGATCTACGGTACAATTTTAATTTCTAAACAAAAATATCAAAAAAATTTATAGAACTTGGTTCCGTACATTCTTTTGTGTCCTATTAGTTTACATTATAGTTAAATATTAAGGTCGCATAGTTAAGTTGCATATTGGTAGTTTCTACACCAGCAAATACTAAATTGATTACAGATAATATTTATTAGAACTGCATAATAAAGATTGTTGGTAAAAAATTAGAAGTAGACTTGATTTTACTAGATACACTTGACTTCGATATAATTTTAGGTATAGGTTGGTTAATCACGTATCATTCCAGTGGTGATTGTCATGGGAAAGTAATAACTTTCAATATTCTCAATAATAAGAACTTCTAGTTTAAGGGGATCAAGGAACCTCAGAGTCCTTATTTAATTGCTAGCATTCAAGTTAATCGATTCTAACAAAAAGGATGTGAAGGTTACATAACATACATGGTAGAAAACAAAAGTGGTGAATTGGATTTGCAATAGATACCAATAGTAAAAAAAATTTCAGATGTGTTCCTAGAGGATCTTTTAAGTCTTTCGCCTGATCGAGAAGTTAAGTTTGTTATTGATGTGGTTCCTAGGATGAGTACATATCTAAGCCACCTTATCGAATAGGTTAAGCTGAGTTAGAAAAACTGAAGAAGTAACTATAGGAACTATTAGATAAGAAATTCATCAAATTTAGTGTATCTCTATAGGGAGTGTCGGTATTATTCGTGTAGAAGAAAGATGGTACAATGAGACTCTACATCGACTACAGATAATTGAATAAAGTAACAATTAAGAACAAATATACGATGCCTACAATTGATGATTTGCTTGACTAGTTACAACGAGCTTAGGTATTATTGAAGATAAATTTGAGATCAGGATACCATTAGTTAAAGAACAAGAATGAAGATATTTTGAAGGCTGGCTTCAGAACAAGTTATGGGCATTATGAGTTTCTAGTAATGTCATTTAGTTTAATCAATGCTCTAGTTGCATTTATGGACCTAATGAATAGAATATTCAAGCCATCGTTGGACAAATATATTATTGTTTTCATAGATGACATATTAGTCTATTCACATAACATGGTTGAACATGTCGAGTATTTAATTACTATTCTTACGATACTTTGAGAAAAGAAACTGTACATTAATTTTAAAAAATGTGAATTTTGGTTAAACATAATTATATTCTAGGACATACAATTTTTAAAGATGGCATTTAAGTGGATCTAACCTAGGTTGAGATCGTGATGAATTGAAAAATACTTACAACAGTAACAAAAATTAGAAATTCTCAAGGAATGGTAGGATACTACATAAGGTTTATAGAAGTTTTCTCTAAGATTACAGAACCATTGACTCAACTCGCAAAGAAGGATATAAAACTCAAGTGGACTAATAAAAGTTAGAATAATTTTCAAGAGTTGAAGAAACAGTTGACTACTGCATTAGTGTGGACTATTCCAGAAGATACTAGAGGGTTGTAATTTACATGGATGCTTCAAGATAAGGGTTGAGATGTGTGTTGATGCAGAATACTGAAGTAATTTCTTATGGTTGTAATATTTGACCTTAATTAAATATGAATTACATGTAAAAATAATTTAAAAGTGTTGTAAATAATTAAATAGTTATGAAGAAATTAAAATTTAGAATTAAATTAAGGCTTTAAGGGTTTAATTGAAGGAATTTTAAAAAATTAAAGGTCTTTTATAAATTTAAGGGACCTAAATGAATAATTTTCATGAAAATGGGATCAAACCTACAATTAATAAAGAATAGGTGGATACGTGGCAAAATTAGAGATCCACTCGAATGACTCAGATTTGATCTAGGACGATCGAATAGTGATGGACGGAGGCAATTTAAATGAAGAAAAAAAGCCAAAATCGAGAGAGAGAAAGCTTATTTGAGTGGAGAAAGGAGGGGGAAGCATTGGAAACTATCAATTTAGAGAAAAGGAGAAGTAAGCTGCGATCGGGAGAGGGAAATAGAGTCGAGTTCAAATGAGAGAAAATAGGAGCTTCAAGCTGAGAGGGAGGAAAAGAGAGGAGGGCAAACATCATTAAGTAGGGAGGCTAGAAGAGAAGTGAATGAGAAGAGAATAAGAGACAGGAAAAAGAGAATGAGAAAGTAGAGGAGTTGCGATTGAGGGATAACCGTGATACAGGTGTTGGTGAGTCCTTTTTTTAGATGGGGGCGAGCTGTTAGCATTAAGTTGGTCACATGATCTCGACCTGGTCACTTGTTCACTCGGTAAATCGAAGGATTTTCCTCAGGTATTAGAGTCGATATTCCTGGGTTTAACTAGAGTTTAAAGGAGGACAAGTCACTCACCTCGATATGGTGAGCCAAGAGTCCTCATCAGGTGGTTACTGAGACTCGACTTGGTCATGTTTAGCCTTAGTTTAATATCTAAATTTAATTAATTAATTTATGTTTTGTGTGTGTGTAGTGAAAACCAGGTATCCCTTGATTCAAGGGACTATATGTGAAGGAGATAGTAAGTATCCTGTATTTTGAACCTGAGTTAGGGATTTTGAATCCTATGTATGATGATTATTGATTTTATGTGTGTTTGAGCATAGAACAGGTGCTTCATTGATACACTGATAAAAAACATAACTTGGACACCTTCCAGGCAGTGGGGACTACCAGCAATGAGTTTGGGAAACACTTGGTTTTTCCTAGTTATTGCATCATTGGACCGTGTTTGACTTGATTGTGTGATAAGTGGACTTTAACAGGTATTGGAATCATGAGGAGTACTGAAACAAAAAAAAAATAAAGATGAATAAATGTGTGAAAATGGTATAGTAAAAAGTGGAGATAAAAGAGAGATAAAACTTTAAAATAAAATAAAGTGAAAGGAAATATAAGTAAATGAAAAGTTGTAACATAAAGAAGGAAAAATAAGAAGACAAATAAAAGTGGAAAATGGATTAATTATAATTGTGAAATAAATTAATATTAATTTAAAATAAAGAATAGAATAAAAGTGACTGGATGAGAAACTTAGGAAAAATAGCGATTTGGTAAGAGTGTTGAGTATATGGACCCTAAGATACCTTACTCGTTTAGTCTGAATCAAAGAGAGGAAGGTGTGTTTGTGGCTGAAGTTCAGCGGCATTATAGTAAATATACCCATGGATAATTCTATGAAAGCTAGTTCAGACATGGATATGTATTTATGAGTATGTGAGTTACTTAGCAAATGTACTTGTTGTGGCCACTATAAGATTACGTGTGTGTTATCCATGCAATAAGGGATCCTTTTTGCCTCTCCTCAATAACAATATAAATGACATCCACGATGAAACCCTAAATGTGATATTTCGAGTGTATATTTGTTATCTTGAGTGTATTTATGATCGAGTGTATGTGTGTATTCGAGTTAACTATGATATTCGAATGTAAAAATAATGATCGAGTGAAATTACGATATTCGAGTGAAATATATGAAACTTTGAGATAAGAATGAATGATATGTAATAAGAGAATTATTTGAATATAGAGATTGTGAAAGTAAAAGCATTGTGAAAAATTATAAAGAATTGTTGATTTAGAAAATTATAAATATTGCATTTGTTACATGTATGTGTATGTTTGTATAATGCCTAATTTGGGTGTAAAATAACGGGAATACTTATTGAGTTATTGAAACTCATTAGTTAAGAATCGTATGAGTAAGCTCACGCCTCATTATGTGGGTGCGAGGCGTTACAGTGGTTAAAGAAAATTGAAGAATCATGAGCAAAACTATCCCACCTATGATCTAGTGTTAATTGTTATAGTGTTTGCACTGGAGATCTAGCGTCATTACCTATATGCTGAGACTTTTTAGATTTGTACTGATAATTAAAGTCTTAAGTATCTATTTTCTCAAAAAGAACTTAATATGGCATTAAAGATAGTGGATGACTTTGTTAAAATATTATGACTGTAAAATCTTATACCATCTAGGAAAAGGTAATCAACTCACAAATGTTTTAAGTAGAAAGATTTCTTGTACCTTTGCTCAAATAATGGCTTTAAAATGGAAGCTATTAGAAGATATGCAATGATTGAGCCTAAATGTACAGAAGCAAAGACTAGATGAGTATCTAATAAATTTGAAAGTCTAGCCAATTTTGGTATTACAGATTAAGAAAGGTAAATAGAAAGATTTTGTATTAAAGTCTGTCAGGGATGATGTTCATAAGAGTCTTAAACTAGAGTTCACGATCTTAGAGGTTGACCTATTGAGATTTCAAGACAGAATTTGTGTTCCAATGATGATAATTTGAAGAAAGGAATATTAGAGGAAGTCCATTGTTCGAAGTATGCAATGTACCCAAAGAACACAAAGATGTATCAAAATATGAAGAAGAGACTTTTAGTGGAATGGTATAAAGAAGAACATAGCAAAATCTGTGTCAAAGTGCCTTATGTGCGAACAGGTAAAGCTAAACATCACAAAACAATAGGTTTATTACAACATTTACCTATCCTTAAGTGAAATGAGAAAATATCACCATAGATTTTGTGGTAAGTCTCCTTAAAACAAGATCTAACCATGATTCCATATGGGTGATTGTGGACATATTGACCAAGTTTGCTCATTTTCTGTCTATAAAGTTAAATAATTCTCTAGATAGACTGGCGAGGCTGTACATCAAATAAAAACTAAGATTGTGCAAAATTTCAGTAATAATTATCTTGAATCAATATCCTTATTTTACTTTTAGATTTTGGCAAAGTTTGCAGAGTGACACAAGGACAAAGTTATCTTTCAGTACAATTTTTTATCCCCAGACAAATAAACAATCTGAGAGAACGATTCAGACATTGGAAGACATGCTTCAAGTATATGTCATTGAACTAAAAGGTAATTTGGATGATCATTTGCCTTTAATTGAATTTGCTTACAATAATGACTACCAGTCCAGTATTTATATGACATTGTAGAAAGCTCTATACTGTAGATTACCAGACTGTTGGGAAGGGGTTGGGGAAATAAAGATTCTTGGGCTAGATTTAATAGAAAAAGCTACACAGAGAATCAAGATGATCAGAAAACATTTGTTAATGGCCCAAAACAGACAAAAAAGCTACACCAATAACTAGAGAATAGATTTAAAGTTCAAAGTAGATGATCATATTTTCTTGAAGATCTCTCCAAGCAAAAGAATAATAATGTTCAGAAAGAATGAAAAGTTAAGTCTTAAATTTATCATACCATTTGAAGTATTAGAAAACTTTAGATTTTTTGCCTACAGATTGGCCCTACCACTTAAATTAACCAATATTCATAATGTTTTCATTTGTCCATGATGCAAAATTATCAATTAGACCCAACACATATACTTCGATATGAAGCCCTTCCTTTATAAGATATTTTATCATATGTTGAAGTCCATGTACAGATATTGGATTGTAAAAAAAAGATATTGCGATCCAAGGTGATTTCATTAGTAAATATAGAGCAACACCAGTTTGTTGAGAAAACTAATTGAGAGCTGGAAGAAGAGATGAAAGATAAGTATCCTCATCTATTTTTGAATCCCAAGTAAGTTCAACTTTGGGGGACCAAATTTATTTAAATTGGGAGAGAAATGTAATACCTTGAATTTCTTGGTTCCTCTATTTTATGCATGACATAGACGTGAATGATGCATATGTATATAAAAATACATAATAGGCATAGAAAATAGAAATCGAGGAAAAAAAAGAAAAATTAAGTTTAGAGAGAAAATTCCCCTGACGAGGGATTTACCCCCCAAAAGCGAAAGTGAATTACCCCGACCTCTTAAAATGATTTCTAAACCTTAGATAAGGTCCTAAGAGATTTAAAAACATTTCAAGAGAATGAAAAAAATAATTAGAGTAAAAAATGAGAGAAAATGAAAATTAGGGTTAGAGGGAAACCCTAAATCCCTCGGTTGAGAGATAAGTGGACCTTTTAAATTTAAAATACTTTTGAAACCTAAAATAGATGGAACTTTAGGCTAAAATTTTGGAGAATGATATTTTACATGTAAAGAAAGAATTTTATAAAGAAAGAAAAATTTATGGAGCAAGAAAAACAAGAGAGAAATGAAGATTATGAAAATTATCCCACTAAGAAACTTAATTTAACCTTTTTGGGTTAAAATCCTTCCTGAGACTAAAATACTTAGAATTATAAGCTCAAATTCAAGAGAGGACATGTTGACACATAAAAAATGGTAGTAAGGAGAGGAAAATGTTCGAGAAATGAAAAGTGGGAGAAAAGGGCAGAAGCCATGGTTGAGAAATGAAATTCCCTAGGAGAAAACTTGATCAAATTTTCTTGTTCTCCTTCTATTTTTTGCCTACCATGTGTCAGAAAATTATTGGGAATATATGGATATAATCAAAGTTATGCAAACAAACAACTAAGTGGCAAAAGAATTAAAGGGAAATGTTGAGGCTTAGGTTTAAGAAGAGGAAGTGCATGAAGAAGTGAATAAGCATGAGATGTCTAGTTAGGAATTAAGTGTCGATTATACACATACATATGAACCTTTTTATACATATTATATATATGGGATGTATACACCTAGACACATTTGAGATCAAATTAAGAGAAGAAAAAAACTGGCCAAAAGAGAAAAAAAAATGGAAGCATGAGGTGTGACTACTTGTGACCCTAAATCGTGACCACTGTTGTAGTTGAGAACAAACGATTGTGAGTGGAATACAAGTGGCTTTGCAAAGGGAGAAAAAAGAGATAATAAGAGATGATTCATGGTGAAGGAAACAATAAGTGAAGGAAAATAGGAGAATGGCAAAGAAGAAGATAAGTGTTGTTGCAAGTGGAGAAGAAATTGTGGTGGGGAATACGTCCACCTGTCCCCCCCCCCCCACTTGGCACCATTTTATTATATCACATTCTCTATGAATAGGGAAGGGAATGAAGGGGAAATCTTATAAGCAAAACAATAAAAAAAAAGAAAGAAAAAAAAGAAGAAAAAAGAAGAGAGAGATGGGAGAAAGAGAAATAAAATTAAGAAAAAAATATTTTTGAGAGAAGAAAAATTTGATAAAATTTTTGCAAGAATTTTAGAGAAATTTTGTGGGATCTTTTAAGGAGAATAGAGGTTAAGGAAGGATGAAAAAAGAAGGAAGAAATCGAGGTTCAAATAGTGAAGGAAATGAGACTAAATCAGCAGAGCCTTAGAGGTATAATTTTTTTATTTTTGTAATTTCGCGTGTTAATTTTTGAAGATAATTTTATAATATTATTTAGATTATAGGTATAATATTTTTTTAAGGCTAATATAAACATAGAATAACTCGAGTTTTTACTTGAAATCTTAGAGAAAAACGGTACCTGAGTAAGTTGTTATGCCTTTAGAACTATAAAAAGATTTTAGAGAAATTCTAAAAATTAGCGGGAGTTGAGATAAGTTCATATTATGGGCTTGTTAGCATGATTTTGATATTTCAAGTATGATTAATTCTGTCATTATTTTCAAATTAGTAAATTTGATAAACTATATAATTTTTAAAGATTCTTAAAATTGTTGAAAATGAAGTTCTGATTTTAAGATTTGAAAATTAGTACCATTATGCTTTCATTTTTTAAATGAGATTTTGAAAATACGTCAATAAGTGATTATGGGGGGAAGTCTGACTTCATCAACACTCTGGACCCACTTACACCATGCTAGGAGTTTGATAATAGTCTAAGATGTAGGTTCCGTGTTAGGTATATTAGGAATGTTTGTGTGCCCATGAAAGTTGAGAGTCTAACATTATCGACAGTCTGTCCCTAAGCATGATATAACTAGATATGACTATTGTACCCTCCATAGTGCGGATGAAATTAGGATCATTGCATAATGTAGCACTGTAATGGTTTTGTTGGCTCTGTTTTGTATACACATGATTTCTTAATACTTTATTTTATACACTTACGACTTTTGATTACTCTATTTTGTGCATATACAAGATATATATATGATTTTGTGTATGTTATTACACATGAGTATACATGTATCAGTATATTGCCTAATAAATGCTATAAGTCTAGAGTAGGTTACTTATCGAGATAGTGTATTTCACCTTCGTATTACCCTTTCATATACAGAGGTACAGAATAACGAGTATCATGGGGCAAGACTTTGTTAAAAAAAGCTAGACTCTAATTTTATCTCCAATTGAAGGTTAATGTTTATATTTTCGAAGTGTTGTAACATAAGTAGAACTTCATACTGTAGGTATATAATGTACATATCTTTTAAGTGATATGCTTTTGCGATGAAATAAACTATTATTATTATAATTATTATTATTATTATTCATGAGTTTGTGCTTCTGTCATGCCCTACAAGAAGGGGTCATGACAATGATGATGTTAAAGTAAATTTGATTTTGGATAACAATAACATCAAAATCAAATTATTAATTAAATTAAGGATTTTAATACTTAATTAATTCTATATGGCTAAAAACTGAGTCTTAATGGGCTTAGGATAATTTAGTGAATTAAAATGGAAAATAAAAATTTTTGTTTTTTTCTTCAAACCATTAAAAATCTAAAAATTAACAAAGATTTTCCATAATTGGGCAATCTCAAATCTATAGACACACAATGTCTATCATAGATATTAAATAATTATTATGTTTTAGATTTTCTCAACTCATCAATCTATACACATACACAACATCTATTATAGATATTAAGACACCCTTGAACTTCTTTAATATCAGATGTTGTATTTTGTTTTGTTCTAATTTTAATTTGGCATTTAAAATATTATTATGTGTAATTTTAATTATTATTTTAAGCAAAATATTATTTAAAAATTTTAAATAAAACAAAAATAAATGAAATGAGGAAAAGACCCACGGGCAAGCCTCGCGAGAAGACAGCCTGCAGGAATACCTGCGAGCTAGTGATTCCCCGTGCTTACAGCACTGCATGCAGAGGAACAATGTTGCACGTCCCATCATGGACCAACACAAGTTCGCCTGCAGCCACAGCTTGCCATGACTACCACATTACGTGCATGCACATCATGATGTGATCGCTGGTTAGCCACTTGAGCCAATCGACAACCAAGGTTGATTGCATGTGATCCCATGGATCACATATACATCTCTTTATGCGTATTTAAACCCAAACCACTACTCACTTTGTATTTTTTTTATCCATTTTCTTTTTCTTTTCCTTTCTTCTTCCCTTAACACAAAGAGGGAGAGAGAGAGAGAGGCTTGAAAGAAAATTTAGTGTAACCCGTGAAGCCCCAGGCTTTCTTCCTCCTCCATTGTGAGTTTTTCCGTGTTTTCTTTCTTCTAGCCGAAGGTAAGTGTTTTAGTACTTATTCTTATCCTTTTAATGCAATTTCAAGGATTTTAAACCATTTAAAAATTAATTTGCATGCTTGATTAGGAATCGTTTCATACGTATGAGTGTTTTAAATTCCATCAAGTTTTTGATGAGTTTTTTTAATGATTTTGGACTTTAAATATTAAAATGGTCGAGCATTTTTGAAGAAGGTTAGAGATTGCTTGAAGTGCACGGATTGAAATGGTTAAAATAGCTCGAAATGGGTATTTGGGCACCAAGGTGCCAAAACGAGTCACGAATTACGGTTGTGTCGCGATTGTGCAAACAAGGGACATGGTTCCCAGCCAACTTCTGCGCAAGAGTATATGCCTCGCCAGGCACACTAGCATGTCAAGGGTGTTGCACGTGTGTATGTGTACATTTCAACATGTGTGCATGCACGCGACTTCTCAGTTGTGTTCACACACTGAGAAGCCTGCACAAGTGAGAAGAGGGGTAGGAATGTGCAACATGTTGTGCTATATTGCCTCGCTGAGCGCGCACGAGGACATATCCCGCATGCCCCAACATGCAACATAACCTGCCTTGGGCACGCTGCTCATGTGACATATTGTGTCGTGTGGTTGCTTGACATGCTTGCATGCAAAGTATGTCGTGCGGGCTGGGCCCCCTGCCTCAGCCATTTGGGCTAAGTTTAAAATGGTTACCATAATTGGGTCTCAGCCCGACAAGGGAGCTGGCGGCCCAACTCGAGTTTGTGGGACCGTAGGTGGGCCAAGTCTTATTTTTGGGACTCGTTTGGGCTAGGTTGATCGTAGGCCCATGCTGAGTGGGGCTAAGTTTAACGGATCCCTACTGGGTATAGTTTGGTTCAAGGGACCCCCACTAAATTCGAGTCGGGCAAATAAGCCGTTAATGGGGTTGATTAGTTAATGAATCCCAATCGAGTCTACATTGGTTTAGTAGGCCTCGTTTGGGTTCGAGTTTGGTAAGTGAGCCAAAAGGATTAGGATTAGGATAATTTAGAAAATTGGAAAACTGATAGGTTTATAAATCGGTTTGATGGACCCATTAGGTAAAAATGGGTCAAAGTGAAATTTAATGGATTGTGATTGAGGCTATGATTATGTCTATGATTAATACTATGATTCTATCGTTGTTAAGAACAACAAATAAAGACTTAAATTTGTTTGACTGTTATTACTAAGGGTAATTGAATATTACTAAAATCGACTACTGATGAATCACTCTCTATGAATGGAACTGAATTCCCTTTGACGAGAGAGGATCGCGATTGATTATAGAGTCATAGTGGCAAAGTACGGTCGTAGTCATAGTCTTTAATGGTATTACCATATATCGAATTGAACTATTTCTCATTTACAGTGGTAGTCGGTGATCCTCTCTTCCATCTGTTGATATAAATTAAAAAGGATTTGGGCGAAAATATCTAAACACTATAACTAAACTGAATAATTAGACTATTTAGCTAGGACTATTGTTTGTTATATGTTTAAAATAGCCTGTTTGAATCAATTATGTTTCTCACTATTTCGCCTTATCATGTCATGCTCATATAATTTTACCTGTATCAGTTATGTTTCTTACTGTTCTGTTTTACCACTTATGTTTTCAGACTGGTATTTCAAAAAAAAAATTCAATTTATTAAAAACTTAAGGTTTTCAACTATATTTAAAATGGACCTAGTCTGCAACGGTCTCTAACGGTAAGTATCATTGACTTAAAAGGTAACAACACTTTTTTTAAAAATAAATGTAACTTTTAAAATGTTAGTTGTATAATTTAAATATTTTTTCCCTTACTGAATTTTATGGAACTCACTCTAGTTCATTCTCCCCCCAGATAATGAGGAAAGTGAAGAATTGCTCTCCGAGCTGCCCCTTGAAGCTTGGTTAGAATTATTCACAGACCAATAATGGATATTTGAGTGTACGTGGATGATTGTACTATGATGAACCCTATGTTTTGTAATAAAAAAAGTGGCTAGAACAATATCTATATATGTTTTGTTAGCCTACTTCTTAGTCTCATATATATATGAACATTATATTTTGTAAGGGATGAATATTACTTCCACTGTATAATTCTTTTATACACTTATATATATTCTATTATCGGATACTGTTACCCCATCGGGTATCGAAATATCACAGGTGGTATCAGAGTAAGATTCATGGACATTACTTACACTAAGACCTAGGATTTAGACTTAGGAGTCTAAAAATTTCACAAAGCTATAATAGTCTTGGGACCTTAGTGATCAACAACTGTACTAAACCCTTGTCTCTTTGTAAACAATTATGACTCGAAGGAGACTGTTAGTAGAAAGACTTGATGTCTAGGATGCCCCAACCTAGGTAGAGTTCACTGAGTTGTTCCGGGCAATTCAAGGTTTGTCTGCCTCTGTGGCCATAACTTTGCTCATAGCACTGGCCAACCCCATCCTGCAAACAACCACCATCACAATGATCGTGTTATTTTGCATAATATCTCTGCATTTTGAAAGCTTAACCCTGCTTCCTTTGATGGTGGACCAGACCCCACAGTCATAGAGCCATGGATCATACGAATAGAGAAATATTTCTCCATTCTTGAGTGCAATGAAGAGTAGAAGGTTCCCTTTACAGCTTTCATGTTCATCAAAGAGGTCGAATTCTAGTGGTGCCTCAAAAAGAACACGTTCTTACTCCAACTACTTGTGACCAGTTTATTAATGCCTTCCCCAAAACTTTTTTTCCAGTTTATGTTTGGGAGAAGAATGAAGAAGAATTCTAGGACTTGCGACAAATAAGCATGATTGTGAGTCTATACACCACAAAATTCGTTCAGTTGTCCTAGTTTGCCCCGAAGTCCATAGCCATAGAGAATAGAGAATAGGAGTGGGCATGATGAGGCCTAACACCTACTCTAAAGCTCTCGAGCATCCCCAGTTGGCAGAGGAACTCCTTATTACCTGTTACCGACGCATCTATAATGTCAAAGCACAACACCAACAAATAATAATGCATATTTATCAAGGTCGTGTTGACAAGGGACCCATAATGATTCTTACTGTAGCTATTGCTCCACCTCCACCTCCAGGTAATCCTTCTCAGCCTATTCAGGCATGTTAGCATTATGATCGAAACCATGGTAATTGACCATACTATGAGTTGAACAATGTCTGCTACAAGTGCGGGAGTACATAACACTTTGTGAATGGCTGTCTTCAAAAAGCTTAGGGATACTGCTAGACCCATTGCCAGAGGAAGGGTATTCCACCATGACAAGCCTGGTGCTGTGGTGACACTAGTTATTATTTAGGATATGCCTTCTATTCATAATTTTACGGCTTATGCTTTGATTGATAATGGTAGCCGTCACTCCTTTATATCTTGTGATTTTACTAGACAATTAACTGTTAAACCTGAATCTTTAGGATAAATCTTGGTTATAGAGATATCGTCTAGGGGACTTCTAGAAGTCCATGTAGTGTATAAGGCCTGTAAGGTGAAGATTTAATATAAAGAGTTGACCATAAACCTTATACTCTTAGACTTTTCTAATTTTGATACGATTTTGGGTATGAATTAACTAGAAGCTTACTATGCATCTAGACCATAAACCTTATACTCTTAGACTTGCATAATATTAAGCATCGACTAACCACTGCTCCGGTGCTGATTCTTCCTGACAACACCGATCGGTTTTAAATTTACTATAATGCATCTCACGTTGGTCTGTGATGCATGCTCATAGAACATGGTCGGGTAATAGCTTATGGTTCCAAGTAGCTAAAACGATATGAATAGAACTACCCCACTCACGACCTTGAGCTAGCAGCTATAGTCTTCACCCTTAAGATATGGTGTCACTATTTGTATGGTCAAACTTTTAATATCTACACCGATCATAAGACTTTTAAATACTTACTCTCCCATAAGAAACTTAATATGAGACAGAAACATTGGATAGATTTCTTGAAGGACTACGACTACAATATCCTATACCATCCCAGTAAGGATAATGTAGTCGTGGATGCTCTTAATGGAAAGAACTCAACATTATTAGCCCATGTGATGGTTTTTAAGTGGAGAATGCTCGAGACAATCTAGGGTCTCCAATTAAACCATTATGGTGAGGGCACCTATCTTGCCCAAATTCGAATCAAGCTCACTCTCATACAGAGGATCACGGAAGCCCAATCTATGGATCCTAAGATAGTGAAGTTGAAAGAGAAATTGGAGTTAGATAAATCACATAAATTTAAAATTTTTGATAAGGGAACACTTAGGTTCCAAGATTGATTATGGGTGCCTTGTGACCCCGAACTCTGATTGGATGTTCTAAAGGAAGCCTATGCATCTAAGTTAGCTATCTATCCAGGAAGCACGAAGATGTATTTGTATTTAAAGCATCATTTTTAGTGGTTGAGTATGAAGAAAGATATAGTCAACTTTATCTCTAGATGTCTCACTTGTCAATAGGTCAAGACAGAATATCAGAGATCCAGTGGTCTCCCACAGTATCTCTCCATCCCAGAGAGAAAATAGGAGCATGTGACTATAGACTTGATCACGGGACTACGAAGGATTAGCTTATATTACAATGTTATATTGGTCATAGTTAACATATTGACAAAATCAGCTCACTTCATTGCAGTCAAAACTCCTAATTCAATCAGCAAGTTGGTTAGATTATATGTCAATGAGATTGTTAGGCTCCATGATGTTCATCTTTCTGTGATGTCCGATAGGGATCCTTCTTTTATCTCTCTAGTTTTTACTTCATCATTGCATACCATCCACCAATTAATCGCTAGTCTAAATGAACCATTCAAACACTGAAGGATATGCTACATGCCTATATACTATATTTTGGTGGCAGTTGAGACCAACATCTACCCCTGGCAGAACTTGTTTATAACAACAACTATCACTCTAGCATTGGTATGGCTCCATGAAGCTCTCTATAGTAGGTCGTGTCCATCCCTTTCTTGTTGGAATGAAGTTGGAAATCGACATCTCCCAAAAACATATCTCATTCAGAAAAAAATAGACAAGGTTATCATCATCCGTAAGAATCTCATCACTGCTCAGAGTTGACAGTAGTATTATGCTGATAATCAAAGGAAGAACTTAGAATTTATTGTGGTTGATCGTGTTTTCCTCAAGATTTTTCCGTACAAGGGATAATGTAGTAAGAGAAGAGAGAAAAACTAAGTTCCCGTCTTGTAGGACCTTTTAATATATTAAAATGTGTTAGTCTCGTGGCTTACTGTATTACTTTACCACCAGAATTCATGAGTCTACACGATGTATTGCAAGTCTTAATGTTTAGGAATTATCACCATAATCCTTCTCACATCATTCGACATCAACGACTCCCAGTTTGCTCATACATGTCCTGTATGGAGTATCCGTTTAAAATCCTTGACAATGAGGAAAAGGTCCTAAGGAACAAGAGAATCTTGATGGTCAAAGTGATGTGGCTATACCACTCTCCTTAAAAAGCTACTTGGGAACTTGATGATGAAATACGGGACAAACATCTTGACTTATTTTAAACTTTCAAATTTAGAGGACTAAATTGCTTATAAGTAAGGGAGGATGTGACACCCTGAACCTGTTTAATATCATATATTGTATTTTATTTTGTTCTAATTTTAATTTTGAATTTAACACATTATTATGTGTAATTTAAATTATTATTTTAGGCAAAAGAGTATTTGAAAATTTTAAATGACACAAAACAAAAAATAATGAAATAAGAAAAAGACTCGTGGGCAAGCCTCGCAAAAAGACAGCCCGTGAGCCTGCATGCTTACAGCACCACATGTAGAGGAACAGTGTTGCACGTCCAATCGTGGACCAAAGCTAGTATGCCCACAACTTCAATTTGCCATGGTTGCCACATGGTGTGCATGCACACGATGATGCGATGGCCAGTCGACCACTAGGGCTGATCGACGAGCAAGGCTAATTGCTTGTGATTAGACGGATCACATGCACCTCTTCATGGGTATTTAAACCCAAAACACCCTCTCTCTTTGCATTTTCTTCTCTATTTTCTTCTTCTTTTCCTTTCTCCCTCACTTGACCACAAGAGAGAGAGAGGCTTGAGAAAAAATTTAGTGCAACCCGTGAAATGCTAGGCTTTCTTCCGCCTCCATCATGAGTTTTCCTATGTTTTTTTTCTTCTAGCCGAAGGTAAGGGTTTTACTACTTATTCTCATCCTTCTAATGCAATTTTTAGGATATTAAACTCTTTAAAAATCAATTTGCATACTTGGCTAAGATATTTTTTACGCTTATGAGTGTTTTAAATTTCGTCGAGTGTTTGATGAGTATTTTTAATGATTTTGGATGTTAAATGTTAAAATGGTTGTGCATGTTTTAAGAACATTTGATATTGCTTAAAATGTGCCAATTGAAACGGTAAAAATAGCTCGAAATGGGTTTTTAGACACCAATGTGCCAAAACGGGTCACAGCTTACAGTTGTGCCACGACGATACGTGCGAGGGACATGGTCTGCTACATGCGTACAGTAGTCGTGCACAGGAGCATAGGCCCTCGTTAGGTGTTTCAGCACAGCGAAGGGGTTTGTCGCGTGAACGTGTGTGCACATGCCAATATGCATGCGCGTATGTGGCTTGTCTCTATTAATTCATAACATACCATTTTATTATTTATTAAGCTTTAATGCCGTAATAGGAAATAGGGTGAGTGATCTTTACTTGTTTCGGAGTCTGAAATCGGGTTCTCACTACGCCTATAGGCAATCCCTAGATTCCCTGAATTTTTTCCTGGAAATTGAAACATACTTCCAGTACTTGCACATGTCCCCAAAAAATCCCAAATCAGACTTGGGGCCCTTTCGACCAATTTCAGAATTCTGGCACGGTGGCTCCGCAGTGCTCCGGCGACGGCGCCATCGCCCACGGTGGTGATCCACCTCAGGTTGGCCGTTTTTTGCTGTTTTCAGCCGAATTCGGCAAAACTTGCATTGGTTCCTGTGATAAAACACCCCTAGGGCCCTCGGCAGGCCAAAAAATTCAAAAAAACTGAGACTTACCGGCGGCGAAGATCTCAGGTACGGTGGCTCCTCCGACGCGAGTTGCGATTCGGTATTTTTCTCCGATCAACCTGTAGAGAAAAAGACGGTAGTCACAGTGGTATAAAAATTACATCGAATGGGAAACGGGAAGGGCTTCATCGGAGGCAAAAATTGAGGAAACCTACGGCGGCACCGCTGGACTTTGACGGTGTTTTTCGGCCAATCGACTGGTGGTTTGGCTCCGATTTGGCCACAGGGAGGTTCGACATCGAAAAATGAGCCAAGGGGAGAAATTTTACCTCGTTTGGTGGCCGGAAAGTCCTCCGGTATGGCAGCGGCCGGTTCCTCCGGAGGTTGGGTCGTCTTCTCTGGGGAGGGTTCTAGCGGCTACGGTTTGGGGTTGGGTGTGGATGCGATTATTTATAACCCTCCCCTTTTAATCTGAACCGTCCATCATGATTTAATCTGGTCCATCCGATCGCGATTAAATTGGAATTAAATTTGGGTCGTCCATCGCGATGCGATCTGGGCCGTCCGTGCGTGATCAAATCTGGACCGTCCGCATGCGTGAGATCTGGGCCGTCCACGTGTGCTTGGTAGCTGTTCATGAGCCAAGATATGAGAGGGGTCCGGCTTGTACTTACGTAGCATGGATACGTGGAACACATTGTGGACCTTGGAGAGCTCTGGAGGTAATGCTAATCTGTAGGCGGCAGTACAAATCCTGTCTAAGACTTCATATAGTCTAATAAATCGGGGGTTCAGTTTTCCCCTCCTGCCGAATCTACTTATTCCTTTGAAATGAGTGACCTTAAGGAACACTCGATCGCCTTGTCCAAACGTTAAATCTCTCATCCGGGTGTCCGCATAACTCTTCTGCCTACTCTGAGCCGTCTAAATGTTCTTTCTGATTTTAACTATTTTAGACGTGGTCTCCTCCACCAACTCCGAGCTGAACAATTTTCTGTCGCCCACTTCTTCCCAACAAATCGATGATCTGCATGGGCGCCCATATAACGCCTCATACGGAGCCATACCAATGCTCGCTTGATAGCTGTTGTTGTAGGCAAATTCTATCAGGGGTAGATGGTCGTTCCAATGGCCCCCAGAGTTCAGGACGCAAGCTTGAAGCATATCCTCAAGTGTACGGATTGTCCTTTCTAACTGTCCATCAGTCTGAGGATGAAAAGCAGTACTGAGAGACAGCTTTGTTCCCATGGCCTGCTGAAAGCTACTCCAAAACCGAGAAGTGAACCTGGGGTCCCTATCGGATACCACTGTCACTGGAACTCTATGCAATCTAACTATTTCTCGGATATACATTCTTGCCAACTTATTCAAGGGATCGGTTATCCCGATGGCTATGAAGTGGAAAGACTTGGTAAGCTGGTACAATTACCCAGATGACGTCCTGTCCTGAACGTGCCTTGGGTAATCCCGTTATAAAGTCCATAGCGATATATTCCCACTTCAACTCCAGGATCGGTAAGGGCTGAAGTAACCCGCCTAGGCGTCGATACTCTGTCTTGACCTGCTGACATACCAAGCATTTTGATACAAAGTCAGCTATGTCCCTGTTCATCCTATTCCACCAAAACTGGGGTCGCATGCTTTGGTACAGTTTGGTGCTTCTAGGATGCATGGCAAACTTGGAGCTATGGGACTCTGTCATGATATCTCTCTTTAACTCACTGTCATCTGGGACACACACCCTGTCCTGAAAACAGAGTAACCCATCGGCAAAAATTCGAAATTTTGAGCTCACTCCCTGTTCTGCATCATTCTTGCAGGCTACCAGGGCGGGGTCGACTGACTGGGCTTCCCTTATTCTCTGTATTAACTCACGCTGGACGGTCAGACGGCCCAAACATGCGACTCTCTTCAGGTCCTGAAGCAGAACTTATTGTGTGACCCCAATTTTCCTGCCTTCTGAAACAATTAAATGGGCTAAGATGCCTGCACTTTTCCTGCTGAGGGCATCTGCCACCACGTTGTCCTTACCCGAATGATATAATATATCACAATCATAGTCTTTAAGGAGTTCCATCCACCTTCTCTAACGCATATTGAGATCCTTTTGAGTGAATATGTGCTTCAGACTCTTATGATCGGTATAGATCTGGAAGGTCTCTCTGTATAAATAATGGCGCCAGGTTTTTAAGACGTGTATGATTACGGCAAGTTCCAAGTCATTGGTGGAGTAATTCTTTTCATGATTCTTTAACTGTTTGGACCCATAAGCTATGACATTCCCATGCTGCATCAGGACACAACCCAGGCCTAGATAGGAGGCATCACTATAAACTGTATCTCCCCTTGATCCACTCTGTAAAGCCAGTACGGGTGCAGTGGTCAGCCGCTCCTTTAATTCTGAAAAACTTCTCTCACAGTTCTCATTCCACTCAAACTTGGCATTCTTCTTTATGAGCCAGGTTAGGGGAGCCGCTAGACTACAGAATCCTTCGACGAACCTGCGGTAATAACCTGCCATTCCCAGGAAGCTACGGATCTCCTTAACTGATGTCAACTTCTCCCAGCCAAGTATCGCTTCAACCTTTTCGGGATTTACTAGAACTCCTTCCTTCGATAGAATGTGTCCTAGGAAGGTAGTCTGCTCAAGCCAGAATCCACACTTACTCAACTTTGCATAAAGTTTTTTTTTTCTGAGGACCTGTAAAACTTGGGCTAGATGATGAGCATATTTTTCTCTGCTTTTTGAGTAGACCAAGATGTCATCGATGAACACAATAACAAAATGATCAAAGAATTCTCTGAAGACCCTATTCATCAGATCCATAAAGATGGTCGGGGCATTGGTTAGCCCAAATGGCATGACCAGGAATTCATAGTGCCCGTACCTGGTTCGAAAGGCCGTTTTAGGGATGTCTTCTGTTCTTATTTTCACCTGATGATAACCTGATCGCAGGTCTATTTTGGAGAAGACCTGTGCACCCTGCAGCTGATCAAAGAGGTCGTCAATTCTGGGAATGGGGTATTTGTTCTTGATTGTGATCTTGTTCAATCCTTTGTAATCAATACACAATCTCAACGTTCTATCTCCCTTTCTGGCAAACGTGACTCTAGCACCCCAAGGAGACACATTGTATCTAATAAAACCATTGTCTTACAATTCAGTGATTTGTTTCCTCAGCTCTTCCATCTCAACGCGGCTTATGCTGTAAGGAGCAACCGAAAAGGGCTGGGTACCAGGTTGTAGGTCTATAGTGAACTCAACTTCCCTGTCCACTAGCAGTCCAGACAGTTCATCCGGAAACACATCTAGAAAGTCTCGGACTACCGGAATCTCTTGGATACAAATTTCCTTCTTGAGCTTGCCTAGTTAGAGAAAATAGCAAGGTTAAAGTACTTGAAAATTAAGGAAACTTGCCATCAAGGAATAAGTATCAAATAATTTTATTAATTTGTAATTGGCTCCTCATTAGTAGGATTAAATATAACCTTCTTGTTAAAGTAATCTATGGTGGCATGATACGCCGCTAGCCAATCCATCCCTAAAACTACTTCAAAATTTCCCGTGTCTAACACTATTAGGTCTACACTTAGTTTTCTATTTGCTATCTCTACAGCACAAGCGCTGCAGACAACTTCCCCTAATAGTGTTTCACCCCCAGCAGTAGACACAAACAACATTGAATCAAGTTTATCAGGTGATACATTAAGTTTGGATGCAAAAACATGTTAAACAAATGAATGCGATGCACCAGTGTCAAATAAAACATGAGCAATATGGTCACAGATAGTGTACATATCCTGTACCACGTCCGGGTCGGCGTCGGCATCCTGCTGGGTGAGGTTGTAAACCCTTTATTGAAAAGGAGGTCTTCCTTGGTTCTGGTTCCTCGAGCACTCTCTCGCATAGTGTTGGGCACTACCACATATGCGACAGGTGTTGTTGACGCGATAGCATGGTCGGTCCCCGTGATCCCTGCCGCAGTGCTGATAGATCTTGCCATGTGCTGCCCCTAGAGTCTGAGGGGGAGCCTGGATCGCCGGTCTGGGCCTCTTATTTTATTGGACAGGCGCAGTAGGTACTGGTCTGTGGGTTAGAACTGAGGGTCTGTGACTCCCTGATGACTGGGAAAGGGTGTTGAAACTCCTCTCCACGATCTGCGCCTTTGCCAGAACAGCTGAATATGTCTTGAGCTCTAGTACCAACAAGTGCCGTTTGATCTGTGGGTGGAGGCCCCACTGGAACTTCTTGCCCTTTCTACCCTCATTCATCAATGTTTCGGGGGAGTATTGGCCCAGCTTTAGGAACTTATAAGCGTATTCTGACACTGTCATGTTTTCCTGGACCAGCTGAACAAACTTCGTCTCCTTTAAATGTTAGATGTGCTCGAGGAGGTACTCAGCATGAAAGGCTACTAGGAACTGCTCCCAAGTGACAGGCGTGGGCAGGGTGGTCTACTTGAGCTCCCACCAATGATTTACTTCCCCCAGCAGCATGTAGGAAGCAAGAGTAACCCTTTGCTCAAGAACCACTCCTAAGGTCTTGAAAGCCTTCTCTGTCTCCGCCAACCAGTACTGGGCATCTTCGAAAGAGGACTCCCCTGCAAAAGTGGAAGGGTTTAGTCTCCTGTACCTCTCTACGTAGCCCGGGTCAATCAAGGAATGAGCTAGGTCCCGTGGAAGAGGGACTGGGCCGGGCTGAGGATAGACTGGGGGGCCCTGTGGTGGCACCTGCTGATATAGTGGGGGCACCGGATCATACTGTGCCAGTGCCAGGTAATACTGTGGCTGAGGCACCGGATTATACTGCGGCAGTGGTGCCGGGTGGTACTGTGGAGGAGCAGGCTTTTGCCAGGGTGGCTCGGGATCCGCCCGCTGCAGCGATCGCACAAACTATGGTAGTGGGGGAGGGTCGGGTAATTCCCTTCTCTCCTCTCGACCTAGTTGAGCAGCCATGATCCTTTCGAGCATCTCAAATATTCTGTCAACATCCTCCCGAAGCGAATCATCCGGGGTAGTTCGGTTTAGTGGGGGTCTCCCTCTCCTCATCTCTCTGCACCTGCATTTCACAAGGAAGGGTTGAGTAATAATTCTCAGTTTGGTATTCCTCTAAGTATTATTGTGTAAGGGATGGGTCCGAGGAACCTGGCTCTGATACCAACTGTAACGGCCCCGGAAATTAAAAAGAAATGTATATATACTTATTCTAAGTGCGGAAGCGAAATAAAATAGATTATAATTAACATCCCTTACACAATAACCAAAACAAATTAAAGTATGAAAGAATAAACTAACTTAAAGAAAATACTATGAATGAATGCTGTAAGAAAAACTAATAAATTCTTTGGCTTCTACTCGCTGTCTTCCTGCAGAACGGGCTCGCGAACCAAGTCCTCCTGATCTGAAATGGTTAAGTAAGGAATGAGCTACACTAGCTCAGTAAAGACATCACACTATCTCACTGTCACAGAAGTAAAGGTTGGTAGAAAACGAAAACGACCAATTGAGCATAATTTATAACAAACTCATTTATCAATAATAAAACCCTTTACTGTCCATCTACCTTGGTGAGATTCATGAAAACAATTTATGAAAACAATTACATCATAAATATCATAAGATCACGCACATTCTGTAATATAACACATATCATACTTTTGTATTTCAATCATCAGGCAAAAATTTTCCTCTTTTATCAGCCTACTAGTATCCATGGGGATCCATAGGGGGTCCCTGCTACACGTGAACCATTCACATTAATAACTTAATTCCAGGACCGTCCCCATACCCCGTCCGGTATGGGCGCCAAAACCATAAACCTCAATACCCCGTCCGGTATGATGGTGAAACGGGCCGTCCCCATATCCCGTCCGGTATGGGTGCCAAAACACATAAAGTTTCCATACCTCGTCCGATATGAGAGACCATGTTCCCGGTAGGGTTCCTTATGGATCCGGTCCGTCCACCATCTCCCAGGATATCTAGTTAGGCTGTCGACATTATCCATTTATCAATTCATATACTTTTTTCTATTTTTCTTAGTCTCAATTATCCAATCAAACATAAACACATAAACCAGTAATGGACACCAAACAAGGCAACACAACATCGGGTTCATAATAATTCAAACCATAATAAATGAAACCGTGATTCATGCATACGAAACCATAGAATAAACACATCAGGCACCATACTTCATTTAAAACTGTAAAATAAATCAAACAACAACTGACCAAAAAATACGTCAGATTCGGGCTCCATTAGTAATCTTAATTAATTATACATATCTATTAATTCATAACATACCATTTTATTATTTATTAAGTTTTAATGTCGTAATAGGAAATAAGGTGAGTGATCCTTACTTATTTCGGAGTCTGAAATCAGGTTCTCACTGCGCCTACGAGCAGTTCCTAGATTCCTTGGATTTTTCCTAGGAAACTGAAACACACTTCCAGTACTTGCACATGTCCCCAAAAAAATTCAAATCAGACCCGGGCCCTTTTGGCCAATTTTAAAATTCTGGCACAGCAGCTCCGCCGTGCTCCGACGACGGCATGACCGCCCACGATGGTGATCCGCCTCAGGTGGGCAGTTTTCGGCTGAATTCGGCAAAACTTGCATTGGTTCCTGTGATAAAACACCCCTAGGGCCCTCGGTGGGCCAAAAAATTCCAAAAAACTGAGACTTACCTACGGCGAAGCTCTCGGGTACGGTGGCTCCTCCGGCGCAAGTTGCGATTCGGTATTTTTCTCTGGTCAACCTCTAGAGAAAAAGACGGTGGTCACAGTGGTATAAAAATTACATCGAACAGGAAATGGGAATGGCCTCATCGGAGGCAAAAATTAAGGAAACCCACGGCGGCGCCGCTGGACTTCGGCGGTATTTTTCGGCCAATCGGCTGGCGGTTTGGCTCCGATTTGGCCACAGGGAGGTTCGGCATCGAAAAACGAGCCAAGGGGAGAAATTTTACCTTGTTTGGCGGCCGAAAAGTCCTCCGGTGCGACGGCGGGTGGCGGCAGCCGGTTCCTCTGGTGGCTGGGTCTTCTTCTCCGGTGAGGGTTCTGGCGGCTAGGGTTTGGGGTTGGGTGTGGATGCGATTATTTATAACCCTCCCCTTTTAATCTGAGCCATCCATCATGATTTAATCTGGGTCGTCCGATCGCGATTAAATTAGAAATAAATATGGGTCATCCATCGTGATGCGATCTGGGTCGTCCGTGCGTGATCAAATCTGGACCGTCTGCACGTGTGAGATCTGGGTCGTCCACGCGCACCTTTGATCTGGGCCGTCCGTGAGCGCGGGAACGGATCTGGGTCGTCCGATCGCGCGCACACGAATCGTCCACGTGTCTTCGTCCTGTGTGGCTTCCCGCGTCAGCGTCCCTGCCACGCGACGTGTCCTGGTTGGCCAGGGCTGCTGACGTGACACTGTTTTTCTAAATTACTTTTGGCCTCGGGTTTTCGATTTTCTTTTTAAAAACACCCCCATAATCCAAATTTTCACCCTTTTTTTTAAATCAATTTCAATTAAATCCCAAAAATAATTTTACCCTATTTTATTATTATTATTATTTTTATTTCTATTAAATTAAATTAAATTAAATTAATATCTTATAAATTAAATATTAAAATAGAATAAAATTAAACAAAATTTCAATATAAATTAAAATAAAATAAAAATAAAAATAAAATAAAATAAAAATTTTGGGTATTACAAATCTGGTTTGTGGGCCCTCATTTGGGTCAGGTTGATCGTAGGCTGATTTTGAGCTGGGCTAAATTCAGTGCACCCATATCGGGTCTCGTTTGGTTCAAGGGATACCACTAGGTCAAGGTCAGGCAAATGGGCCCTTAATGGGCCGGGTCAATAAGTGATTGTTAATCGAGTCTAGGCTGGTTTAGTAGGTCCCGTTTGAGTCTGGGTTTGATAAATGAGCCAAAAGGATTGGGATCATGACAATTTAGGAAATTAGAAAACTTATAAATTTAGAGACCTGTTTGATGGAGCAATTGGGTCGAAGTGCAATTTAGTGGACTATAATTGAGGCTGTGATTCTGTCTATGATTGCGACTATGATTATGTAAAGAACAACAAATAAAGACTAAAATCCGTTTAATTACCACTGAAGAGTGATTAAATATTACTGAAATCGAATATTGGTGAACCACTCCTTGTAAATGGTACTGGCTTTTCCTTTGACAAAAGAGGATCGCGATTGATTGTATGGGTCAAAGTTTTGAAGTACGGTCATGGTCATAGTCTCTAACTGTATTACTATAAATCGAATTGAATTGTTTCCCATTAGGAGTTGTAACACCTCGCCCGTCATTGTGCTAAAATAATTTGAAAACTCTATTTATTCGGGCCTTTGGCCGCTTTTCACTTAATTAATTTACATTGTTTAATATTTATCGTGATTCGTAATTTTGATTGATTTTTATTTATTTATTTTTTAGTTATATTTTATTTTATTTAAAATAATTTTAATTTAACTAAATTAAATTGAAAATAAAAACTTAGAAAAAAAATTCACAAAATGGCGAAACGGGAAAAAAAATCTCGCGAGAAGGCTGGTTGCCCACGCACTTCCCATCCATGTGCATGGCACGGGGTCAGGACTTGTGCGCACTTCTTGTCATGCATAGGTGAGCCATTCACGCGTCACCTTGCACACGAACATGCGTCGTACACTGTGCGGGCACCATTCATACAGTAAGCCTGTGCGGATAGGTCTTATGGGCTTAGGACATGCGTGCTGGTGCCCACGCACCTGGCGAAACACTGCCACCTCGAGTAGTGCATCGTCGCTACCTTGGGCAGCGCACCACCACCATCAATGGAGGGGCACTCCTCCCTAGTTTTTCGTACTAGACATCTTTTTCTCATCGAATTTCGTCACTTTGTGCGAATCTAACGGTTCTGAAATTTTATAAATTGCCCTCCCCCTTTTCCTTCCTCTTCCCACTTCAATTATTCCATTTTACAAAGGTTTAAAGAGAGAAAGAGAGAGAGAGAGAGAGAGAAAATGATAGTAGCCTAATGAGAGAAGAAAGAAAGAAGAACGATGAGCGAGAAAACATCAAGGTTTTAGTAAAGAATCCAGTATTTCTTTCAACATCTTAAGGAGTATTTTTAGATAAGTTAATTTAATATGATTGTGATTTTGTCAGTTTTTTATGCATCTGTGTTCATATGAGTCGAATTGTTCTTGTTTTCAAGCATGTTATGTGAATTGCAGACACTTAATCAATTTATATGTAGTAAATATAATATATAATCGGTAAAAGTAAAAAGTATAAAAGAAAAGAAAAAGAGAAAAGTGTAATGAAGCATGTATGATACAAAGTGTATCTGTATTGATATGTATATTATATCAAGTGTCTCATTAGGCTTTTTATCTCTGAGCGGTATCTGTTCCCTTTACCCTTATGGGTATCTGTTTCTCCCTCTCCTATCATGTCTGAAAAGATGTAAGAGGACAACTCCCAGTGGATGACGACATACGCTCTAGCAAGCGTGGTATCGCATTATCTGTAGGGGTCCTCCATGGCTAAGTAATATCGTGACTATAAATATTTTTTAGGGCCACTATGGCTGGTACGACTGTGGTCATAAACCATACCATGGTTTGGCCAGTCGAAAATGGGCATGAGCAAATTGTCATATCTGTATCTGATCTGGTCATTCCACTTGGGTAGTTAGAAATCTATATTTACCATCAGAGATAAAATTTGTAACAACTTCGTGAAACATGACACAAAAATCTGAACATTTCATTATTTATTTGATTTTCTCTATTATCTAGCATAATGTATGTTAGATTGTCTGTATTAACATATCATTTTTTTAACAAATAAATAGTTTTTCATAATGTGAGATAAGTAAGTGAGGAAGTTAAATGGTAAGATGAAATAACTAACATTTAAAATCTTACGATGTTAAATTTAATACAATTTTCCTTACTGAGAATATGGAACTCACTCTTTCCATATACCCCCCCCTCCAGATGAGGAAGAAAGTGAGGAACCGCAGGCTGACCTACTGTTAGAAGTTTATGAGGATCCCGTAGATCCACAAGTGTAAGTGCATGACTGTTCTTGCACTCTAATGAATCTAATAACATAGTGAAAAAAGTGGCCCTTATATTTGTTTTGTATGTTACAGCCACTTCTGGTCTCAGTATATATATGTATTGGAACTCATATGTATTTGTAAGGGATTTGTAACGATTTTGTTTAAGTACATAAATTTTATCATGCACTTTTTATTCTGAATTTGTATCTGACATCTATTTTCTGTAATTATAACTTGGGATATGACAACAGTGGTAGTCAGGATCCCCTCTACCCTTTATTGATATAAGTTAAAATAATTTTGCACGAAAATCAGTAAAAATTGTAATTGAACCGAATAACTAGAATGTTTAGCCAGGACTACTATTTGTTATATGCTTTAGATAACTTGCTTGAATTAATTATGTTTCTCACCATTCTGCCTTATCATGTCATGCTTAGATAGTTTTACCTGTATCAATTATGTTTCTCATTGTTTTGTTTTATCACTTATGTTTTGAGGTTGGTGTTGCAAAATGGATTTCAATTTATTAAAAAGCTAAGCTTTTCAACAGTACTTAAAATGGATCTAGTCTGCAACTGTCTCTAACAGTTAATATCATTGACTATAAAGGTAATGACACTTTCCTTTAAAATAAATGTAACTTTTAAAATGTTAGTTGCATAATTTAAATACTATTTTTCTTACTGAGTTTTATGAAACTCACCCCAATCTATTTTCTCCTAGACGATGAGGAAAGAGAAGAATCACTCCCTGAGCTGCCCCTTGAAGCTTGTTTCGATCCATTCGCAGACCAGTAATAAACATTTGAGTGCATGTGGATGATTGTACTATGATAAACCCTCTGTTTTGTAATAAAAGAAGTGGCTAGAATAACGTCTGTATATGTTTTGTTAGCCAATTTCTTGGTCTCAGATGTGTATGAACATCATATTTTATAAGAGATGAATATTACTTCCTCTATAGAATTTATTTACGCACTCATATCTGTTTTGTTAAAGGACACCATTACCCCATCGGGTACTGGAGTGTCACATTATATAATTATTACATTTTAGATTTTCTCAACTCATCCGGCTTTTGGATATTTATATGTAGTACATATATATGTGTATATACTGTGGACACATGTAACTACTTGTTTGTTGACTGAATGGTGAAAGCAAATTCAATGTTGGAAATTCCCAAAATTAGGTTAGGTACCGGCAAAAAACTAAATTACCCTTTCGTACTTATCTATTTAACTTCAGAAAGGGAAATAATCTTCAAAAAAGGGAAAATATTTTGTGGTATATTCAGGAAAGGAAATTATAAAATGCTATATACTTCAAACATAGATGTATTTTTATATGATGAGAAAGGGAAATAATCTTCAAAAAAGGAAAAATGTTTTGTGGTATCTTCAAGAAAGGAAATTATAAATGCCAAAAATTGAAAACAAAGATGTATATGTATATGCTGAGTATTTATTTGGAAGGTGCATATTGCATATATATCAAGTTATTAAATATATATATATGATGCCATTTTTAGTACCCACCTCACTACTTTGTAATTTCAAAAGTTCAAAACGTTACTATAAAAATTTGCTAAAAATCTAGTGGGCACACACAAAATTTGATACCATATATTTAAAATGTGGAGTTAAAACAAGTTTAAATATAATACAATAACTATGAAAATTAATCCTCTTATTATATATATATATATATTCAAATAAATTCTATTGCAATGCTCATGAAATACAATAATAATCTTATTATTTTATTAATTAATTATATATTAAGATTTTTTGAGTAATTTTTTTTATTTATGTAACGACTCGACTTACCTGATGAGAATTTATGCTATCACGCGTGTAAGAATTACTAATGCGCAGTAATATAATGGAACATTATGTGACATATTCCTTATATATGTAAATTGTAATTGAGTACCAATACATGAGGCAAGGCACATGAGCTTCTATTATAATAATTTAATAGTTGTACTAACAAAATTAAACTACTCTAACTTCATACCTCTACAATTATTCATACATGGCTCACTGATTTTTCCATAATAAGTTGATACCTCTTGATAGTTTATTTTAATGTGAAAAATTTGAAATGGTAATTTGAGTGAGCACACATTTCCTCAACAGTGATACAAAAATAAAAAATTGTGTTGGCTCATCAAAGCATTATAGAAAATAGTAGAACTACCGATAAAATATAATTTTCTCAATAACAATAGTCATCGGAGCATATTAATATTTTAAGAGTCATATATTTCAATCAAATCAAATCATACATCATATACCATTCTACCTTAGAATTATAATTTTATTTATTTTTTATATTTCATCACACGATATCATTGATTAGTATTACTGAGGACTTGTAAGGATCCCCTCTACATGTGGATACTAAACAATAGTTGGCCTTCCTCATACCCTAACTCGTATGAGCATCATAAAAATCATTTGTCCCCATACCCCAACCTGTATGGGTGACACAATCATCGACCATCCTCATACCCTAAACTATTTGAGTTTTGAGAAAATATGTCGTCCCATACCCCAGCCCGTATGGGTGTCACAATTATCAGTCATCCTTATACCCTAACCCATATAAGGCGCTGGTAACCAAAACCATAACTAGCTAAGGTCATATCTATAATAGGGTTCACCTACTTATCCTGCTAACTGTCAAAGGACTTATTTAACTTTTCTCTTAATTCTTTATTTCCTTACCCAACCAAATTATTAATTTTCCTAATTTTTACTCCTCATTTTCTTGTTGCAGTTTTATCCTAAATTTTCATTTATCTCATTTTTCGTTCATCATACACACGTACACTATTACACATACATGCATTGTCATATTCCCACTAATCACACATAACCCAGTTCACCTCATAAGCAAATAGTTGTAATACACATGCACATAGTCCCATATTATTTATGTTTTCCCATACACAACCTACATGCCAACACATGCACTATCATAACATACACATATTCACGACAAACTATACATAATGAATATACACTCCAAATCAAAATAAAAATAAAACAACAGTAAATAAAAAAATAGTACATAATGAATATACAAAAATAAAATATCATTAATATTTATTAACTTAAATTTTACATTTTATTCTTCATATTACTTTAATTCATCTACCTGTTATTTTCTCTCATATAGATACACACAGACATATACCTATACGTAACACCCACCCATCCCTTACATTCATATTTATACACATCTACCTGTACATATCACATTCTCTTAATTTTATAAATTTATAGTATAAGATATAATTTCATAACTATTCCCCATGCAGTATTGTTTATATTTGCAACCTATATATAGATTACGTTATATATATATATATATATTAAAAACACATTCTATATATATATAGAGAGAGAGAGAGACTTCACACACATATATTATAACATTGAACACAGACACACTATATATGCTTAAATATTTATTTATAATTTGACATAGAGGGTATACATACATTGTCATGCATAAACATATACATGTTTAAAATATGCAGAAAATATATGTATATTCTCATCACTTAAAATGGTTTATGATTTTAGATATTTTAGTGTTAAGCCTTGGTAAACGATTACGAAGAGGGGTTAAAGTATCCTTACCTGGAGTTTGATAAAAAAATGTGGCAGGGTCCTCACTAGATTTGATCTACGGTCCTCCCTAAATGCAGCTACCATTTGATTAGTTTTCTCGTTTACAAACAATGAACATGTGTATTAAACGATGAATAATTTTAGAAACGATCAAAACACAAAAGGAGGAATTGACTTTTATGTTGGATACATGGTCCTCGATTGCTTAAGTCACCACACGCCACCACACACTGACATGCACATGTACCGGGATCCCCACGTGCCTAACACACATCGCCAGGTGCTTCCAAATGCTGCCACATGCCTAACACACATTGCCACGTGCTTCCACAAGCTGCCACGTGCCTCCCCATACTTGGACACGTGTTGTTGCCAGACCACCACGTGCCGCCACTGAAACTTGCTGCTTATCGCTGCGAACGGGTTAGAACTGACTGTGGAATGCGATGTGCACTCATATGCGGCACAGATTTGGTGAAATCACGTTGGAAAGAACTGCGGGTCCATAAAATCACACGACTGGCTGCGACACTTTGATCTTCTTCTCTGGCTTTCACCACCATGCGCAGCATCAGTTTTTCTCTCTTCGGGTTCTCTCTTAGCACCACACTTTTCTGTCGCGATCTCCCTCATGCAAATCTGATCCACCGTGACTCTGGATCTAAACATGCATATCTGATCACATCGGATAGATCTCTCTGTGCTGTTATCTTCTCGGATATTCCTTTCTCTCTCTCTATGCGACTCTCCCTCTCTTTCTCTTTTCACTGCCACATCGTTTTTCTCCTTTTTCCTCTATCTAGTGACGACAACGACACTCCTTCTAACTACGGTTTTTTAGGGTTATTATAATTTATATGATGTTTATGTCATTTGTAATTATACTAATTAATATTATTATTGTAATAATTACTATTTTTATTATAATTATCACTATGTTTAAAAAAATAGTAATTTTAGTACAAAAATTAACTTTGCATGTGAACTTTTTTTGTAAAAATGTAGTTATATGCGAATACATTTAAAAGATTTAGAAATTAGAATCTCATAATTGAAAAGCAAACTCAAAAAAGAAAAAGGGTAAATATGTAATTTGAATATTAAGCAAAATATGGTAACTAAATCCATATGAGTTAATATTTTGGACTGCGATTGTATATCCTTTATGTTATATATTTGCCTCTACATTTCACTCAGTTTATAACAAATCAATTTACAACGAGAAGCTCATAGGTACAAGTGTTGGGTTTATCATATCCTCACATACAATATAGGGTGTTAGGATAGTGATAGAAGAAGAGCTATCAATATCCTAATTATTATATATATATAATGTTATATGTTCAATAAAGTTTTCTAACCAGACTCTTAGGGATTTTTTTTCTTTTTGTACTTTTGTAGTTGATCAATTTTGTTTGGATGTTTATTTTAAAGGTCTAGGAATGAATTTATGTTTGATTATATTTATCGAGATATATATTGATTGAAAAGTAAATTTATAATTGATTGCAATCGAGAAGTAAACTTATAGTTGATTTCGTTAATCGGTTATATCTAAAAGTTTATTTTAAAAATTTTGAGATAAATTTATGTTTGATTATATTTATCAGCACATACTGATTGAGAGGTACATTTATATTTGATCATATTTGAGAAGTTGATTTTGTTTATTGATGTATAGATCGAGACATAATTTATGTTCGATTCAGTTTCTTGGTATTAATAACATGCATGATATCAATTGCTTATACTTTATTGTAATTATAACATAGACATTACAAAATTATGTTTAATTGATAAGTAAATTAGAAACTAAATCTATTGTTTTGTTATTAATTTGTAGATAAACCTAATTTTATTTGAACTACAAAATTAAACCTTGTATCTATTACATTTCCAAGAATTGATGAGATAATAAGCAATTTGCACAACACGACGACTTTGTTTGATAAGCTAAAGACCTAAGGCAAATCCAACTCAAAAAAAAAAGATTTCTTTTACTCAGTCTGTTTGGCTTACAAGATTACATACGAAGGTATTTTTTCTCATTTTTTAATTATTAATTTGTAATAAGTGAATTTTAACATTAGTTTTTTTTATCTTAATTAAATTTAGTCGATTAAATTAGTTTATACCCCTAATTTGTTTTTAATTTTTAATTTTTAATATTTTATTTTTTTTTATAAATGATAATATTTTATCAACCGTATAATATTACTATGAGAAAAGATATTTTCAATTCATTTGGCTTGCAGGATTACTTACAAATGTACTTTTTCTTATTCTTTAACAATTATTTGTAATAAATAGTATTTAACCTCGACTTTTTATATCTTAATTAAATTTAGATAATTAAGTTAATTTATACCCCTATGTAACGGCCCCGGAAATTTAAATGAAATATATGTATTAAAAATCTCAAATGCGAAAGTGTAATAAAAATTTTGATTAACATCCCTTACATAATAACCAAAACGTACTCAAAACATGAAAGAACAAACTAACTAAAGAGATACTCGAAATAAGAACTATAAATATAACTATGGAGTCTTTAGGCGTCCCCTTCGCCGTCTTCCTGTGGAACGGGCTCGGGAACAATATCTTCCTGATCTAAAATGGTTAAATAAGGAATGAGCTACACCAGCCCAGTAAAGATATCACACTATCTCACCGCTACGGAAGTAAAGGTGGGTAGAAAACAAAAATAACCAATGGAATATAATTTATAACGAACTCGTTTATTAATATAAAAACATTTACTGTCCACTTACCTCGGTGAGATCCATGAAAACAACATATGAAAACAATAACCTTATAATAACATGAAATCATACACACTTTATAACATAACACATATCATACCTTTACATTTCAATCATCAGAAAATAGATTTCCTCTTTTACCAACCTACTAGTATCCCTGGGGATCCATAGGGGGTCTTCGCTACACGTGAACCATTAACATCTACAACCTGATTCCAGGGCCTTCCCCATACCCCGTCCGGTATGGGCGCCAAAACCATGAACCTCAATACCCCGTCCGGTATGAGGGTGAAACGGGTCGTCCCCATACCCCATCCGGTATGGGCGTCAAAAGACATAAGGTCTCCATACCCCGTCCGGTATGAGAGACCACGTTCCTGGTAGGGTTCTATACAGACCCGATCCGTCCACCATCTCTCAAGATAATTAGTCAGGTTGTCCACATTATCTATTTATCAATTCACATAACCTTTTTACCTTTTTTCTTGATCTCAATCATCCAATAATACACAACATGTAAACCAATAATTGACACCAAATAAGACGACACAGTATCGAGTTCACCATAATACAAACCAAAATAAAAGAAACCATGATTCATGCATACGAGACCATAACATAATTACATCAAATATTATACTGCATTTAATACTGAAAATTAGATCAAACAGCAACTGACCAACAATGTATTAGACTCGGGCTCCATTGGCAACCTTAATCAATTATACATCTATAAAGTCACAAAATACAGTTTAACTATTTATTTAGCTTTAACACCGTGATAGGAAATAGAGTGAGGGGTCCTTACCTGTTTTGGAGTTTGAATTCGACTCTACAGTGTGCCTACAGGATGTCCCTAATTTTCTTAAATTTTTTTCGGAAAACTGAAATGCACTACCGGTACCTGCACGTGTCCCAAAAAATCTCAAATCAGACCTATGGTCCCTTTCGGCCAATATCGGAATTCCGGCATGGCGGCTTCGCCGTGCTCCGGCGCAAGCGGCGGCGATTCGCCTCGGGTTGGCCGTTTTCGGCCGAATTCGGCCATACTTGCATCGGTCCCTGCGATAAAACAACCCTAGGGCCCTCGGTGGGCCAAAAAATCATGAAAAATCAAAACTTACAAGCGGCGGTGCTCTCAGGTGCGGCGGCTCCTCCGATGTGAGTCGCATTTTGATGTTTGGCTCTGATCAACCTGTAGAGAAAAGAACGGTGATCATAGTGGTATAAAATTTGCATCGAACGGAGGCCGAGAAGGGCCTCATCAGAGGCAAAAACAAAGGGGGGGCGCGGCGGCGCCACTAGACTTCGGCTGGGTTTTCCGGCCGTTTGGCATGTGGTTTGGCTCTGGTTTGGCCATAGGCGGACTCAACATTGAAAAACGAGCCAGGGGGAGAAAATTTACCTCGATCGGCAGTTGGAAACTTCCCCGGTGCGGCGGCGGGTGGCGGCAGCCGGCTCCTTCGGCGTCTGGTTCTTCTTCTTCGGCGAGGCACTGGCGGCTAGGGTTTTGTAGTCAGGTGTGGGTGGGGTTATTTATACTCTTTGCCTTTTAATCTCAACCGTTCATCAAGATTAAATCTGGACCGTCCGATCGCGATTTAATTGAGATTAAATCTGTACCATCCATCGCGATGCAATCTGGGCTGTCCGTGCCTGATTGAATCTGGGCCGTCTGTACGCGTGAATTTGGGCCATCCGTGCTCATGTTTGATCTGGGCCGTCCGTGCGCGCGGGAACGGATCTGGGTCGTCCGATCGCACGCACGCGGATTGCCCACGTGGCTGTCCCCTGGTCAGCGTTTCCTTGCCACGCGGCGTGTCCTGGTTGGCTGGGGTTACTGACCGGGCCGCTGACGTGGGTACTGACGTGACATAACTTTTTTAAATTGCATTTTGACATCCGATTTTCAATTTCCTTTTCAAAAATACCTCCAGAATCCAAATTTTCACCCATTTTTCCCAAAATCAATTTTAATTAAATCCAAATAATATTTTTACCCAATTTTATCATTATTATTATTTTTATTTTCATTAAATTAAACTAAATTAAATCAAATTAAATTAATTAAAAATCTAAAAAAATTCAAATAAATAAAAATAAAAATAATAAGATAAAAATTAAATTACTTGGGTGTTACACCCTAACTATATAATTTTTAATTTTTAATTTTTAATGCTCGTTATTTTACTTTACTTGATAGTGATAACATTTTATTAACCGTAGAATATTAGTGTTACGAAGTAAATTTTTTTACTCAATTTATTTGACTTATGTAATTACATATAAAGATACTTTTTTTCATTATTTTTTAATAAGTAAAATTTAACCTTGGTTTTTTTATATATTGGAATTAAATTCAGTTGATTACGTTACCTTATGCCCCAAATATATATTCCTAATATTCGATATTTTATTTTACGTGATACATGATAATGTTTTATTAACTATAGAACATTATTACGAGAATTTATATTTTTAAATAATTAATTATTTTATCATTAATAAAAATATTTTTAAATATGTATATATAAATAAATATAACCAAAATACGGCTTTATTTATAGATTATTGATATATATATATATATGTAAATATTAACGTCAAAATATTACTTAAGACACATTAGTGTATTTTTAATAATACTCTATGTAAAAATAAAATTTATTGTCATATAATAATAAGATAATATTTACTTTTATTTTGATAATAGATTTATTATATTGATGATGTTAAATTAAAAATTTAAATTTAATTTGATATAAATTAATTATCTCAAGATGATTTAATTATTTTACAAATAAATATGCATGACTTTTTCTTTATATATAATATACGGACACATGCACCCACACACACTTCTAATGTTCACTTCTCAAACTCGACCTTTTTTAATTGTCTGTGTGTGTATATATATATACATATGTACAAACATATACATGTTCATTTCTTAAAGTCAAACATTCTTTCATTATCGTACACTTTATATCTATATGAACCAATACAATGTTAAAATGCATGATATATTAGGTGTTTATATTTGTATATGTGTTTGTGTATATCATCAAGGTAATTAATTAACTTGGTGAAAACTCCATTTTTAAAAGCTTGATAATTAGTAAAAACCAAATTACCGTGACTTGTTCTTGTGAAATTAATATTTATTTATTTATTAATTTTAGAGCATGATATAAAAAAAATGGATGATGATAATCACACCATTTATACTGTGGACACTGAGTCATTAAAAAATATCATCAATGAGCAAAAAGAAGAAAGCAGCTTTGACTATATCAGTTCTTAATTTATATAGTTTATTAATATATGAAAAAGTTGAACATTTTAGCTAATTCTTCAAAGTATATTTTGTAAATTAATTTCATATTTTTACAATTTTTTAATTTATACATACTAAAAATATGAAAAATTAATTTACAAAATTAAGTAGGAAGAAAAATAATTTTATGTATTTAAAGAAATAATATTGAGAAATGAAGAATGATGGAGCTAATACTATGGATATGAAATCATTAAAAAATAAGCCTGAATGCCAGAGAGAAGAAATTGGGTTTGATTAATTTATCAATTATTTGATTTATATAGCTTTTCTAATAACAAAAAAAATTAATTTTATTAATTATTATAACATTCATTCCCTAAATAAAATGATATTCGTAATGAAAGTCGCAATGAAAATAACGTAGTGGAAGCAAGTTTAAAGAAACATATTATGAGACCCAATCGTATATTTGGTACGAGAACTTTTATTTATCGGAGAGTTATCTAGTCTATCCCTCCTCTCTTAAACCTAAATATTAAATAATTTCTGTAATATTTTTATTAATATATAGATATATATATTATTAGGGTATAAAAATTATTCATATAGATTATTTAATTTAAATTAACATTTAATGAAATACTGAAATAAAGTAATAAAATGTTTTGAGACATTTGTGCGGAATAATAGCAATCCGAACCGTAAAGAAAAAACAGGTTATACGAAAGAAATTAATAGTTTTATATTATTAAATTTAATTATTTTTAATAATACTATTAGTTATTATTATTTTGTTGTATTCGATTTGGTTATGTTCCTCCGCTTCTCCTCCGAGTCTATATTGGTGGATAAACTTTCATACTTTACGGTTAAATAATTTTTATTTAATTTATTATAAAAAAAAATTCTACTGTTTTTTAATTAATAATTTAGTGTAGATTGTCTTTAAAAAAATGATTTAACATAAACCATAATTTAGTGATAGTTTTAATTTGAAAAATATTGATTATCCTTTGGCAAATGAAACTAATCAATTACTAACGCTCCGATTAAAAGCTTTCATGATTTTTTGTTGTTAGTTATATTATTATCAAGTTTTATATTCACTTATTCAAAATATAAGAAGAAGAAGAAATTAACATAAACTTCTTTTCATCAAGAATTTGTAGGTGAGTTTACAGATGAAATTTCTGCTGCAAGGGCATATGACCTACTAGCTTTAAAGTTACGGAAAAAAACTGAACCATTGAATTTTTTGGTAAGTTTAATATTATCACATAATTAGGACAAAGTAATAGAGCATATATTAAATTTTTTTTCTCTATGTATAAATTTAATCATATAATTGCCACATATATAGCAAAATTTTGATGTGGGTTGTAGCGTGTAATTATTAAAACTTAGAGTTTTTTTTATTGAAAAAATAACTGAAGTGTAATTTGTAGCACCCGGAAAGGAGGAGAAAAAAAAAAAAAAAAAAAAAAAAAAAAAAAAAAAAAAAGGGGGGGCCACGTCAGCAGCCGCGTCAGCAGCCACGTCAGCAGTCCCGGCCAACCAGGGTCTGCCACGTGGCAAGATCGCGTCACTCCGAAAGGAGCCACGTTGGCGATCCGCGTGGGTGCGATCCGACGGCCCAGATCAATCACGCGATCGGACGGCCCAAATTCAAACGCACGGACGGCCCAGATTCAATAAAAAACGAACGGTCCAGATTAAAACGAAATGAACGGCTGTGATCAAAAGGCAAGGGGTTATAAATAGAACCTCCACACCAGACCAAAAACCCTAGCCGCCAGCCGCTCGCCGGAGAAGACGAACCAGAGGCCGACCGCCGCCACCCGCCGCCACTCGCCGCCGCACCGGGGAAATTTCCGACCGCCGATTGAGGTAAATTTCATACCCCCGACTCGTTTTTCCCCACTGATTCCTCCTATGGCCAAATCGAAGCCGAAATCCCGGCCAAACGGCCGGAATACGCGGCCGAAGCCCAGCGGCGCCGCCGCGCCCCCTCTCGGTTTTTGCCTCCGACGAGGCCCTTCCCGGCCTCCGTTCGATGCAATTTTTATATCACCGTGATCACCATTCTTTTCTCTACAGGTTGACCGGAGCCGAATCACCAAAACACGAACCTCGCCGGAGAGCCGCTGCACCCGAGAGCGCCGCCGCCGGTAAGCTCCGTTTTTCCGTGATTTTTTTGGCCCCCCGAGGGCCCTAGGGTTGTTTTCTGACAAGGACCAATGCGAGTGTGGCCGAATTCGGCCGAAAACGGCCGAAAACAGTCAACCCGAGGAAACTCGCCGCCGCCAGCAGCGGCGCCGTCGCCGGAGCACGGCGGAGCCGCCGTGCCGGAGTTGCGATTTGGGCCGAAAGAGGCCCTGGGCCTAATTTGAATTTTTTTTTGGAACACGTGCAGGTACTGTTAGTGTGTTTCAGTTCCCCGGGAAAAATTCAGGGAAAATTAGGGACAGCCTGCAGGCGCACTGTGAATCGTATTCGGATCTCGAAAACAAGTAAGGACCCCTCACCCTATTTCCTATCACGGTATTAAAGTTCAAAATGATAAAACGGTATTTCTTGAATTAACGCATGTGTGAAATTGCTTAAGGTTGCTAATGGAGCCCGAGTCTAGTGTGATTGATGATTTACTGTTATTTGGCCTGTTTACAGCTTTAAATGCAAAATGAGGTTTGATGTGTTCATTTTACAGATTTGTGTGCATGTACTACATTTTTATTAATTATGGGCTGAATGACTGAAAAACTGATACTGTATGTTGTCTGTTTGGTATGAATTACGATTTGCTTGTTTAAATGTGAATTGATGATGCTGATTGAGGAAAAGGAAAATGAAAGATTGTGTAGACTGATAATTGTATTATGGGGGTCAGCCTGACTAGATATCCTGGGAGATGGTGGACGGACCGGGTCCGTAGGGAACCCTACCGGGATTGTGGTCTCACATACCGGACGGGGTATGGAGATCTTATGGTTTTGGCGCCCATACCGGACGGGGTATGGGGACGGCCCGTTTCACCCTCATACCGGACGGGGTATTGAGGTTTATGGTTTTGGCGCCCATACCGGACGGGGTATGGGGACGACCCGTTTCACCCTCATACCGGACGGGGTATTGAGGTTCATGGTTTTGGCGCCCATACCGGACGGGGTATGGGGACGGCCCTGGAAACTGATTATGAATGTTAAAGGTTAACGGGTAGCGGAACCCCTATGGACCCCCACGGATACTAGTAGGCTGGTAAATGAGAAAAAGATATGTTGTACAATGATTGAATTACAAGAGGCGTGATAAGTGTTATGTTTTACAGCTTAGATTATTCAATGATTATGATAATGTTATTGTTTTTCTCATATTGTTTTCATAAATTCCACCAAGGTAAGTGGATGGTAAAAGTTTTATTATTGATAAAAGGTTTTGTTGTAAATTATGCTCCATTGGTCTTTTTGTGTTTTTCTACCCACCTTTATCTCCGTGACGGTGAGATATCGTGATGTTCTTACTGGGCTAGTGTAGCTCACTCCTTAATTAACCATTTCAGATCAGGAAGACATGGTTCCCGAGCCCGTTCCGCAGGAGGACGACGAAGGGGATGCCTAGAGACTCTGTAGTCATACGCATAGTTTATTTTCGAGTTTTCTTTCTTAGTTAGTTTAACCTTTTATATTTTAAGTACGTTTTTGGTTTTTCGTGTAAGGGATGTTAACTGAAATTTTGATCTCGCTTCCGCATTTGATATATTTAAATACTCATTTCATTTTAATATTTACGGGGCCGTTACAGTTGGTATCAGAGCCGCATTTCCTCGGACCCATCCCTTACACTATAGTCCTTTAAAAAAAAAAAAAAATACTCACCAATGGGTCGTTACTCAACCATTCCTTGTAAATGCAGGTACACAGAAATGAAGAGAGGAAGGCCCCCACTAAACCGAGCGGCCCAAGATAATTCACTTCGGGAGGATTTGGACAGATTATATGAGATGGTGGAAGCTCTCGTAGCTGCCCAGCGAAGGCAAGAGGAGAGAAGGGAGTTACCCGGACCTCCTCCGCTAGCGCAGGTTGAGCCCCCGTTACAGCAGGCTGATCCCGAGCTACCCCGGCAGGAGCCTGTTCCTCCACAGTACCACCCGGCACCACAGCCGCGGCACGACCCGGTACCACAGCCACAGTACCAACAGGTACCGCCACAGCATATTCCAGTGCCCCCACCCCATCAGCAGGCGCCACCACAGGGTCCCCCAGTTCACCCTCAGCCGGCCCCAGTTCCTTTACCTCGGGACCTCGCTCCCTCCCTGATCGACCCCGGCTTCATAGAGAGGTACAGGAGACTGAACCCTTCTACTTTTTCAGGGGGATCCTCTTTCGAAGAGGCCCAATACTGGCTGGCGGAGACTGAGAGAGCATTTGAGACCTTGGGAGTAATTCCTGAGCAGAGGGCTGCCATTGCCTCCTACATGCTGGTAGGGGAAGCAGTACGCTGGTGGGAGCTCAAGCGGGCCACCTTGCCTGTACCAGTTACTTGGGAGCAGTTCCTAGCGGCTTTCCATGCGGAGTATCTCCCTAAGCACATCCAACATTTAAAGGAAATTGAATTTGCTCAGTTGGTCCAGGGTAATATGACAGTGTCGGAGTATGCCCGCAAGTTCCTGGAGCTGGGCCGACATGCCCCGGAGACATTGTTGGATGAGGGCCGAAAGGCCAGGAAATTCCAGTGGGGTCTCCGCCCGGAGATCAGACAGCACTTGTTGGTGATGGAGCTCGAGACATATTCGGCAGTCCTGGCAAAGGCGCAGATCATAGAAAGGAGCTTCGACACCCGCCCTCAGCTAACGGGAAGTTCCCGACCTTCAGCCCCGCTCCGCAGGCCAGCGCCTACCATGCCTGTCCAACCCAGTAAGAGACCCAGGCCTGCCATTCAGGGCCCTCCTCAGGCTATGGGGGCAGCTCGTGGGAAGATCTGCCAGTACTGCGGCAGGGATCATGGGGACCGACCCTGCTACCGCCTCAACAACACATGTCGCATATGCGGCAGTGCCCAGCACTATGCGAGGGAGTGCCCTAGGAACCAGAATCAAGGGAGGCCTCCAATCCAGGGCAGAGTTTACAACCTTACCCAGAAGGATGCCGATGCAGACCCGGACGTGGTACATGGTATGTATACTATCTCTGGCCACATTGCTCATATTTTGTTTGATACTGGTGCATCACATTCTTTTATTTCACATGTTCTTGCTTCCAAAATTTGTGTATCACCTGATAGACTAGATTCATTATTGTTTGTATCTACCGCTGGGGGGGAGACATTACTAGGAGAGGTTGTCTACAGGGCATGTGCCGTGGAGATAGCAGATAGGAAATTGAGGGTAGACTTGATAGG